>NC_081546.1:14102926-14114758 GCF_901000735.1 Corylus avellana | reverse complement strand
GGTCGACCCGTCAGACCCGCACAGTAGTCGTGTCTGGCGGGTCGACCCGCCAGACCCGGCGGGTCGACCCGCCAGACACGAAATTTTCGGGTCTTAATCGGGTAGACCCGATTACGACCCGAACCCGATTAGCCCAAACCCAATACCTGTTTTTTCGTGTCGTGTTCGTGTCGGGTTCGCGGGTCGTGTCAAAATTGCCGGCCCTAGATGGAGATGGAAGCTGAGACATTTGGACACCATGATTTTGATCCAGTGGGTGATTTCAGAATCAAATGGTAACGAATTTCTATTTCAATCAATATGGAGTTGTTTTGTGGGCTTCTTTTCCCAGAATGGCATTTTAGTAACTTAACCTTGACAAAATGACGTAGTATTAAATTTTCCATTTTATTTGACGATAATGATGGAGTGGTCAAATTGTAATTGGTTAGTAGTTTGGAGGGCTACTTTTTCACTTTTTGAACATTAGAATAATATAATGAAAATGACTGGTAGTTTGGGGGGCTAAATTATATTTTTCCCTTTTAATAATGACAATCTTCAAATATTCATATATTTTGAAATTTTTCCTTAAGCTATAAAACAATTTTCTTTTACATCAATGTATTGAAATATCCATCATATCAACCAAACCATAACAACTAAGAAAGCATCAAATGATAAAGATAAACATTCAAGTTACAGTCTCAAAAACGGTGAAATCTCCAAATAAAAGTTATTATAAGTCTCAAATTAGTGCTAGATCGAGTAGTCTAAAATAAGTAGTATTAACAAATTATCAAAGGGTTGTCACAAATCGCTTCTTCCAAGTCAATATCCAAGAATCCTATATTGCTTAATATTGCAATGTACAAACAATTTAAGCAATGACTTATGGCATGTTTGAGATTGTATTTGAAGGGCCTAAAAGTGCTTTTAACACTCAAAAAGTCAATTTGAAGAAAAAAGCACCCATTTGGTAAAAAAATTAAAAGTTCTTTTAATGGTCCAAAAAACCTAAAAATGGCCAAAAAACACTATTGGCAAAAGCTTAAAAATAAAGTTTTTGCCCAAAAGCTCTTTTTGACTTAAAATCTCTATTTCTAAAACATAATATCAAACAGGCTCTTAATATTATCACCTTGCATAAGACGCTTGTTTAGGTTTGCGATTTTAAAAAGTTCAATTTAAAAACGTGATTTTTTAAAAATACAGTTAAGCATTTTGTAAAATTACAGTTTGATTTTTAAAATCGTACAGTTTTAAAAATGCACAAATTTACATTTAATTTGAAAACAATATATATATATATATATATATATATATATATATATATATACTTTTTTAAAATCATGATTTTTAAAAAACATTCTCCCAAACAGTATATTAGCATCGTAAAAGGACTTCACAAGTACTACTATTGAGTGATGATGGAAATATCATTGCCACTGTGTCCAAAAAACTGCCCTTGCTTGAAGTTAATGCCGGTGGAGCTCAGGCTGCTTTGTTGGCAGTTCAATTTGCTTCCTCCTTTGGCTACCATCCTCTTTGTCTTGAGGGTGATTCCCTCACTGTGATCCTAGCTGAAAAATGCTATGCTGACTCCAAAATCTTATTTAGATCTATGCGGAATTAATACTGTGAAGCAATAAATAATTCAATGACCCAAAACATATAAAGCAATAAAGAGGCAGACACAGATATTTTGGTTATGAAGAGGAAACCTTTTAGAAATTGATCTAAAAGTAAAACCTCTCTGGGGCAGCCAAACCCAGGAAATCACTATCAAAAGATTATCTAGAGATTACAGACACTAGGAACACTTACAACCCTTTGCAAGACCATGGCTCTATAAGATCGACAAGCCTACAACTCGTCTCCTTGCTCACAATCTTCTTCAACGTGATCCTCTTTTACCGAACCCTTCTGATAGACTTCTCAACTATAGATATATCAAATGAATAGATAAAACTCTAAGAGATTCAATTTAATGCTCACCACATATGATCTCTCTTAGCACAGCCTCCGACGAACTATCTGGGGGTGAAAATTCGTCTTTCTCTCTCTCTATATATATATAAAGATGTATATATACCCCCGACAAATCCCTAGACCTAACCCACTTAAAATCACGTTTTTGGGCCTAAAACTTACGGGGTGTCCGGATAGGTTAACGGGCTGTCTGAAAAGGACTTTGGAGAGTAAAAGCAGAGTTTTTGGAAATGCGGTCCAGACCCGGGGAAGGCCTGTCCGGACAGGGCATGCAATGGGTGAAACAACATTCTGGAAATACTGTCCAGCCTTGATCAATAGCTCTGATCGATGGGCGTTCTATATCAGTGTTTGAGCTCATGAACAGTAGCATCTGCATTTTGGAACTGAATTAAGCCAACACAAGAACTAAGAAACTCCCCATTTGGCAATTCGGTGACAAAACCAAAATGTCGAGCCAATCCCATCATCTTCCCATATTTACTCCCCCTTTTTGTCACAGAATGACAAAAGGTCTTCATGTTTCCTAAAACACTTCACAAAATACATCAAGGCATATGTGGAACAAGAATACATAAATAAAACTCATGATAAAAAAAAAATGACGTAGAATGCAAGATCATAAAAAAACATCAGCAAAAACTCCCCATCAATGTATGACTCAATTACCAACAAGAAACTGAAAAAGTAAAACATGTTTCTCCCCCTCAAAAGTCAAATGAACACACATGATATACACATCAATGACTCATGTATTGCACAATGAATATCCCAAACAAGCTCCAAATATGCAAAATATATATATGAGACTAGAAATGGCAAGAAACTCATATTGCTTAACCCAAGCAAAGAAAAATGTTTCATTCAACTCATGCTTGTGTGGTGTGTGTGTGTAAGCCATCCAAAGAGAAAAATTTTCAACTTACAAAATGAGGAGAAAGTTCACCACCATGAGGTTTTGACAAGTATATCAAATCAAAAGTCAAACCTTATCATACTAGGGCCTAGGCACTCTCATCCTATACATTTATCTTTGTAAAATATTTTGCACAAGTTTGACACAGTGAAATAAATTCCTTTTGGAATATGATCATTTGATTTTATTTGTTTCACTATTTTGTTTATTTTTCTCTTTGAGAAAGTGTCCTTAAACTTTTGGTGCTTATCACAAAAGAGAAAGCATGAATTTTTAAGCCCTAGGTTCAACTAGCATATGGTCAATTTGAAAAATATGACTAGTCAAAAATCTCATATGGTTACCTAACAGACCTCACAAATAAAGTGAAACAAAACCTCAATTTAAGCTTAAATGTGCACAAGAGATAAAGCATAGGCAAAATGTACCAATTAAGCTCAGGCTTTAGGTAACCACAAAATAAGTCCATTGATACAAATTTTCATCTTATGCATATTAAGAACATTCCAAGACGCAAGGAATTAAATCCATAAAAGCAACATGAGAAATTAATAGACTATCTAGATGCACTAGACAAAATAAAGAAAAGAAAACAATCAAAGTAACATATTTTTGTCTTTTTGAAAATTTTCACAAAAGAAATGCACACAAACGAAAAACAAATGCAAAACAAACAAAAATGCAATGCAAAGAAAAACAACATGCTCTAGGATTTTAAAAAAATAAACAGAACAATCATTCCTAGACATGTTCTTTACTCACCTAAATTTAGGTGAGATCATTACCACTCCCCCTCAATTGGTGAATGGTATAATCCTTACTAACCCAAACCTTCTTGAAAGAAGGTGTAGAGATATGAACATTTTCAATTTTGTCTAATCTAGACAAACCTCCCATCATCATTGTGCATAACCCCAAAGGTTCTTTCCTAGAAAAAGAATTTTTATTTTTTTGCACATGAGGTTTCAATTTAAAACAGCTGGGTCGAATGTGACCAACTTTTCCACAATGATGGTAAGTAGGGATAAACCTTTTAGGAGGTAGATTCCTAGGAGGACGGACGACTCTATACTAGGGGTAAGATATACAAGGCTCAATATGAATTTTCTTAACTTTCTTATCTTGTGAGGTCGAAGCAGCTGCTATTTTTCTTTTAACCAAAGAGTCTTATACTTTTTCTATTTTAACAAATATTATCTCGGAAGTAGAATCATTGTTAGAAGACAAAGAAACATGACAATCAAAACTTAACTCAGAATTATCACAATCAGAATTCTGAGTATGCAACATATTCTTAAGGGAATTGCTAGAGAATTTTTTCAATTGAATTTCTGACTCTTTTAATTTATTCTCTAACAAATCAACTTTAGAACCTAAAACAAGATTTTCAGATTTTAAGGAATCAATTAAAGCATGTGATTCAGACAATTTAGTAACAATAGATTCTTTCACATGTTTAAGATCTTGAAAATCCTCCAAACAATTTGTGTATTGATGTCTCAAAAGAGTGAATTTTTCCAACACATTGTTGAAGGAGTTTATAAGATCATATTCCCCTTGAGAAGTATTCATAGCAAACAGGAGTTAACAGATCTCAGTTAGGAATTTAATCCATAAATAGTGAACCTGCTCCGATACCAATTGAAAAACGCTATGCCGACTCCAAAAACTTATTTATCACAATTTATGCGGAATTAATACTATGAAGAAATAAACAATTCAATCACCCAAAATATATAAAGCAATAAAGAGGTAGACACATATATTTTGGTTACGAAGAGGAAACCTTTTAGAAATCGATCTAAAAGTAAAACCTCTCCTGGGCAACCAAACCCAGGAAATCACTATCAAAAGATTATTCAGAGATTACTGACACTAGGAATACTTACAACCCTTTGCAAGACCTTGGCTCTGTAAGATCGACAAACTTACAACTCGTCTCCTTGCTCACAATCTTCTTCAACATGATTCTCATTTACCAGACCCTTCTGATAGACTTCTCAACTATAGATTTATCAAAGGAATAACTAAAAATCTAAGAGATTCAATTTAACGCTTACCACATATGATCTCTCTTAGCAAGCCTCCGACGAACTCTCTGGGGTGAAAATTCATCTTTCTCTTTTTCTAAAAAGATGTATATATACCCCCGACAAAACCCTAGACCTAACCCACTTAAAATCACGTTTTCAGGTCTAAAACTTACGGGGTGTCCGGATAGGTTAATAGGCTGTCTGGAAAGGGCTTTGCAGAACCGAAACAGAGTTTATGAAAATGCGGTCCGGACCCGAGGAAGGCCTGTCCGGATAGGGCATGCAATAGGTGAAACGGCATTCTGGAAATGCTGTCTAACCTTGATGAACAGCTCCGATCGATAGGCGTTTGTGGTCCGATTGAGTTGAAATTTTGCAGAGACATTCATAACACATGAATCTACATTATGAACGGTGGAGATTGGATTCTGAGCATTCTATATCAGTGTTTGAGCTCATAAACAGTAGCCTATGCATATTGGAACTGAATTAAGCCAACACAAGAACTAACACTAGCCATCAAAGGTTTCTCTTTTTACTGATTGGTCTTTTACTCCAATCATTGGAGATATCCACTCGCAGCTTCATGATTTTTTTACTTAGATAGCAGTGAAGATCTCCCGTAGTGCTAATTTTAGAGCACATCAGCTTGCTAAATGGGCTGCTTCCAACCATATTTTTGGAAGCATTGCTATATATATATATATATATATTTTCTCTTTAGCTAGGATCAATTGTAGGAAAGATCGACCCACCTTTTGTAATTCCCCTTTTCCCCCTCTCCTGCTTTGATTAAAAAAAAAAAAAAAAGTACTACTATTGAGTATTGACTTTCATAATAGGTACACGCTCTCTATCTTCAAAGTTTCCCATTTTTTACCAAACTTTGCAGCTTCCCAAGACTTTTATTAGCACACTGCCGGAAAAAACCCAACATCAATTGATACTTGCCCCCACGAAACATTAGGTTGATGATTTTAAAGCTTTTCCAACTTTTATTTAAGGGATATTGAAACTCTCGTATAATTTATAAATTATGAGTAATTTTGATAAGTGTCAAATGTTGCATATTTGAACCCCTTTATTTACATTAATTAATCATTTAGTTGTGTCGTTATTTAATATTTTATGTTAGTTTTGTGTTTTTAGTGTTTTGTAGGTCATTAAAGAAAAACTACAACTTTAAAGGAAAAAATACAAAGTTTGGAAGAAAGCATACTTTGAGAAGACCTAGATGATGTGGTTAAGATCAACCGAATCCAAGAAAAAGGTTCAATCGGATTAAAGATCAGATTGGATTAAAGATAAATTGGATAAGATTTCGGATCGGATTCAAATTTAGATTCTGTACACGTCTCAGTATTTTGACTAAAACTTTCCGGTCAAATATCGGATTGAAGTGATTCAAGTGGAAGTGGAAAGATAACTCAAAATACTACAATTCATTGTGAAATAGAATTTTCCTAATTCGTATGGTTACTATGCCAAAATTGCCCTGCAATAAAAGGTCACAAATCTAGACGAATCCTATTCCGATTTCAGACTTCTATTTTGACTGGGAGACAGACCTCCAAATTATCTATATTTAATAAGTTTTTAGAACTTTCCTCAGCCTATAAATAGACTTCTTTGCATTCAAGAAAAGATACACAATCACAGAGAGCAAAATTCTTTTGTTTAGTTTTTCTTTAGGTTTAGGTTTAGATTTTATTTTTATGTGAAGCTAAATTCCCAACTAAGGTTAGGGATGAAGCCTCACCGATGAAGAACATCAATACTTTCATGTAAGTATTTATTTATCTGATTTTATTGGATTTAATATTTCAATTGTTTTACTTCTTTTCAATGTGTGGAGTGATTATTGGATATCTTTTGTGATTAAAGGATACACTTGATGATTTAAGATAATTTCACATAATTGATCGCTTGATTTTATTTGCCTAAATAATTGGATATCCCTTGTGATTTATTCTACGGATACATTTGGTGTTTCAATTAAGATTGGATATCTTTTGTGATTTACGGATACATCTGATGATTTAATTGATATTGGATTCATTTTGTGATTTGTGCAATGAATGGATACATGAGATGGTTTTGATTAACTGTTGAAGCATAGTGAAACATATCTAAGATTTTAATTGTGAGAACTTCAAATTAATATTGATAAACATGGAAGTATGTTGTTATGATTCGGTGAGTGTGGATTCCCTAACCTTAGTATTTTATCGTTTATTTTAATTAGTTTATGTTTATTTTTTAATTTTTAAAACCAAAATTCAAAACCCTTTTAGAACTAGGTTAGAATTTAATTAGTTTAGATTTAAATTGCCATTTCAAAAATATAATTCTCTGTGGGTTCGACCTCGCACTTGCAATCCATTAAACTACAATCGATTCGTGCATTTGCGAGTTAAATAAATTTGCACAACAAATTCCATTTAATAAATTTTTATAGGATTTTCATACAATTAAAACGACGTGAGAAATGAAAATTATTATTATGTTTTAACAAGAATTGATCATCCAATGATTAGTTGTAACTATTACCTTATAGCATTGTGAAATAGTTGTGAAATTATGTAATTTCTAGCATTACTCTATAAAATAAAATGCATTTATTCAAAACTGCTTCAACTAAGGAGCTTGACTTTATTATATTTGATCAATATTTGTCATTGTTCTAGGGGATTGAATCCGTACACAGTCATCCCTCCATCAACATAGATTATCTGTCCAGTAATGTAAGAGGCTGCAGGTAGTAAGAGATACGCTACCAAAGATGATATTTCTTCTGACTCCCTAGGTCGTCCAATAGGTGTCCGTGAATTTATAGTTTCCAAGGCTTTGCTTTTGACTAACTGTAATATTAATAGTAATAGGAAGTATGCAAAAAATAGATTTCAAAAAAAGAAAGAAATGGGGCAAACATATTCAATGATGATTATGCCAACAATTAAGACAAATTAATGCACTTACACCCTCCGTTAAAGGAGTTTTTATCACCTCAGGTGCAACACAGTTGGTTATGATATTGTCTCGTGCCCACTCACATGCCAAGCTTCTAGTAAGTTGGTTTACTGCTCCTGCATATATTATATATAAAACATGCAATTCAATTATGAATTATTCAAGCCACTATACACGTAAATTTTTACAATATCCATAACCTGTTAATTATGAAAATATATATTACGTACCTTTACTTGCTCCATAAATATGGATGCGCCACTTATTGCCAACATTCCATTAATGGAAGAAAGGAGAACAATACTTCCTCCTCCCGATTCTTTCAAAAGAGGATGAGCGAGTTGGCTCAGATGGTAAGTGGATTCAACATTGGTAGCCATGATGAATGCGAATTCTTGAGCCGTCACCTCTGGGGTTGGTTTAGCAAGGTTGGTCCCCACGTTATTTATCTAAAACCAGTCATTGGTCAATTCATTTTAGATATGAACGTCTAGCTCTATTAAAATGAGTAATGCTAACACCACAAAAAAAACAAGGTTTAGTGACATGGTTATTTGGGGCATTTTTGACCAAAAAAACGTCTCTATTGATTTTGCAATGCTTGATTAGGGGCACTTGGGATACGTCGGTTTTTATGGCAACTATAATTTAAGTTTGAGACGTTTTGTTACTAAAAAGCGCCTCGAAAAGGAGACGTTTGGAACAAAGCGCCCCCTTTTTTAAAAGCGGGCGCTTAGTGGTGAAAAACGCCCCATTTTAAAAAATGAGGCGCTTCCTAGGCAAGCGCCTCCTTTTTAGAATGAGGGCGCTTCCTAGGCAAGCGCCCCTTTTTTGAAATGATGGCTCTTCCTAGGCAAGCGCCCATTTTTTAAAAGGGGGTGCTTTCCTTGGAAGCGCCCTCATTCTAAAAAGGGCGCGCTCAGGTGGGCAAGCGCCCCCTTTCATAAAAGGGGACACTTGCGTGTAAAGCGCCCCTATTTTAATATGGGAGCACTTCCACACTACAAAGCACCTCCAATATTTAATATATAGAAAAATGTTTTTTCCATACAATCCAAATATATATATATATATATATATATATATATTTTTTTTTTTCTCCTGATATACAATACTGTATTGCGTATTTTCTCCATAAATTTTGGATTAATCCATAAATATTTTCTCCATTCATCAATCTCATACAATCTTATACATATCTCACAATACATATATAATCCATATATACAATCTCATATCTCATAAGACATCTAAATCCAAAATGATGATATCATAAACACAAAGTGTACCACATCTTAAAGAGTTAACAAAAATTGTACCATATATATGAAATAAAATATCAAAAACGATATCATAAATACAAAGTATACCGCCTCTTAAAAGAGTTTACAAAAATTGTATATTGCATATGAAATAAAATATATCAACGGTTTCGCTTAACATTTGGTGTCAAATATGTACCCAACCTAACAGGTCAAGTATACGTACATCACTTAATGATTACCTGCAAATAATAAAACCAAAAAAAAAAAAAATTAAATTACAAACCTATATCTAACTATTTTGAAAATGCAAACCTATATATAACTAGATTATATTACAAGTGACTAAGATATAAAGATCTACACATACTTTGTGATGATCCATGATGGTCGCCTTTTGCATCAGCTGCATGCTCATCTTCATTTGTTAATCCATTCTCACCTATATATAAATAGATGCAAATGTATATTATGCAATCATATATATGTTCTTAAGCAAACGGTAATGAATTGTGTTTGAGCAGCTAGTTCCCCTATAAAAGGATAAAAGATAAAGGAAGATCAACATAAAATAATTTTTATTGTGTTTAAGTTATATAAGCCAACATTAAAGGGTAAAAGATAAGCCAACATTGGAATTTCAAATTTTATGTTTTTCTTCCTTTATCTTTTATCCTTTATTGTGTTTAAGTTATTTTTATATAACTTAATGTTTGAGCAACTAGTTCCCTTATATAACTAAAAATAATTTCAGTATACCTGCTATCTAGGCGCCCTTATTTAAAGGCGTCGAGCTGGCAGGCGCCCCTAATTAATTAAGGGTGCTTGCCATCCAGACGCCCTTAATTAGGGGCGCTTGCCAGCCAGGCGCACTCAATTAAGTGCGCCTGACTGGCAAGCACCCCTAATTAAGGATGCCTGGATAGCAGGCGTCCCGAATTAAGGGCGCTTGCCAGCCAGGAGCCCTTAATTAAGGGTGTTGGCTAGCCAGACGCACTTAATTAAGGGTGCCTAGTTGGCAGGCGCCCCTAATTAAGGGGGGCTGGCTGGCAGGTGCTCCTAATTAAAGGCGCCTGGCTGGCAAGTGCCCCTAACTAAGGGCGCCAAGATAGCAGGCGTCCCGAATTAAGGGCGCTTGCCAACCAGGCGCACTTAATTAACTAAATTGAGGCATGCCCTATTGGAATGTGTCGAATTAAGGAGATGTTTTTCTGCGCAGGCGTTGCTAATTTTATTTTGTGTCGTTTACACAATAAAACGTCCCTATAAGGGGGTGTTTTATTAAAGCGCCTCTATTTCAAGCGTTAGTAAACCTTGTTTTTTTTTTTTGTAGTGTAAGGATCATCTTTTTATTCTCTTTTTATCCTCCTAAAGTTGATATGGCTTTTAAAATCATCATTGAATCAAAATTCAAATATGATTCATCTAAAATTTAATAGTGATTTTAAAAGCCGCATCAGCTTTAGAAGAATAAAAAGATGGTTCCTAGCATTCCTCCTATTAAAACCACTCTTATTAGTTATATTTTTATTGAATATGCATTATTACAAACAATAATCATAATGATGGTAGAAGTAATACATGCATGACTAATTTTTAGTCAATATCCTAAAAGACGTTTATATATTTTGCAATTCCAAACTAAAACAAATTTCACACACACACACACACATATATATATATATATATATATATATGTGTGTCATTTTTTTTCAGAAATCAAAGTATGATTAATGCTCCATTTGTTTTGGAGTAAAATATTTTTTATATTTTTCAGTAGTTAGTACTATTGGTCAACCATATTGCATGCACAACAATGATTATCACTAAATTTTGTATATAGCTTCTCATGCAGCTGGTTAATTATATGATGATCATAGCGCTCGGTGGAGATATTTATATATAGTTAATTGGCGGGGCCATTTTTTATATGGTCTGAAAATTCATGTTTTATACAATTAAACGTGTATCTCTCATTTTGACAAAACAAATAAATAATTATACATTGGTTGATCTTTGGTATAAAGGTGCAAAGGTCCAGGCCACCGTACCAGATTTTTCTATCACATGTGGCTGGAATTGTAACAAGTTGTGGGTCGTTTGACACTTCCAATATTGATGAGAAAGAAAAGTAAGACATTTCCTTTCCAAGTTTCAAGCACCCTTTTTTGACATATATATTATCTATAGTAAAAGAAAATTAGCTTGAAAACGAAAGAACAATTACTTGTTTGCGTCTTGTAGCTAGGTTGATTAATTTCGTCCATGCATCTAGATAGTCGCCATTGTTGAACTGTAATGCCGTCAAACAAAAACTTTTAATTTGACTATCAAGCGAGAGGACGTATCAACATAATTGGACGACAGTCAGCTTAATTAATTAAAATATGTAGCATAAAAAGATCAATTATAGAAAAACTTGACGCCAAATATAACCTGCAGATGGAAAAATCAGCTAGAGTTGGAAACCAAAGAAAGTTGTAAGGCTGGAAATACACATGGGAGTCAAAGGAAACCGGATTGAACTTTTGCCTCCCCGCTCGTCTTTTGAAAAGTTTCCTTAATTATAATTTAGTATAAATGGGCCAAATTCTTAGACTTGCCCCCATTCTACTGACTGGCTGGCCCCGGCCTATATATTCTAGAGACTACCAAAATATATATATATATATATATATAT
>NC_081546.1:14088677-14102826 GCF_901000735.1 Corylus avellana | reverse complement strand
AAAATTATAACACGTGACACTGTACGGAACGGGTACGGTCTCCTTAATTGTGTGCTACAGCCTACAGGCTTACGAGTCCAGCAATGCGGGTAACCTAGCATAGGACATATATTTAAAAAATAATAATAAAAAGAAATTTTGTCATTTTTTTTGTTAGTTAAATTTCTATGAGTTCATATTTAATTTTTAATGCCCCAAAACCTTTTTTTTGGATTCAAAACTAAAATTTAGGGGTAACAGGTTAACCCTTTAGGGATTGTATCACCTAAAAGGGATTCAATCATCCTAAATTTGGTGTTAATGCCTCAAATTTGATGCTAATACTTCAAATTTAGTGTTAATACTTCAAATTTAGATTTCACTCCTTCAATTTTTTTATTTTTTATTTTTTTTTAAAAAAGCAAGCAAAATATTTGACATTATTTAACAAAAAAAAAAAAAATTGGCCACATCAACTTTGGCTGACGCTGGGATGACCCAATCTGCCAAAAATCTCTACTCCAAGCTTACAGCCTGCAAGTTAATTTAAAGACCGATTCATGTGTTGGTTTGGTCTTGTTGTTCAAGAGATTCTTAAGTAAGTTATTCGTATGGATATTTTTGGTGTGAGCATTGAGTCGGTGGTGTTTGACGAACTTTTTGAAGGGGTGTTTTTTGTGTGCCGAAGAAGTTGGAAGAAAATTAGTTGTTAACTTCACACTTAAGCATCTTAAACTTCGCGAATTATCATACTATCATAATAAAAGTCCTGAATTGAAAGATTGACTCTATAATTTATTCACAATTTTAATTGAATATTTCATATGCAATAATCTCTTTAACCCACATAAAAATTGAGGTAAAAGATATTTTATCTCACTCAAATTGATTGGTGATTCTCAAAATTTAATTCATCAATTGCTAACAAATGAAAATTTAGTTTTTCCTAGCAAGCCCTTTGTCAACATAAGGACAGAATCATCTCAGATTGTAATGGGTAACCTAGACAGAATCATCTCAGATTGTAATGGCTATATTAGGTTAATGGGCTTTTAGCCTTGGTAGGTTAGTGAGCCTTTGAACTTTGAGTTGTAATGGGTCTACCATATTATGGTTGGTATGATCCAAAGGTTTATGGTTTTGATCTGTAGTTGTAACTTGTAAGGGTCTTTATAAACAAGACCCAAGAGATGTATTAGGCATTCAAGTTGTAATCAGTTTATTTTGATAAAAGGAGGAGCCAGACACCTTGAATGCCTATTTTGCTAATACAAATTCAATTCTTTCATCCCAATTTCCATTTACAGTAGTTTAATTCCATTTTAAGTCATTTACATATTATTAAATCTGTTACACAGATTGTAAGTGTCCATAATCGATATAATTTATTTTATTTATTTAGTAAGAAGTCATGACTGAAGAAATACATATTGAAATGGAAAAATAAAATAATAGTAGAATAAATAGATATAAGGGCAAGAGATTTTACGTGATCCGGTCTATGACCTACGTCCACAAATAAAGCCATAAGACTACATTTGTTCTTATTCACTTAATATCTTTTACAATACATGATACTCATATTCCCAAAAAAAAAAAAACACACACACAAAAAAAAAAAAAAAAACATGATACTCCTATAGTAATTCAAATCAATGTAATGTGATACATAATATTTTAACGAAAATTAACGAAACCCACTAAACATTAATTAACTAACTAGATATAACAATTAACAATACATAATATGTCCTCAAGAGGTAGTTCAATCGGCTAAGACTACGCCTAATGAAGCGGAGGTCACTAGTTTGAATCCCTCTCCCCCTCTTGTACGGACATGTCAAAAAAAAAAAAAAAAAAAACCAATACATAATATTCTAATGGCACTAGCATTTTGATTGATGAGTTGGGAAAATCAAAGGTTGAAATCCATGTCGAAGAGTTGCTTGCCAAACTTTCTCAATGTTGGACATTGTGTAACCACACTGATGCTCATCCCATCCTTCCATGGCATGCACCATCCCAGCTACACGCCATGCACTCATCACTCTTCTTGGCAACCAATTCTGAATGTTCACAAAATTAAAATTAGGAAAGATGTAATTTATTTCTGAAAAACGCTATGCCGACTCCAAAAACTTGTTTATCACAATTTATGCGGAATTAATATTATGAAGTAATAAACAATTCAATCACCCAAAATAAATAAAGCAATAAAGAGGCAGACACAGATATTTTGGTTACGAAGAGGAAACCTTTTAGAAACCGATCTAAAAGTAAAACCTCTCCGGGGCAGCCAAACCCAGGAAATCACTATCAAAAGATTATCCAGGGGAAAAATGCAATTTACCCCCCTGAAGGTTCAGGGGTTTTTCAATTTTAACCCCAAAGTTCAAAAATTGGCAATCTACCCCCCTGAAGTTTCAAAAATTGGCAATTTAAACCTTCCGTTTAATTTTTCCGTCAAAATGGACGGAAATCTATAAAATTACATCATTGCCCTCAGGCTTTTTTTAAAAAAATTTCGTCCAATTTAACGGAAAAATTAAACGGAAGGTTTAAATTGCCAATTTTTGAAACTTCAGGGGGGTAGATTGCCAATTTTTAAACTTTGGGGTTAAAATTGAAAAACTCCTGAAACTTCAAGGGGGTAAACTGCATTTTGCCCATTATCCAGAGATTACAGACACTAAGAACACTTACAACCCTTTGCAAGACCTTGGCTCTGTAAGATCGACAAGCCTACAACTCGTCTCCTTGCTCACAATCTTCTTCAACGTGATTTTCCTTTACCGGACCCTTCCGATAGACTTCTCAACCGTAGATTTATCAAATGAATAACTAAAACTCTAAGAGATTCAATTTAACGCTCACCACATATGATCTCTCTTAGCACAGCCTCCGACGAACTCTCTGGGGGTGAAAATCCGTACCTCTCTCTTCTATAATGATGTATATATACCCCCGACAAAACCCTAGACCTAATCTACTTAAAATCACGTTTTTGGGCCTAAAACTTATGGGGTGTCCGGACATGTTAATGGGTGGTCCGGACACTGCTTTGCGGAGCAAGATTTTAGTTTCTAGAAATGAGGTCCGGACCCGGGGAATTGCGGTCCGGACCCGGCCTGTCCAGTCTTGATCGACAGCTCCGATCGATGGGCGTTTGTGGTCCGATTGAGTTGAAATTTTGCAGGGACGTTCATAACACATGAATCTACATTATGAACGGTGGAGATTGGATTCTGAGCATTCTATATCAGTGTTTGAGCCTGTAAATAATAGATTCTACATTTTGGAACTGAATTAAGCCAACACAAGAACTAACAAACTCCCCCTTTAGCAATTCAGTGACAAAACCAAAATGCCGAGCCAATCCCATCATCTCCCCATATTTACTCCCCCTTTTTGTCACAGAATGACTAAAGGTCTTCATGTTTCCTGAAACACTTCACAAAATACATCAAGGCATATGTGGAACAAGAAGACAGAAATAAAACTCATGATCACAAAAAAATGACGTAGAATGCAAGATCATGAACACACATCACCAAAAACTCCCCCTCAACATATGACTCAATAATCAACAAGAAGCTAAAAAATGCAAAACATGTTTCTCCCCCTCAAAAGTCAAATGAACACAAATGATAACACATCAATGACTCATGTATTGCACAATGAATATCCCAAACATGCTCCAAATATGCAAAATATACATGAGACTAGAAATGACAAGAAACTCATATTGATTAACCCAAGCAAAGAAAAATGTTCCATTCAACCCATGCTTATGTGGTGTGTGTGTAAGCCATCCAAAGAGAAAAAATTTTAACTAACAAAATGAGGGGAAAGTTTCACCACCATGAGGTTTTGACAAGTATATCAAATCAAAAGTCAAACTTTATCATACTAGGGCCTAGCCACTCTCATCCTATACATTTCTCTTTGTAAAATATTTTGCACAAGTTTGACATAGTGAAATAAATTCCTTTTGGAATATGATCTTTTGATTTTATTTGTTTCACTATTTTGTTTATTTTTCTCTTTGAGAAAGTGTCCTTAAACTTTTGGTGCTTATCACAAAAGAGAAAGCATGAATTTTTAAGCCCTAGGTTCAACTAGCATATGGTCAATTTGAAAAATATGACTAGTCAAAAATCTCATATGGTTACCTAACAGACCTCACAAATAAAGTGAAACAAAACCTCAATTTAAGCTTAAATGTGCACAAGAGATAAAGCATAGGCAAAATGTACCACATAAGCTCAGGCTTTAGGTAACCACAAAATAAGTCCATTGATACAAATTTTCATCTTATGCATATTAAGAACATTCCAAGACGCAAGGAATTAAATCCATAAAAGCAACATGAGAAATTAATAGACTATCTAGATGCATCAGACAAAATAAAGAAAAGAAAACAATCAAAGTAACATATTTTTGTCTTTTTGAAAATTTTCACAAAAGAAATGCACACAAACGAAAAACAAATGCAAAACAAACAAAAATGCAATGCAAAGAAAAACAACATGCTCTAGGATTTTAAAAAAATAAACAGAACAATCATTCCTAGACATGTTCTTTACTCATCTAAATTTAGGTGAGATCATTACCACTCCCCCTCAATTGGTGAATGGTATAATCCTTCCTAACCCAAACCTTCTTGAAAGAAGGTGTAGAGACATGAACATTTTCAATTTTGTCTAATCTAGACAAACCTCCCATCATCATTGTGCATAACCCCAAAGGTTCTTTCCTAGAAAAAATATTTTTATTTTTATGCACATGAGGTTTCAATTTAAAACAGCTGGGTCGAATGTGACCAACTTTTCCACAATGATGGTAGGTAGGGATAAACCTTTTAGGAGGTAGATTCCTAGGAGGACGGACGACTCTATACTTGGAGTAAGATATACAAGGCTCAATATGAATTTTCTTAACTTTCTTATCTTGTGAGGTCGAAGCAGCTGCTATTTTTCTTTTAACCAAAGAGTCTTATACTTTTTCTATTTTAACAAATATTATCTCGGAAGTAGAATCATTGTTAGAAGACAAAGAAACATGACAATCAAAACTTAACTCAGATTTATCACAATCAGAATTCTGAGTATGCAACATATTCTTAAGGGAATTGCTAGAGAATTTTTCCAATTGAATTTCTGACTCTTTTAATTTATTTTCTAACAAATCAACTTTAGAACCTAAAACAAGATTTTTAGATTTTAAGGAATCAATTAAAGCATGTGATTCAGACAATTTAGTAACAATAGATTCTTTCACATGTTTAAGATCTTGAAAATCCTCCAAACAATTTGTGTATTGATGTCTCAAAAGAGTGAATTTTTCCAACAAATTGTTGAAGGAGTTTATAAGATCATATTCCCCTTGAGAAGTATTCATAGCAAACAGGAGTTAACAGATCTCAGTTAGGAATTTAATCCATAAATAGTGAACCTGCTCCGATACCAATTGAAAAACGCTATGCCGACTCCAAAAACTTATTTATCACAATTTATGCGGAATTAATACTACGAAGAAATAAACAATTCAATCACCCAAAATATATAAAGCAATAAAGAGGTAGACACATATATTTTGGTTACGAAGAGGAAACCTTTTAGAAATCGATCTAAAAGTAAAACCTCTCCTGGGCAACCAAACCCAGGAAATCACTATCAAAAGATTATCCAGAGATTACTGACACTAGGAATACTTACAACCCTTTGCAAGACCTTGGCTTTATAAGATCGACAAACTTACAACTCGTCTCCTTGCTCACAATCTTCTTCAACATGATTCTCATTTACCAGACCCTTCTGATAGACTTCTCAATTATAGATTTATCAAAGGAATAACTAAAAATCTAAGAGATTCAATTTAACGCTCACCACATATGATCTCTCTTAGCACAGCCTCCGACGAACTCTCTGGGGTGAAAATTCATCTTTCTCTCTTTCTAAAAAGATGTATATATACCCCCGACAAAACCCTAGACCTAACCCACTTAAAATCACGTTTTCAGGTCTAAAACTTACGGGGTGTCCGGATAGGTTAATGGGCTGTCCGAAAAGGGCTTTGCAGAACCGAAACAGAGTTTATGAAAATGCGGTCTGGACCCGAGGAAGGCCTGTCCGGATAGGGCATGCAATAGGTGAAACAGCATTCTGGAAATGCTGTCTAGCCTTCATCAACAGCTCCGATCGATGGGCGTTTGTGGTCCGATTGAGTTGAAATTTTGCAGGGACATTCATAATACATGAATCTACATTATGAACGGTGGAGATTGGATTATGAGCATTCTATATCAGTGTTTGAGCTCATGAACAGTAGCCTATGCATTTTGAAACTGAATTAAGCCAACACAAGAACTAACACTAGCCATCAAAGGTTTCTCTTTTTACTGATTGGTCTTTTACTCCAATCATTGGAGATATCCACTCGCAGCTTCATGATTTTTTTACTTAGATAGCAGTGAAGATCTCCCGTAGTGCTAATTTTAGAGCACATCAGCTTGCTAAATGGGCTGCTTCCAACCATATTTTTGGAAGCATTGCTATATATATATATATATATATATATATATATATATATTTTCTCTTTAGCTAGGATCAATTGTAGGAAAGATCGACCCACCTTTTGTAATTCCCCTTTTCCCCCTCTCCTGCTTTGATTAAAAAAAAAAAAAAGTACTACTATTGAGTATTGACTTTCATAATAGGTACACGCTCTCTATATTCAAAGTTTCCCATTTTTTACCGAACTTTGCAGCTTCCCAAGACTTTTATTAGCACACTGCTGGAAAAAACCCAACATCAATTGATACCTGCCCCCACGAAACATTAGGTTGATGATTTTAAAGCTTTTCCAACTTTTATTTAAGGGATATTGAAACTCTCGTATAATTTATAAATTATGAGTAATTCTGATAAGTGTCAAATGTTGCATATTTGAACCCCTTTATTTACATTAGTTAATCCTTTAGTTGTGTCATTATTTAATATTTTATGTTAGTTTTGTGTTTTTAGTGTTTTGTAGGTCATTAAAGAAAAACAACAACTTTAAAGGAAAAAATGCAAAGTTTGGAAGAAAGCATACTTTGAGAAGACCTAGATGATGTGGTTAAGATCAACCGAATCCTATAAAAAGGTTAAATCGGATTAAAGATCAGATTGGATTAAAGATAGATTGGATAAGATTTCGGATCGGATTCAAATTTAGATTCTGTACACGTCTCAGTATTTTGACTATAACTTTCCGATCAAATATCGGATTGAAGTGATTCAAGTGGAAGTGGAAAGATAACTCAAAATACTACAATTCATTGTGAAATAGAATTTTCCTAATTCGGATGGTTACTATGCCAAAATTGCCCTGCAATAAAAGGTCACAAATCTAGACGAATCTTATTCCGATTTCAGACTTCTATTTTGACTGGGAGACAGACCTCCGAATTATCTATATTTAATAAGGTTTTTAGAACTTTCCTAAGCCTATAAATAGACTTCTTTGCATTCAAGAAAAGATACACAATCCCAGAGAACAAAATTCTTTTGTTTAGTTTTTCTTTAGGTTTAGGTTTAGATTTTATTTTTATGTGAAGCTAAATTTCAAACTAAGGTTAGGGATGAAGCCTCACCGATGAAGAACATCAATACTTTCATGTAAATATTTATTTATGTGATTTTATTGGATTTAATATTTCAATTGTTTTACTTCTTTTCAATGTGTGGAGTGATTCTTGGATATCTTTTGTGATTCAAGGATACACTTGATGATTTAAGATAATTTCACATAATTGATCACTTGATTTTATTTGCCTAAATAATTGGATATCCCTTGTGATTTATTCTACGGATACATTTGGTGTTTCAATTAAGATTGGATATCTTTTGTGATTTACGGATACATCTGATAATTTTGATTAACTGTTGAAGCATAGTGAAACATATCTAAGATTTTAATTGTCAGAACTTCAGATTAATATTGATAAACATGGAAGTATGTTGTTATGATTCGGTGAGTGTGGATTCCCAAACCTTAGTATTTTATCGTTTATTTTAATTAGTTTATGTTTATTTTTTAATTTTTAAAACCAAAATTCAAAACCCTTTTAGAACTAGGTTAGGATTTAATTAGTTTAGATTTAAATTGCCATTTCAAAAATACAATTCTCTGTGGGTTCGACCTCACACTTGCAATCCATTAAACTACAATCGATTCGTGCATTTGCGAGTTAAATAAATTTGCACAACAAATTCTATTTAATAAATTTTTATAGGATTTTCATATAATTAAAACGACGTGAGAAATGAAAATTATTATTATTTTTTTAACAAGAATTGATCATCCAATGATTAGTTGTAACTATTACCTTATAGCATTGAGAAATAGTTGTGAAATTATGTAATTTCTAGCATTACTCTATAAAATAAAATGTATTTATTCAAAACTGCTTCAACTAAGGAGCTTGACTTTATTATATTTGATCAATATTTGTCATTGTTCTAGGGGATTGAATCCGTACACAGTCATCCCTCCATCAACATAAATTATCTGTCCAGTAATGTAAGAGGCTGCAGGTAGTAAGAGATACGCTACCAAAGATGATATTTCTTCTGACTCCCTAGGTCGTCCAATAGGTGTCCGTGAATTTATAGTTTCCAAGGCTTTGCTTTTGACTAACTGTAATATTAATAGTAATAGGAAGTAAGCAAAAAATAGAGTGCAAAAAATAGATTTCAAAAAAAGAAAGAAATGGGGCAAACATATTCAATGATGATTATGCCAACAATTAAGACAAATTAATGCACTTACACCCTCCGTTAAAGGAGTTTTTATCACCTCAGGTGCGACACAGTTGGTTATGATATTGTCTCGTGCCCACTCACATGCCAAGCTTCTAGTAAGTTGGTTTACTGCTCCTGCATATATTATATATAAAACATGCAATTCAATTATGAATTATTCAAGCCACCATATACGTAAATTTTTACAATATCCATAACCTGTTAATTATGAAAACATATATTACGTACCTTTACCTGCTCCATAAATATGGATGCGCCACTTATTGCCAACATTCCATTAATGGAAGAAAGGAGAACAATACTTTCTCCTCCCGATTCTTTCAAAAGAGCATGAGCGAGTTGGCTCAAATGGTAAGTGGATTCAACATTGGTAGCCATGATGAATGCGAATTCTTGAGCCGTCACCTCTGGGGTTGGTTTAGCAAGGTTGGTCCCCACGTTATTTATCTAAAACCAGTCATTGGTCAATTCATTTTAGATATGAACGTCTAGCTCTATTAAAATGAGTAATGCTAACACCACAAAAAAAACAAGGTTTAGTGACATGGTTATTTGGGGCATTTTTGACCAAAAAAACGTCTCTATTGATTTTGCAATGCTTGATTAGGGGCACTTGGGATACGTCGGTTTTTATGGCAACTATAATTTAAGTTTGAGACGTTTTGTTACTAAAAAGCGCCTCGAAAAGGAGACGTTTGGAACAAAGCGCCCCCTTTTTTAAAAGCGGGCGCTTAGTGGTGAAAAACGCCCCATTTTAAAAAATGAGGCGCTTCCTAGGCAAGCGCCTCCTTTTTAGAATGAGGGCGCTTCCTAGGCAAGCGCCCCTTTTTTGAAATGATGGCTCTTCCTAGGCAAGCGCCCATTTTTTAAAAGGGGGTGCTTTCCTTGGAAGCGCCCTCATTCTAAAAAGGGCGCGCTCAGGTGGGCAAGCGCCCCCTTTCATAAAAGGGGACACTTGCGTGTAAAGCGCCCCTATTTTAATATGGGAGCACTTCCACACTACAAAGCACCTCCAATATTTAATATATAGAAAAATGTTTTTTCCATACAATCCAAATATATATATATATATATATATATATATATTTTTTTTTTTCTCCTGATATACAATACTGTATTGCGTATTTTCTCCATAAATTTTGGATTAATCCATAAATATTTTCTCCATTCATCAATCTCATACAATCTTATACATATCTCACAATACATATATAATCCATATATACAATCTCATATCTCATAAGACATCTAAATCCAAAATGATGATATCATAAACACAAAGTGTACCACATCTTAAAGAGTTAACAAAAATTGTACCATATATATGAAATAAAATATCAAAAACGATATCATAAATACAAAGTATACCGCCTCTTAAAAGAGTTTACAAAAATTGTATATTGCATATGAAATAAAATATATCAACGGTTTCGCTTAACATTTGGTGTCAAATATGTACCCAACCTAACAGGTCAAGTATACGTACATCACTTAATGATTACCTGCAAATAATAAAACCAAAAAAAAAAAAAATTAAATTACAAACCTATATCTAACTATTTTGAAAATGCAAACCTATATATAACTAGATTATATTACAAGTGACTAAGATATAAAGATCTACACATACTTTGTGATGATCCATGATGGTCGCCTTTTGCATCAGCTGCATGCTCATCTTCATTTGTTAATCCATTCTCAGCTATATATAAATAGATGCAAATGTATATTATGCAATCATATATATGTTCTTAAGTAAACGGTAATGAATTGTGTTTGAGCAGCTAGTTCCCCTATAAAAGGATAAAAGATAAAGGAAGATCAACATAAAATAATTTTTATTGTGTTTAAGTTATATAAGCCAACATTAAAGGATAAAAGATAAGCCAACATTGGAATTTCAAATTTTATGTTTTTCTTCCTTTATCTTTTATCCTTTATTGTGTTTAAGTTATTTTTATATAACTTAATGTTTGAGCAACTAGTTCCCTTATATAACTAAAAATAATTTCGGTATACCTGCTATCTAGGCACCCTTATTTAAAGGCGTCGAGCTGGCAGGCGCCCCTAATTAATTAAGGGCACTTAGATGGCAAGCACCCTTAATTAGGGGCGTCTGCCAGCTAGGCGCCTTTAATTAAGGGTGCCTGACTGGCAAGCTCCCCCCTAATTAAGGGCGCTTGCAAGCTAGTCACCCTTAATTAGAGGCGCTTAAGGCGCCTAGATAGCAAGCGTCCCAAATTAAGGGCGCTTGCCATCTAGGCGCCCTTAATTAGGGGCGCTTGCCAGCCAAGCGCACTCAATTAAGTGCGCCTGACTGGCAAGCACTCCTAATTAAGGGTGCCTGGATAGCAGGCGTCCCGAATTAAGGGCGCTTGCCAGCCAGGCGCCCTTAATTAGGGGTGTTGGCTAGCCAGACACACTTAATTAAGGGTGTTGGCTAGCCAGACACACTTAATTAAGGGTGCCTAGTTGGCAGGCGCCCCTAATTAAAGGGGGCGGCTGGCTGGCAGGTGCTTCTAATTAAAGGCGCTTGGCTGGCAAGTGCCCCTAACTAAGGGCGCCAAGATAGCAGGCGTCCCGAATTAAGGGCGCTTGCCAACCAGGCACACTTAATTAACTAAATTGAAGCATGCCCTATTGGAATGTCTCGAATTAAGGGTACGTTTTTCTGCGCAGGCGTTGCTAATTTTATTTTGTGTCGTTTACACAATAAAACGTCCCTATAAGGGGGTGTTTTATTAAAGCGCCTCTATTTCAAGCATTAGTAAACCTTGTTTTTTTTTGTAGTGTAAGGACCATCTTTTTATTCTCTTTTTATCCTCCTAAAGTTGATGTAGCTTTTAAAATCATCATTGAATCAAAATTCAAATATGATTCATCTAAAATTTAATAGTGATTTTAAAAGCCGCATCAGCTTTAAAAGAATAAAAAGATGGTTCCTAGCATTCCTCTTATTAAAACCACTCTTATTAGTTATATTTTTATTGAATATGCATTATTACAAACAATAATCATAATGATGGTAGAAGTAATACATGCATGACTAATTTTTAGTCAATATCCTAAAAGACGTTTATATATTTTGCAATTCCAAACTAAAACAAATTTCACACACACACACATATATATCTGTGTGTCATTTTTTTTCAGAAATCAAAGTATGATTAATGCTCCATTTGTTTTGGAGTAAAATATTTTTTATATTTTTCAGTAGTTAGTACTATTGGTCAACCATATTGCATGCACAACAATGATTATCACTAAATTTTGTATATAGCTTCTCATGCAGCTGGTTAATTATATGATGATCATAGCGCTCCGTGAAAATATTTATATATAGTTAATTGGCGGGGCCATTTTTTATATGGTCTGAAAATTCATGTTTTATACAATTAAACGTGTATCTCTCATTTTGACACAACAAATAAATAATTATACATTGGTTGATCTTTGGTATAAAGGTGCAAAGGTCCAGGCCACCGTACCAGATTTTTCTTTCACATGTGGCTGGAATTGTAACAAGTTGTGGGTCGTTTGACACTTCCAATATTGATGAGCAATATATATAAATGCTAATTAACAATATAATTAGCAGCGGAAATTTAATATATATATGTATATGTACCTCCAGCCATTGCTTTGCTCAAGCAGCTTGAAGAACGACTCCACAGCAATCAAACTAAAACTAAACAATTTTATTGAGAGGTTCTTCTGACCTATGCCTACCAGTGAGTGTCAATTGATGGAATACACAGGCCTTATTTATAGGTAGGTTAGGGGTACCCTCAATTAGAGCTGTTACCTTAATTATTCCTCCCATCAAGGAATAAAAAATCAATCAATACAACTAATTGATTCCACAAACATTAAATCATTAATTAAATCAAATACTTGTTCCACAAGAATTAAATCAGTGATTTAATTCAAAATATTTGATTGAAATCAAATACTTGTTCCACAAGAATTAAATCAGTCATTTAATTCATAATATTTGATTTACATAATAAGCTTCAAATTGGAATAGAATATTGAACACCGTAATTTTATAATTACAATAATATATGTGACATAAGAGACATACTTAAATGGAATTTCTTACATTCTCCCACTTGGCCCTTATGACACATAAATTCCTTATGGTGTTCAGTTCTATGATTTGGCCAATACTTTATCTATTCCAACCATTCATGGAATCCTCCCACTCATTCAAGGAATACTACACACGAATCATGGCAGTAAAGCTTTTATGTAATAAGCCGTCCCTTCCATGTATCACGATGTCTAATACCTCCCTAAATGAGTACTTTATGGATAATGTACTTAATGAACGAACTTCCTATAAGTCATTCGGGTCCAAACTTAATTTTATCCTCATGGATAAGATAATAAATGTGCACAAAACTTTATTAAAATAACATGATGTCTATAGATTGAATAGAAAGAACTAAGTACAAAATGAATCAATGAGCCCCATATGCTCCACATGACTTTTAAACTGCTTTACCGGTAAACCTTTAGTCATGGGATCCGCAATCATCAGTTCAGTACTAATATGCTCAATGAATACTTCATTCCTTTTAATGTTCTCTCTCACACTAAGGTACTTGATGTCGATATGCTTACTTCTGCTTCCACTTTTATTATTCTTAGAAAAGAAAATGGCAGCACGATTATCGCAGAAGATCTTGATTGGTCTCGCTATAGAATCGACAACCTTGAGACCACTAACAAAATTTCTCAACCATAATGCCTGTGTAGTGGCTTCATAGCATGCAATAAATTATGCTTCCATTGTAGATGTAGCAATTATAGTCTGCTTGCTGCTTCTCCAAGATATAGCTCCTCCAGCAAGAAGAAAGATATATCCTGAAGTAGACTTCCTGCTATCCACACATCCAGCAAAATCTGAATCTGAATATCCAACCACCTCCAAATGGTCAGTGTGTCTGTATGTCAAACTGTAGTCCTTGGTTCCTTGCAAATACCGCATCACTTTTTTTACAGCTTTCCAATGTTCCAATCCTGGGTTGCTTTGATATCGACCCAGCATTCCAACTACCATTGCAATGTCAGGTCTAGTACAGACCTGTGCATATAATAGGCTGCCAACTGCAGATGCATATGGGATACTTTTCATCCGTTCTTGTTCCAATGCATTCTGGGGACACTGATTATTGCTGAATTTATCCCCTTTAATGATAGGTGCTACAGAAGTTGAACAGTTCTTCATTTTGAATCTCTCTAAAACCTTTTCAATGTAAGCCTTCTGAGACAAAAATGGGGTGGTCCGGCCACCCCATTTTGGCCAAGGGGTGGCTGGAGCCACCCCGATATTACTCTTTTTTTTTTTTTTTTTTTTT
>NC_081546.1:14087248-14088606 GCF_901000735.1 Corylus avellana | reverse complement strand
AAAAAAAAAAAACAAACAAAAAAGTTAATGCCCAAAACGACGTCGTTTTGGGCTGGGTGAGTTGTAATTTTTAGAGATCCAAAACGGTGTAGTTTTAACGAAGGGTATAATGGGTATAAAAAAGTCAAACCGTTAAATCTAACGTTGAAAACTGACGGAGGGGTCTAAAGTGAGAGAAAATGGAAGTTTAAGGGTCCAAAATGAGAGTTTTTGAAGTTCAGGGGGGGTCTGCAAAATCGGCTGGAACTTCAGGGGGCCTTAGTGAAGTTTCCCCTAAATTTAACATTAATAAATAAAATTTTCCGTACCTGTGGGCCTAAGAGAAATTTTATTTTTAATGTTAAATTTACTATCTTATTCTAATTAATTCATAAAAATAAAAACGTCCCTGTGGGGATTGGCAAATTAAATTTATGAATTAATTACAACATGATGTTAATTTTCCATATGAAGTTCACATATATGATCTTGATGCAATTATCATCATAAAATCGGGATGCTGTGGCTCTCCCAAAAATTATTATGATAATCACGACTTCATTAACATCATTAACTATATAGATGCCAAAAATAAAGTTCCCAAGAATAAAAGACAAAACCATCATGTTAGTGGGTAAACAGTATTTTTCCAAAGTACAACCGGATAGTGTCCCAGATAAGTGAGGGGGCGCACAACGGCACACTTAAGTCCCAAGACTTACCTTGCCAGAGCTTTCCGATTGCAATTTTGGATAGTACCATAAACATTCACCAACACATGAGGCTTAGTTAATTATTCTCAGGTCCAGACATCAAACAATTTATATTTAAACAATTAAAAGATGTATCCTTAAGTTCATGCATTAAAGAAATAATAATTTAATACTGAACAATTTAAAAGATAAGATAAATATAAATGCAATATTAAAGCATAATAAACTGAATAGCCTAATGGTCTTAAAGTGACCTTAGTTATTCCTTAAGAGCCCAAGTTCGAAACCCAATGAGCCCCTTTTGTTTTTTTTTTTTTTAATCCGGATGGGCCAGCTACTTAAACCAGGTTGGGCTACTGGAATGGGCTAGCTACAGATATGGCCCAGAATTGGGTTGCTGGATTGGGTCAGTCCCAAATTTTTTTTTTTTTTTTTTTTTTTTGAATCAGACCAAAACGGGTTGAAAACCCTACCCGAATAACCAACCCTCCAACCCAAAAAAAAACTTAACACCTAACCCGGAAAGCTAGCCCCTTGCGCCGCTGCCTCTTCCCCTTCCCCATTCTCCGGTCACCGGCGCCGGTTCCTTAATGCGCCGGCCAAAACAGCAGGCACCCCGTGTGGGGCTGCCGGCCAAAACGGTAGGCACCCCGTGTGGGGCTGCCG
>NC_081546.1:14085837-14087223 GCF_901000735.1 Corylus avellana | reverse complement strand
TTTTAGACCGGTGAAATGGCCACCGTTCCGGCCAGAAATCGCAGCTCGTGTAGGGCCGGTTCTATCCATCACAGGCGGCCCCATATGGGGTTTTCTCCATTCACTGTATGCGGCAAGCGTGTAACCTGAGTAGGAGATGGAACGAATCTGAGTAGTGGCTTAGTTCATGCTTGCTGTCCCGTTTTTCTGTGTAAACAAACACATCGGCAGCCTCACGCAAGCCTTCTGAGCTTTAGGAACCATTTACGTGACTTCGCCGCACTAGTCACAAGGCTCAAGCTCTTTGGCCAAGAACGGGCAGCACCCTTTTTGGGTCTCATGGTGGTTGAGAACAAATGGTTCTCAGTTTCAGTAACCGTGGGTCTCTCGTTTTGTTTCGATAATCACAAAAACCAAAAAAAAAAAAATATATTATCGAAACAAAAATAAAATATTAGCAGCAGACATATTAAAACTAGACTAAGCAAATATGGCCTAGAGAAGGCTCTGATACCACATGTAAGATATTGAATATATATAAATGCTAATTAACAATATAATTAGCAGCGGAAATTTAATATATATATGTATATGTACCTCCAGCCATTGCTTTGCTCAAGCAGCTTGAAGAATGACTCCACAGCAATCAAACTAAAACTAAACAATTTTATTGAGAGGTTCTTCTGACCTATGCCTACCAGTGAGTGCCAATTGATGGAATACACATGCCTTATTTATAGGTAGGTCAGGGGACCCTCAATTAGAGCTGTTACCTTAATTATTCCTCCCATCAAGGAATAAAAAATCAATCAATACAGCTAATTGATTCCACAAATATTAAATCATTAATTAAATCAAATACTTGTTCCACAAGAATTAAATCAGTGATTTAATTCAGAATATTTGATTGAAATCAAATACTTGTTCCACAAAAATTAAATCAGTCATTTAATTCATAATATTTTATTTACATAATAAGCTTCAAATTGGAATAGAATATTGAACACCGTAATTTTATAATTACAATAATATATGTGACATAAGGGACATACTTAAATAGAATTTCTTACGTCTATCACATGTGGCTGGAATTGTAACAAGTTGTGGGTCGTTTGACACTTCCAATATTGATGAGAAAGAAAAGTAAGACACTTCCTTTCCAAGTTTCAAGCACCCATTTTTGACATATATATTATCTATAGTAAAAGAAAATTAGCTTGAAAACGAAAGAACAATTACTTGTTTGCGTCTTGTAGCTAGGTTGATTAATTTCGTCCATGCATCTAGATAGTCGCCATTGTTGAACTGTAATGCCGTCAAACAAAAACTTTTAATTTGACTATCAAGCGAGAGGACGTATCAACATAATTGGACGATAGTCAGCTTAATTAATTAAAATATGTAGCA
>NC_081546.1:14055413-14085737 GCF_901000735.1 Corylus avellana | reverse complement strand
GCCAAGTCAAGCTCCAAACACCCTAATGTGAAAAATAAATTTTCTTTCCAGTCAGAAAAATTGTTACCATTAAGCATTGGAACATGAAAAGTTCCATCCATTAAAGCAGTAGGAATAGCTGCAATAACCAAGGAAAATATTTTAATGCTATGAAATAACTTTATTTAAATTAACCAATGTTAACTTAATAGTAAATTTCAACCTACCTGTGGGCAAAGGTTGCATCATGCATGAAATTTACTCTTTATTAATAAGACTAATAAATTTAGCATTAATAAATAAAATTTTCCGTACCTATGGGCCTAAGAGAAATTTTATTTTTAATGTTAAATTTACTATCTTATTCTAATTAATTCATAAAAATAAAAACGTCCCTGTGGGGATTGGCAAATTAAATTTATGAATTAATTACAACATGATGTTAATTTTTCGTATGAAGTTCATATATATGATCTTGATGCAATTATCACCATAAAATCGGGATGCTGTGGCTCTCCCAAAAATTATTATGATAATCACGACTTCATTAACATCATTAACTGTATAGATGCCAAAATAAAGTTCCCAAGAACAAAAGACAAAACCATCATGTTAGTGGGTAAACAGTATTTTTCCAAAGTACAACCGGATAGTGTCCCAGGTAAGCGGGGGGGCGCACAACGGCACACTTAAGTCTCATGACTTGCCTTGCCAGAGCTTTCCGATTGCAATTTTGGATAGTACCATAAACATTCACCAATACATGAGATTTAGTTAATTATTCTCAGGTCCAGGCATCAAACAATTTATATTTAAACAATTAATAAATGTATCCTTAAGTTCATGCATTAAAGAAATAATAATTTAATACTGAACAATTTAAAAGATAAGATAAATATAAATGCAATATTAAAGCATAATAAACTGAATAGCCCAATGGTCTTAAAGTGACCTTAGGCTCTTTATTCCTTAAGAGCCTAAGTTCGAAACCCAATAAGCCCTTTTTGTTTTGTTTTTTTTAAAAAAAAAAACTGAATGGGTTATCGGGTTGGGCTTCCTTATTGGGTCAGCCTTTGGTTTCTGTATTGGGTTGGCCCAATCGGGTTAGCCCACTTAATAAACCTTTTTTTTTTTAAACTGAATTGGGTTTGGGTAAAGTAAAGCCCATACCCAATGGCCCAAAACCACTAGACCCGGTTTCCTTATGGGTTTGAAAACCCTACCCGGCATCCTTAAGTCCTAACTCGGGAACCCTAGCCCTTGCGCCGCCGCCTTCGCCGCTCTTCCGTATGCGCCGACCACGCAGGGCCGCCGCCCAAAATGGTCATTTGAGATCGGCAACCACCAGAGTGGGCCGTCTCATCCAACCAACGAGCAACTAGTAGGAGCTGCCGCCGTTATCCTTTCACAGGCGGGCCGCGCCGCTTGCTCCATGCGGCAGCCGTGGAAAGCCACCGTACAGTGGCCCCAGACGACCAAAATCGCCATCACCGTTAGTCCTTATGGGCGGTCCGTGATGGACCGCTCCTCACTGTACGCGGCAAAACACCACTGACGGCAGAGGAAATTGGTGGCTCCGTTACCCACAGGCAGCCCGTAAGGGATTGCCGCTGCATTGAGCCACGGCGGTCCTCATCGGGCCGCCAGTGCTCACCTTATGCGGCCAACGCCGCTGCTAGTGGGGGCCAGGGCAGTGGGTCACGGTGCATGGGTTAGCCATGGGTGTGGCGTGGGTTTCTGCTCCTCCAGATTTTCCAAACACAAAAGGGGAAAAAATGGGTTTCGTACAGGGAGCATGGCAATATGGTAAAAAATAAGAGTTAAACAGACCAGTGAGTGGTCGTGGCTTTCATTCAATTTCAATATACTTTATGCTCCTCTTCACAATTTTGTTTCAATAATCAATAAACAAAATAAAGTATTATTGAAACAAAAAATAAAATTTTTATAGCAGGCATATCTCAAAATTAAACTGAGCAAATATGGATTAGAGGTGGCTCTGATACCACATGTAAAATATTGAATATATATAAATGCTAATTAACAATATAATTAGCAGCGGAAATTTAATATATATATGTATATGTACCTCCGGCCATTGCTTTGCTCAAGCAGCTTGAAGAACGACTCCACAGCAATCAAACTAAAACTAAAAACAATATTATTGAGAGGTTCTTCTGACCTATGCCTACCAGTGAGTGCCAATTGATGGAATACACATGCCTTATTTATAGGTAGGTCAGGGGACTCTCAATTAGAGCTGTTACCTTAATTATTCCTCCCATCAAGGAATAAAAAATCAATCAATACAGCTAATTGATTCCACAAATATTAAATCATTAATTAAATCAAATACTTGTTCCACAAGAATTAAATCAGTGATTTAATTCAGAATATTTGATTGAAATCAAATACTTGTTCCACAAGAATTAAATCAGTCATTTAATTCATAATATTTGATTTACATAATAAGCTTCAAATTGGAATAGAATATTGAACACCGTAATTTTATAATTACAATAATATATGTGACATAAGGGACATACTTAAATAGAATTTCTTACGTCTATCACATGTGGCTGGAATTGTAACAAGTTGTGGGTCGTTTGACACTTCCAATATTGATGAGAAAGAAAAGTAAGACACTTCCTTTCCAAGTTTCAAGCACCCATTTTTGACATATATATTATCTATAGTAAAAGAAAATTAGCTTGAAAACGAAAGAACAATTACTTGTTTGCGTCTTGTAGCTAGGTTGATTAATTTCGTCCATGCATCTAGATAGTCGCCATTGTTGAACTGTAATGCCGTCAAACAAAAACTTTTAATTTGACTATCAAGCGAGAGGACGTATCAACATAATTGGACGATAGTCAGCTTAATTAATTAAAATATGTAGCATAAAAAGATCAATTATAGAAAAACTTGACGCCAAATATAACCTGCAGATGGAAAAATCAGCTAGAGTTGGAAACCAAAGAAAGTTGTAAGGCTGGAAATACACATGGGAATCAAAGGAAACCGGATTGAACTTTTGCCTCCCCACTCGTCTTTTGAAAAGTTTCCTTAATTATAATTTAGTATAAATGGGCCAAATTCTTAGACTTGCCCCCATTCTACTGACTGGCTGGCCTCGGCCTATATATTCTAGAGACTACCAAAATATATATATATACCCCCATTCTACTGACTGGCTGGCCTCGGCCTATATATTCTAGAGACTACCAAAATATATATATATACCCCCATTCTACTGACTGGCTGGCCTCGGCCTATATATTCTAGAGACTACCAAAATATATACCCCCATTCTACTGACTGGCTGGCCTCGGCCTATATATTCTAGAGACTACCAAAATATATATATATATATATATATATATATTCGAAGAGACTTATTATTCCTCCAACTCATATTCATTTCTTGTCCAACTCTTTTTTAAATCTACTATTGAATCAGTATGACTCACATGTACGTTTTACATTTTTTTAAAAATATGAATGAAGCTGAATGTGAAATAGAAAAATAACATCTCTCCATTTTGAAACTTCAAAACCATTTATTTGCAAGGGTGCCACAAGTTTTAGTTTACAATTATGAAATAAAATACAAAATAAAAAAAAAAAAAAAAAAACATGCATGGGAGCAAACAAAGGAACTAAAGAAGCGCTGCGATCATCTTTTGCAAGCTGCGATCAGCTTAGAAAAAACAAAGAAGGCAAAAAAAAAAAAAAAATTAGAATCTCCTATTCTCTTTTCCATCTAGATCAAGAATCTTTCATTATAGTATGTTTTCGCATTGAATTAAAAAAAAAAAAAAAAAAAAAAAAAAAAGAGGCAAAAATCATCTTTGCTTAATATCGATCCTTTTCTCCCACGTGATTGCTGGTTTGTGTTTGATTACTTTTGTCATTTTGTGAAAATATTGACTAGTTTATAGTCTTTAGTGATAGTGTTTCATTGCTTTTTATTATTTTGTGAATCTTTTTCTCTTCTTGATGTTTTATCTCGTTTAATTATATGTTTAAAGTTAACAGTAAATTCTATTGTGTAAAATTTAATATCATGAGAATATATTAGCATTGATTTAATTGATAAAATCAAATTAGATACCTCCAAGTTTAATTTGATTTTATCAACCATATCATTTTATATTATCTCCACATCTTTATAAGTAGGGACCATTTGTATTGAAAAATCATCAAGTGAAATAAGAGCAAATGTAGTCTTATGGCTTTTTTTTTTTTTTTTTTTTGAGTAAATGATCAACTTTATTCATTCCAAACAAAATCTAGAGTATAAAACTCTAAACAACAAGAGCAGATTGCTCTAAAAAAACAATGTCATGAATACTACCTATAATGACAAACAATTCTCTTTGCGATAATCTTCTCACTTTGTTGATTTAAAACCAATGTATGTGGTACATTATATACAAGCCACGAGAGTGACTTTTACAAGGAAATTTCTACTGATTGACAATCTAATTTATTACAGAAGTGTCATGTTAATTGCTGGAGCGTTTTGTCTTTTAATGTTTTCCTTATGAAGGTGTATTTGACTCTTGGCATGAATCTCCAGCTGCGTGTTTCCTTGTATAATGTTTAGAAGCTTCTGGCGCAATAACTTGAGCTGGATATTTCCTCCCAGCTGTATGCTTCCTTGTTGAGTCCTCCTTGACAGATGTGATCGTGAGTGTAGGAGAGGATTGTGGCACAATATCTTCTAATGTCTTAATATGCTCCCTCAATTGAAGCGGAATTTCAGTGATGCTGAGATTGCTACGGAGAACATCGAAGCGTGTAGAGACCAAAGGTTTAGTAAAGATATCAGCTTTTTGATCTTTTGTAGAAATAAATCGGACCATCAAGGATTTTGCAGCAACCTTATCACAAACGAAATGAAAATCTATTTCGATATGTTTGGTACGAGCGTGAAACATGGGATTGGTTGTTAGGTAGGTTGCGCCAAGATTGTCACACCATAGGATGGGAGGTGCAGATAGGAATATACCAAGTTCTTTGAAAAGGGACTGGAGCCACTGAATTTCAGCCGTTGTATTGGCAAGTGAGCAGTATTCGGCTTCGGTGCTTGAACGTGAGACAGTGGCTTGTTTACGAGAGCTCCAAGATATAAGATTACTCCCAATAAAAATGCAATAGCCACCAATAGAACGGCGATCATCGGGGCAACCAGCCCAATTGGCATCAAAGTAAGCATGTAATTGCGAGACTGAGTTTTTGAGAATAAGTAACCCATAGAACAAAGTATGTTTCAAATACCTCAATATTCGCTTTACAGCAGTCCAGTGTGGGATTGTTGGCCGTTGGAGAAATTGTCAAACTTTATTGACTGCAAAAGAGATGTCTGGGCAAGAGAGTGAGAGATATTGTAAGGAACCGACCAGAGACGGAGGAGGGGCGGGACCGGCTGGGGCCATGGTCCCCATTTCCTTAAAAAAAAAAAAAAAAAAAAAAAAAAAGAAAAAAAAAAAAATCTATCTGGTTTCCAAAAGAAAAATTGGTCCCCAGATAGGCGCCCCTTCCCCAAAAAAAAGCCAAAAAAAATAGGCGTCAATCCATGAAAACAAATAGGCAAAAAATAAAAAATAGGTGCCCGATCCCCAAAAAAATAGCCAAAAAAAAAAAAAAGGGAAAAAAATAGCCCCTCAAAAAATAGGCGCCCCATCCCTCAACAAAATAGGCACTCGATACCCCCTTCTCTTCCTCAGTTCCTCACTTCGTCCCCTAGTCGAGATACAGAGATTGAGAATTTGAGAGAGAGAGAGAGAGTTTCAAATTGAGAAAGAGAGCACTGCTGCGGGAGGTAAAATTCTTATAATTTTCTTTTAAATTTCGTTATATAATCGTGGGATTATAATTACAATCGTGGGATTATAATCGTGGGGAAAACCTTGTGCTTTGCTCTTTATGGAATATACCAGCAGACTTGCTTTTGCTTTCTTAATATTGGTTCTATAGTTACTGGTTGGTCTCCTCTGGTTTAGTTGGTTTTCTGTTCACGATTTCGTTGTTTTGTTCTACTGCTAGTATGTTTTGCAGCTTTGTGATTTGTTTTGTTGGTGTTCAGCCTCTGTGAGGCTTTGTTTTAGACCTTTTGAAGGGCTTGTATTCGGTGATACTTTGTATTTGGTTTGTCTTGCTTTTAATGAAGGTGCTTATTTATCCAAAAAAAAAAAAAAAAAGAGCAAGAAATTGTGAAGAGTTGTGAATTGTGAGACTTTGGGTTGGTTTACTTAAGTCCGAATTTTGGGAATTTCTTTGATTTTTTTTTTTTTTTTTTGTTATTTTCTTTATGTATGTACGGAAATGTAATAATGTAATACATGCGTATATTATTTGTTTGATAGGGTTAATTATTCCTCGAATGATTTACTTCCCCATCCAATGATTCATTTGTATTTCCTGGTTAGCCAATTTACGCACATGCTCGGCCAACTAGAGCCATCAATTTCTGATATTATTTATTTATGCTTTCTCCCAACTTTGTTTATAGATGATGGAAAAGTCAAATACAATACTTGACTTTTTCAAACGAAAAAAATGCACAAACTTCAAATGTCAACATTGGTGATACATCATCGCCAACTTCTGATATCCCAATTTCTGAAAATTCTTCTAAAAGACTTCGGAGAGTTGATGGCAATGAATTTGATATTAGTTCATTGGAGTTTGATCCTGGATTGCGTCGTCAGATATGGGAATATGATGTTAATCATTGAGCTGAAATTTGACGAGCTTACATTAATGCTGGTCCGTACCGACCTCCGATCTCAAATTACCCGAAATCTGGAAAAGAAAGTCATCTTCGTAGCTTTCAACCTTCGTGGTACAATCTATTTCATTCATGGCTTGAATATTCACATGAGAAAGATACAGCCTTTTGTCTACCTTGTTTTCTCTTTAATAAGCCATCTGGGCATTTTACACAACGTGTATTCACTATAGATGGATTCAGGAATTGGAAGAAAGTTAGAAATGGAAAAGATTGTGCTTTTCTCAATCATATAGGAAAAGATCCTACTTCATTTCACAGAGTTGCTGAGAAGTCATATGAAGATTTAAAGAACCAATCTCAACATATACAGAATGTGTTTGAAAAGCTCACTTCTGAACAAATTGCAAACAATCGACTGCAGTTGAAAGCCTCAATTGATGTTGTTCGAGTGCTTGCATTTCAAGGTGTTGCTTTCAGAGGTCGGGATGAAAGTGTGAGTTCTACAAATTGTGGAAATTTTCTTGAGATATTGGGTTTGACAATTTCATATAATGAACAACTTGCTGAAGTGATCGCTAAAGCTCCCAAAAATGCCACTTACACATCACCAGCGGTACAAAAACAAATTTTACATGTTTTTTCAACGAAAGTAAAGGAAATAATTCGTAATGAAATTGGTGATGCAAAGTTTTACGTAATTGTTGATGAAGCTCGTGATGAGTCAATGAAGGAGCAAATGGCTATAGTTTTAAGTTTTGTTGGTAAGAATGGCTTTGTGCGAGAATGCTTTTTTGGGCTTGTTCATGTCTCTGATACTGCGGCATTAACCTTAAAAAAAAGGTATATATTCTGTATTGTTTAAACATCAACTAGACATTCAAAATATTCGAGGGCAGGGATATGATGGCGCAAGTAATATGCGAGGGGGGTGGAATGGGTTGCAAGCTTTGGTTTCAAATGATTGTCCATATGCCTACTACATTCATTGTTTCGCACATCGTTTGCAATTGGCATTAGTGGCAGCATCAAAAGAAGTCATTTCTGTTAATCAATTTTTTACCAAATTGAATGTTGTTGTCAATTTTGTTTGTGCCTCATGCAATCGGTATGAAGAATTGCAGGTTGCCCAAGCAGCTGAAAATGCTTACATGATTGCAATTGATGAGATTGAGAGTGGAAGGGGACTTAATCAAATTAGTACGCTACAACGACCTGGAGATACGCGTTGGAGTTCTCTCACTTGAGATCAGTTTCTAACTTGATCAAAATTTATAGTCCAGCTTGTGAAGTTATTGTTAAAATCATTGATGTGGGAACTTCTTCTTTCCAAGGAGCAGAAGCTGATTCAGTTCATCAGGTAATGACTTCACTTGAATATGTATTCATCTTACATCTCATGAAAGAAACTATGCAGATCACCGATCATCTATGTCAAGCATTGCAATCCAAATCTCAAGACATTTAAGTGCCATGCATCTTGTTTCATCCACTAAAAGGTGTATCCAACAATATAGAGATGATAAATGGGAAGTTTTACTTACCAAAGTGAAGTTGTTTTGCAATAAATGCAACATAGATGTTTCAGCTATGAATGCCGGTTATGTTGAGAGAAGAGGTCGAGCTCGCAATCAACAAGCTAACTTTACAATTGAGCATCATTATCATGTAGATATTTTTTGTGCTGCAATAGATTCTCAATTGCAAGAATGAAATCACCGGTTTAGTGAGCATGCAGTGGACTTGCTTATTCTAGGCACGGCACTTGATCCTCGAGCTGTGTGTGAGTCTTTTAGAATTGATGATATTTGTCAATTGGTAAATAAGTTTTATCTGCAAGACTTTACCGATCTTGAAAAAGAACAGTTGGAAATAGAACTTCACCATTATGAGCATAATATAGTTCAAGATTCAAGTTTCCAAGGATTGTTAAATATTTCCGAATTGTGCCAATGGTTGGTTAGAACCGGAAAATCAACTATCTACCAACTTGTGTTTCGAGTTGTTGTGCTTCTGCTTACTCTTCCCGTTTCTACCGCAACTACAAAACGAGCATTTTCAGCCATGAATATTATCAAAACTAGGCTTCGCAACAAAATTGAATGAGTTTCTGACGGATTCTCTAATGTTGTACATCGAAAAAGAAATTGCTGCAACACTTAGTGCAGATTCAATCATAGATGATTTTCGGGATATGCAAACACAAAGGGTTCCATTTTGATAGGTGTTTGAGCTAAAATTTGAAAAGTTTTATGACACAACTATTTATATATCTTTTTCTTCATATGTTTATCTTTTTGTTAAAACTGAATTGAAGCTAATTTTTTTTTTTTTTTTTTTATATGTTACTTTATGTATTTTGAATTTATACCTCGGTCCACCCCCTATCAAACTTTCTGAATCCGTCCCTGGAACCAACAATACTCCGATATAATGAGGGATCTTCAAATGCTTCGCCATCAAAGCGGGACAAGGTCTTGGAAGAAGACATAGGGGATGTCACTGTCTTAGCAGATAGCATATTAGAATTCTTGAGGAGGTCCAAAATGTACCTTCATTGAGAGAGAAAAAGTCCACGTGCATCAGGGGTTACTTCCACACCTAAGAAGTAATTAAGAGTGCCCAGATCCTTGATTGGGAAATCACCTTGGAGCTTACCAATAAGACGGGCTATGAGTTTTGTATTTGGACCAGTAATGATTATATCATTCACGTAGATGAGGATGAAAATAGTGGTAGCACCGATACCAAAAAGAAATAACGAAGTATCTGCCCCTGAACCCACAAAACCAAGTTCCTGTAGGCAAGAGCTAAGGCGTGAGAACCATGCTCGCGGAGCCTGTTTAAGACCATAGAGGGATTTTTTGAGGTGACAAATGTGATTTGGAAGAGTTGTATGAACAAAGCCTTGTGGTTGAACCATGTATACATCTTTCTGCAAAAATCCATGGAGAAAAGCATTTGTTACATCCAATTGTTTAATATACCAATTGGATGAGACAGCAATAGAAAGGACAGTCCAGATGGTTGTGGGTTTAACCACTGGACTGAAAGTATCATCATAATCAATCCCAGGTTGTTGGTGAAAGCCTTTGGCGACTAGTCGAGCTTTGTAGCGATCGATGGTGCCATCAGATTTTCGCTTGATTTTATAGATCCATTTACACCCAACAAGGTTCATTTGGGGCTCTCGGGGAACAAGTGTCCATGTCCCATTTTGAAGGAGAGCATTAAATTCAGATTTCATGGCTTCCCTCCAGTGTAGGGATTTGTGTGCAACTGTGAATGAGGTAGGTTCCTCATAGGAAGCATCAATCTTGGTGAGAAGTGCCTTTGGTGGGGGATAGGGAATGGTCCCATCTGTGAATGTACATGGCTTATGGATTTGATTCTTGGACCTTGTTTGCATGGAGTGAGTAGCACCTGGCATAGTAGTGAAACTAGGTTCAGTAGTAGGTACATGGGGAACCGGCAGCACATGGGCAATAGGTAAGGAAGCTTCCTTCCAGGAGAGTCTGCTATTCTCCCTTATCTGTTATTTTAATTTGAGTGGGGCTTTCCTTGTATACTACCGGTGTATAATAAACTGCATAATATGTAGTATGTAATAATAAACTGCATAATTACTAGGCCATGTGAAGAGGAGAATCCAAGAGGTACATAAGCAAGGTCAAAACCCTCATGAGATACAATTAGTCAAATGTATCCATCTCAACACAAAATGAGATCCCCATAATCCAAAATAATAAATCTATCCCAAATGGACGACTTGGGTTGATACTTGTGTAATGTCTATACGAAGATCCATACAATGTTTTGACTATAAACATACTCTCTTTTGGTAATGTAATTTTTTGTGTAATAGTTCCATTGGACATATTTATGAGTGTATTGTATGCATTTGTTGATCTTTCCACATATAACAATGGGCGAAAAGTGCACTTTGCACATATAACATGCATGTGTAAAAGTATATGTTTATTATTACTATTATGTTTTGTCCTTTTTTCCCAAATGAATGGTTGTCAACTATGTCAACCTAACATCCACAATCAGCTTAACTTGGGCATCTTGAATCCAAAACATGCACGTATAATTCTTAGTCTGAATATATATATATATATATATATATATATATATAACCAAGGGTATGTGTGGATAGTTTTGGTTTCAACTGTGTGTAGACCAAGGGTATGTATGAATAGTTTTGCGTCAAGGAAGGACATGCTTAGGAAGTTTACCTTGTAAGTAAGTACCTAGGATGAGATTCTGTAAGACTTTGCCCAGTGAGTGATTTTGAGTTTAGTTTGTGTGTCAATATGTGGAGATCTAATTCTTTTATTAGCTCTGATTCCAGTTTACCACCTGACGTGGTTAATTTTCAACAATTTTCTGTTGAAAGTGATAATGATTTCAGATTTGATAAATGGAACATCCCTAAGCTTGACGCTAAGGATGTTTACACTACTTCTTGGTTTAAATCTTCTTTTAAATCTGAATATTCTGTCAAAACTGTTGAACAAACTTTTGCTATATTAGGTAATAATCAAACTATTACCTTGTTTAACAAAAAATTTGTTAATGATTCTCTTGCCAAAGGTTACAAGTTTTTACATATTGGTTCTGTTCAAGTTGCAGTCAAGCCATTGACTCGACTTGGTATTAATGCTTCTGTTTTGTTATGCTTGCGTGATGCAAGATTTGTTGATTTTCGTACTAGTATTCTTGGTATGATTCAGTTTTCTCTGTTTAATGGTCCTGTCCATTTTGATGTTTTCCCTAATATTTCTCTTGCTTTAAATGATATTCATATTCTTAAAGCTTTGACGTTGAATATCCTTACTTCTGGTTATCATATGGAAGAAGGTAGCAGACCCCTTGCTATCATCTACCGTATTTATTATAAATTGATAAAGACAAATCTAGATCCATAAGCTGTGATCAAGAATCCAGGTGAATCTACTTTGTTAATTCAAAGTTCTACTCAGAATGCTCATATTAAAACTCCAAAAATGATTCGCAGGGATGAGATTGACCTCCCCAACAAGTGGCTTTTGGAAGGTGTTGCAAAACCTTCTCAAGTAGTGAATGATGCCTCTAATCTTGATTACATCTAGCAATATATGGATGGATCTGTCAAAATCAATTTTTCTGATTTAGGACTTTCAAGAAGAATTGAAAGGCCTCTGTTGGTTAACAAACAAAGGAATTCTTTTGCTGGTTCCACAACCTCCGAAGGACTCCGACGTCGTGATAAAGATGTGGATGAATCTCTTAACGCTCCTCCTCTTTATCCTGCTGTTAGCCCTAATTTGAAACTCAAAGGAATTTCTACCGATTCCCAAGTTTCTTCTGCTTTTTACTCTACTAGAAATCATCCTCTAACGGATGACGAAGGTGGATCTGTTTCTCCTTCTGCTTCTGATTTTAATGCTCCTCTTCCCACTACTCCTCATCATCAATGTAATGTTCTTGCTGCTCCAATTAAAGATTTATTTTCTATCATTGATTGGCCAGCTTTGCACAAAGATTTTAATTCTGTTGAAAATTGTGATTTACGGCATGCTTACCGTGCCAAATATTCTGAAAAGGAACGAAATCTCATTAAGGTCAAATGGACCCAGATGATGATTAAGTCCCAAAAACATATTTTATTCTTTGATTATCTTCAAAAAACTTTCCCTGTCGATAATGTTTTGAATGTTGTAAAAAAGAATTTTACCAAAGAAGATAAATCTGTTGTCAAATCTTCTCAGCTTCCTCTTGAAAATACTCTTCTTGATGTTAATAAAATTGTTGTGAAATGTTCTCCTTTTAAAACTCATGGTGATAAGGATCCTATTAATAACGATAGGAAAATTATCGAACAAAATGATTTTTGTGCCCAATCTCTTCATATTTTAGGACAACAATTGGACCGAATCGAAGAGAAAATTTCCTCTCTCTCTTCAGATCCAAAGTTTCCTCCACTCCTTCTAAAATTGAAAAACCTTTGATTTCTCTCCCTGATTTAACGAAATCTTCTGGTTTGAAAACGACTTCTCAAATGAACCTTGAGAAAGTCAACAAATTGCTTGCTGATTTAACTACTACTTGTGCCAGTTCTTCTGGTCAGAATTTTGGTATTAAGAAAGTTTCCCCATCTGACTCCAAAACTTCTTCCTATGATTCTACTGATTCTAATATTCGAATCCTTGAAGAAAACTTTTGTAAGATTAATTTGGAGCCAAAACTCCAGAGGAGCTTTGACGAATCCAAACCAACAGTTTCTTCTTCACGCCCTAACACGCCAACCTAGGCTTTTAAACGAGACTTACAGATACCTTGCAAACTGAACTGACGAGGTGGTGGACTACCGTTTCTTACAAGCTGTACTTGCGGGGTGGTGAACTACCGTTCAATAACTAGGAGCTCGACACGAAGAAAGGTTAACAGGGAGTAAATAAAAAGGATAAGAACAAGACGATACTCAGGGGGTCAAGAGAGAGCAGGGTGAACATCAAGCAGCAAAGAGATCAGAACTATTAGGGCTCTGATACCAAGTCAAGGGGGAAGGGGAAGCGCAGTATACATATAGACGCAAGGAGTAGGGGAGAGTGATGTACAATGCATAAGATAATTTAAATCAAAGCAGTAAAACCAGCCATGAGGCGGTAATGATAGTTGTATAGTGAAAATAAAGAACTGAAATTAAAGACAGTTGAGAAGTTGGATAAACAAAGCTTGATATAAGCTTGACAATATCTTACAAAAGTAAGTGACAGAACTTACAGAAGTAAGTGATAGAGGAGAGGAGAGGATAAAAGCAGGGGAATGGCTAGAGAGCAAAAGAGATGAAAGTCTCTGGTAAATTGCTTCTGCCTTACAATGAGGGAGGGGAGCCCGTTATATAGGCTAATTACAATGAATAAAACAAAATACAATCATGATACAAATAGTAAAAGTAGATGCGACGTTAATGTGGTCAAAAGTAAATAGTAGAAGCACATTCGGTGCCAATCTGGGATAGTGAAAGTAATCAATCTAGAACAGTAGCTGTCGGCACTGTAGTGTCGGCAAACAAAGCATGAACAGTGAGTGTGAACAGTAATCCTACGCAGTGTCATCCGTGACAATGAACAGTAAAAGTGAACAGTAGTTTTGAACAGTATTCTTCAGATAATGGTGGATAGTAAACTGAGATCCAGCCGTTATGAGCTAGTCTGAAATCTGCAAATCAAGAGCCGTTATGAGGCTTATTCTAAATTCTTGGGAAGGCCGTTATGAGCCTTTCTAGAAGCTGAGAAAATTAGCCATTAAGAGACTATTTCTGAATTTTTGAGGAGCAATGGCCGTTAAAAGCCATCTGAACAGAGCTCGTCAAGAATCTATCTTTAGTTTTCATCATCAGACATGGAATCAAGAAAAGTTTGAATCCATTGTTTCTTTTTAGAAACAGTTGAGGAAGAGAATTTTGGCACTAGAGGTGGAGGAGGTGCTAAGGTTGGCATAGTAGCTGCAACTCTTTGAACAAATATTTCAACCTTTTTGACAATGGGGTCAATCTTGGAGGATTTTTCCCAAGTTTTGGCTTAAAAAATCTTTCAATTTTTTCATCATTCCTAACATAGCTCCATCTAAGAAACCATGGAACTCTGAATGTTTTGGTAAAATGAAGCATTGAGGGGAAGATAGGGTTATAATCATCACAACAACCGTCACAGGTGATGCGGGATGAAAACAGATGATAAGCATAAACAAGCTGAGCAGGGAGAACATCCAAGGTAAGACCAAATTGGTTCCACCATTGGTTAAACCAAGTGGGGAGAAAACCATTAAAGTCTTTATCAAAGCTGATAAACCAAAAATGTTTAAATTCATGGTTTTGAAAGAGCATAAAATGAAACCAGGCATTCACATAGTCATAATAAGAGTAGGGAATGAGAGAGTTTGAGGAAGGTTTGAGGGTAGAAGGGTGAGAGCCCCACTCATCAACGGAGATGAAATTGACAAAATAAGCAATGGTACCAACAATCGTTTGAGGATCGTTATGTTTGAATATAGGCCTGAATCGGACAGAATTGGTTTGAATCAAAATATCAGTATAAAATGACAGATCTTTCAAAGGATGTTCAGGGATCCAATGAAATTTAGGGGGAAAGTAAGATTGAGCCAGTTGCTTTGGGGTCTGAGAATGATCTTCGGCAGAGAATAAATACTGAGAAAAGGGGAGAGCAATCCAAGGAATAGAAATATTGTATAAGGGAGGACTAGGTTCCTTAGGAGGAGCCATAGATCCAGGCTTAGTGAAATGACTAAAAGCAAAAGTATTTGACTGAGAAACTTGAGAGTGAGTTTGGGGAGGTTCAAAGGGATCATCAGAAGAAAAAGGAATAGTAGGTTTGGGTTTCAAAACAGTATTAACCTTTTCCTTCCCCTTTTTGCTGGCCATTGTGGCACTGCAAAAATTCACGAGTAAGAAAATCAGGAATTGAATTGTTAACACCTTTAATATATTCAATATCAAAATAAAAAACACTTAAAATGGCTTGCTATCTGGCAAAAATCTGTTTTGATGCAATGTTTTCGACATCTTTTTTCAAAATATATTTAGCAAATTTACAATCAATACGCAAAAGAAATTTTTGATTAAGTAAATCAGACTGAAATTTAGTAGTACACAAAACAACAGAAAGAATTTCTTTCTTAATAGTACTGTAATTAATCTGCGCACTATTCCAGGATCCAGAGTGAAATCGAACAATTTGTTCGGGAGATTCTGAGGAAGATCCTGGGGAAACAACTTGTTTCAGAATACCTCCAAATCCAATTTCAGAGGCGTCAGTATTAACAATCTTGAAAGAATTATCAAAAGGAATGCCTAAGCAAGGGAGGGTTTAACATGAAGCTTAATTTCTTCAACAAGACAAGTATGAATATCAAACCAAGGGGGAGGGTTGCCTTGTAACCTTTCAAACAAAGGTTTACAATGTTTTCGCAAATCTTTGTAGAAATCAGCAATATAATTCAGAGAACCAAGAAATCTTTGAAGTTGGGATTTCTTAGTGATAACATCAGGAAATTTGTCAGCAAATTGGATAGCCCTGTCAATAGGGCGAATTTGACCTTTGGAAATGTCAAATCCAAGAAATCTGATTTTATCTTGGAAGAGTTTGATCTTTTTAGCAGAAAGAACAAGCCCGTTATGTTTGATGGTTTCGATTTCAAATGTTTCCAGTGTTCATCAATGGACTTTGAGAAAACAAGGACATCATCAATATACACAATGGTGAAATGACTGAAGGGATTGAAAATATCGTTCATGATATTTTGAAATTCACTAGGGGAAATTTTTAAACCAAAAGGCATGACATTCCATTCATAGTGTCCAAAGGGGGTAGTAAAGGCCGTCTTGTACCTATCACTATCCTTAATCTGAACTTGCCAAAATCCTGACTTCATGTCAAACTTAGAAAAAACAACAGCATCGTTAAGACGACTGACCAAATCTTTTCTATTGGGAATAGGGTACCTAATCCATTCTAAGACATCATTGAGGGGGTCCATGTCTGCCAAGATAATGTTTGTTTCCATATTCCTGCTGTCCTTGTCAAATATATGACTGATAAAGTAATTCTTGATCTTCCTTTTATTGCCATGCTTTATCCTTTAACTATTGATGATACTGGTGTCTCAACTATTAAAATGGGATTTGAAGTTAAATTTCATTTTGCTTCCAAATTTGATATTAATGATAGTTGTTTAAATCTGCTCTCTGCCAAGCATAAACAACTCAATTTTCTCAAACAAGAGTTAAGATACAAAAAAAATTGCTGAACAACTTTCTGACAAGCTTTTGCAATCAAAAATTTCTGCTTTTAATACCTTGATTATTGATTATGTCTGCTCTGAACTTCCTAATGCTTTTTGGCATAGGAAAAAGCATATTGTTTCTTTGCCTAATGTTAAAGATTTTTCTGAAAATAAAATACCAACCAAAGCTAGGCCTATTCAAATGAATGCCGAAACTTTGGAATTTTGCCAAAAAGAAATTGCTGATTTGCTTACTAAGGGAATTATTCGTAAGAGTAAGTCTCCTTGGTCTTGTGTTACCTTTTATGTTATGAAGAATGCTGAGTTAGAACGAGGTGCTCCTAGATTGGTTATCAACTACAAGAGAAGGATCCAAGCCCTTTAATCTTACAAAGAATTGTCATTCTGAACCTGGCCATGATAGTATTAGTACTTGTTCTATTCTGACTAAATCTGAAGAACAAGATAATACTATAATCTCTCCTAAAAATACTTTGGAAAAAGTTTCAAAACAAAAATCCAAGGTAGTTATAATCTCAGATTTGCAACATGAGATTAGTAACATCAGGAAAGATATGGTTGATTTAAAAAAGAATAAACACGTACATATTTCTGATAATGTCAATTTTGTCAATTTGATCAACAAATTTGTTCCTCCCAAATGGTATTCTAAAGTGCATATAATTGTTTCCCCAGATTTTACCCTTGATATTGTTGCATTGATTGATTCTGGTGCTGATTTAAATTGTATCCAAGAAAGACTTGTTCCCAGCAAATATTTTGAAAAATCCACAGAATGGTTGCATTCAGCCAGTGGAAATGAATTGCATATATATATATGAAATGAATATATATATTCATTTCATGCAATAGATAAATATTATTGTTTTTCGTGTTTTCTTGTATGGACAAATATTCTTTTCTTACACTATTTTATATGTTTATAGATATGGCTATCAATATAATCATGCACCACGGTGGGACAATGACCCATACCCCATTAAAATACGTTGGTGGCGACGTCCATGAAGTGAAAGCCTATAATGTTGACTATTTCAGTATGTGGGAAGTCCAAGAATTGGTTCGTGACTTAGGATACATGAGCGACGTTAGATGTTAGTATAACGTCGGTGACAGTTGACATAATAAAGTGATATCTTTAAATAGTGATGCAAACATTGTAGATTTTGTAAACATTATGGTTGATTACAAATCAGAAGATATTCATTTATATGTTGAACATATGGTGGACAATGCTATGATGGTAGAGGAGCATTTATTTCTTGAAGCTGTTGAAGGACAACATGGAGAAGGTGGTGGCGGGGTGGGTGAGATACCTAGGGCTGCCTGTCATGATGAAGATGGAGAAGGTGGTGGCTGGGTGGATGAAATACCTAAGGATGAAGGTAGTATACTTATTTCTTATTTGTTTATTTTTTTTCAAATAATATACCATGAGGGCACTTAGCCTTCCCTCCCCGAATGACTATCAACAAATTTGATTGTTTCTTTTAGGGATGGAGGACATACCTAATGCTGCACGTGAAGATGGAGATGTATAAGGACAAGCTGAAGAATGTGAAAATTCTCAATCAAGACATTTCAAAAGCCCACGAGTTAAAACTAAGGCTGCTCGTTCTGTTACGCCATCCAAGAAAGCAAGCAGGCAACCGACCACCAGCCGAGGAAGTACATAGAAATAGAAATTGAGTTGGACTCTTATTAGATTTTTTTTTTTTTTAGAAATAATATTCACCAGCAACTAACTTTATGTTGTCACATTTATTATATTGTGTTGTAATATAATCAATCATTTGTGAATTGTTGTGGTTGTTGATCCTTTTGTTTTTGGATTTTTATTTTATTTTTTGTATATATTTTTTCAGTACGCAGAAGAAGAAGAACACGGGTTGCTCAACTTGTTTTGTAGGATGAGGAAGACAATCTTAATGTTGGTGCGGACACCGTGCCGAAAACTGGAAGAAGAAAGTGGAAGAGGATATTGATGAAGTCATCAAGGAGCTATTGACTGACTTCGAAGCAACTGATGGCGAGGATGAGGACCGTTTCTATGATGCTGTTGAGGTCAATAAAGAGAAGGATGGGACGTCCAAATAGTGGAAAAAAGTTGACATTAACATAGGTGATAAAGGAGCCGATTTTGGGGATGAGGAATCTGATGATGAAAGTGATGGTCTTGCAAGTTTGCAAGACAGTGATGCTGGCGAGGTTGGAAAAAAAAAAAAAGGAAGCGGTATAGACAGTTCAATCTGAAACATGACTTAAAGATTCCAGTGACGTTTGAGCTTGGGGATCAATTTGCAGATTCACATTCCTTCAATATAGCACTGAAGACGCATGCAGAATGAGTTTGATTACAACTACAAGCACAATGACATGAGTAGGGTCAGTGCAGTCTGTAAAATAGAGCATTGCTCATGGAGGATTCATGCCTCTACTGATGCTACCAGGACTTGTTTTCAACTTAAGACTTACTATCTGGTTCATATTTGTGGTAATCAGTACGAAAACTCCAGATGCGATGTTGAGTATCTTGTTCGTACTTATAAGAAGGACTTCAAGGATGATCCCACGTGGACACCATATGCATTGAAACAGAGGGTGAAGAGAGACCTTAACATATATGTTCCTATTGACTGTTGCTATAGAGCGAAGAGGGAGGCATTCATCAACTTTTTGGTAGCCACTCTAAGCAATATCGCCTCACACGGAGATACGCACTAGCAATACTCGGCACCAACCTTGGTAGTAGTGCTTTTGTACATTGAGATGGAGCATTCTTTCAAAGGATGTAAATTTGTCTTGATGCGTGCAAGAAGGGGTTCAGACATGGTTGTCGGCCTATAATTTGTTTAGATGCTTGTCATCTGGAGGGGGAATATAGGGGGCAATTGTTGTGTGCCATAGGCAAGGATGACAACGACAACATGTTCCCCATTACAATTGCTGTGGCCGAGGCAGAGACAAGAGATTCATGGCAGTGGTTTATTGTCATTTTATTGGAGGACTGATGCGGGCCAGAAGGCGGACTTGGTTGGACTATAATGTTTGACATATAGAAGGTATTTGGTGTAATATACTATTTTTGTTCTTATTGTGTTATTTTATTTCTTTATGTTATTACATATAATTTAACATAAATTTATGTGTGTAGGGGCTTGGAATTGCAGTTAAGGTTGTGTTGCCACATGCTGAGCATCGCTTTTGTGTTCGGCACCTACATGCGAACCTCAAAGCGATTGCTACACAGGGAAAGCTATGAAGGATGAGTTGTGGGGGGCTGTACGTGCAGCCAATGTTTATGCATTTGACCATCACATGCGGAATATACTGTCAATGGAGAAAGGTGCACACAATTACCTTAGTGGTGTACCTAAGGCATCATGGTCCAGACATGCTTTCAGCTGCCAAACCAAAAGTGATATGTTATTACACAACTTTGCTGAGAGCTTTAACGCGTGGATTAAGGAAGCTAGGATTAAGCCTATACTGACTATGCTTGAAGAAATTCGTCTGCAAATAATGGCACGCTTCCATCAGAAAAGGAATGGAATCCAGACGACACACTACACAGTATGCCCAATGATCCAGAAAAAATTGGAGAGGTCAAAAAGTGATGCAAGGAATTGTATTAGTCGGTGGCAGAATGAGTTGGAGTTTGAGATCGAGCACAAATACGAGCCATGGCGTTCAGTCCGGTTAGATCATCACACATGCACATGTGGAAGATGGCAGGTGAGTGGGATCCCTTGCTCACATGTTTGTGCTGCACTTTACATGCAGAAACAAAAACTGGAGGATTATTTAGATGATTATTACAAGATGGACAAGTACATGCAAGGATATGCAACTCGAGTTTATGGCATGGAAGGTCAACAGACATGGCCAGCTGATGATCCATGCGATGAAATCTTACCACCTATCATTAGAAAGGCTCCTGGTCGACCAAAGATTAGTAGGCGAAAAGCTGTAGATGAGCCGACTAACCCCTATAAGCTAACCCATAGTAGATATATCGTTAAATGTGAAAATTGTGGGGGTTAAGGGCATAATTACAAAGATTGTCATTTACCTTTGAATCCAGACCGGAAAAGGTGGAAACCGAAGAAATATAAGCCAAAAAAAGATGCTGCTCAAGCACAGGTAAAACAAAGACATTTTACAACATAAGGTTCATATTCCAAAATTTGTTAGCTTAATTATTATTTAAGTAATATAATAATTAATGTTGGTATTTGTCTTAATGTTTGGTTAAATTATTGTAGGGATCACAAGCTCAACTGCACTCAGAAGCAGAAGCTCACGGGTCATCACAGCCAAGTTTATGTACACGTAGGGCTACTCAGTCACAGGTAAAATTCAAGTTTTTTTTGTGCTTAAAAAAACTCATGTACTTGTGCTTAAGAAAGTAATATTCACAATGATTTCCGGGGTTTTTTTTTTGTTTTTTTTAATGCATTTAATTATTATTTTTGTTAACGCATTCTTTGGATCCCAACATGAACCACAGGCGGAAGCAGCAGCGGAATCATCACATCATGGTAGTACACGTAGGGCTACATGTGTACTAAGAAGCCGAGGAAGTGGAGCCACGCAATGATCACATTTCTCACTTACCAGATCTCTTCCTTTTGCCTTTTTCCCGCATACCCATTTTATAATCAAGTTATATGTCGGTTTTTTTTTGTTTTTTGTTTGTAATATAAAAAACAATTGGGGGATTCATTTTGGGACTTTATGTGCTTGTTAACTTGAATGTTGTTCATGAAGCATTAAACGTGCACTGTTAGTTATTGAATTACATTTTGGAATTTGGTCATGGCAATTACCAATTCCGGATCGTATTAGTGGACGGAAAAAATTAATTTTGCCTGCAAATTCTACTGTAGGGATAAATATTTCATACTTAAAAGCAACGTACAAATAATCATAAATTGCCGCATACGAATAAAACTAATGCATGGAAATAGTTGTTCTATAAAAGTAATCAGCCAACCTTCAATGCATGAAAATAGTTGTTACATAGAAGCCATAACCATATATTATTGTGGACAACATAGCTCAGTAAACAATATCCTTGACAACAACAAAATAGATAGATAATTCCACTCATAATAATCTATTTGCCTCCTTCCCATGCCTCAATGCCCCATCAACCTTAGACAAATCAACAGTACACAAATCACCAACAAAAAAACCAACATATATGTTTGGATCTTTAGTTTGCCCCTAAGTCACACTTCACCTTTCAGGGAATGAACTTGTTTATACAGCCCAGGTAGGACCTCCCTTCCGCAAGCACAGGTTTCTTCGTCATACCATTGGAAAAAACGACATTGGCCAACTTTCTGTAATTACACAAAAAAAATCTGATAATTACGAACAAGCACGAAGTAATAACTATTTCTTAAAACCAGACTATCCAAATTCAAATACCTTTTTACGGTCATACATAGCACACCCATAGAATCGCCTCCCATAATTTTTTATAGTAGTGGATGTTATAATTGGGCTTGTAAGTCCGCACCTACACTGCACAGGTTCCATATCCTCTTTGACCGATGATATTATAGATACCGACGACATTGACTGTTCATTCTACAGTGAAACCCACAATTGTTAGAAGTAATCACAGTTCCCTGATGGGTTTCACAAAATAAAATTCACAAACCTTTTTCATCTTCCTATCGTAGAATTCGCTTTCATTGTCTCCTTCCCCGAAATCATTCTTTCTCATGTTCATCTTATAATATGAACCTAACAATATATAACTGACATGTGAGAGAATAATCAAGCTCATAAAATAAAAATAAAATCAAGCTTGCCAAAAAATTATTCTCACTTCTATTTGTAATCTAAACAATACTGGGAAAAAAATGTACCCTAAACCCTAAACAAATGATAATCACATTGCTTAAAATGTGATTCCCCTGTATAGAAACAGTACTGCTCAATTTGTAATCTAAACAATACTAAGTTGTTAGTGTACTAGCTAGAGATGGTATATGAGCATAGGCGGCTCCCTACAAACATGCAAATATGCAGTGTAATCAAACATGCAATAAGAAGAAATTAGCCGTAACATCCAACCACGTATATAATACTACTCAATTGTAGAATGATGAAACTGGCGTAAACTATGCACAAACAATTCCTATTTTCATGTCTTCGGCAATCCACCATTTGAGTAGAGAAGCAAAAAAATAAAATAAATAATTATACAGACAAAACAATAATTGACCAACTTGCCAGTGCACACGAAAAAACAACTGTCTCATTCCAGGACCACAACCAAGGTGGACCACACCCACTACCAATCAACAATAATATTGGCTCAAAAGTGCAATAAATTGTACACAATATTCCAATACAAGCTCTCAAAGGTGTATATAAAAATCCGACAGATGTTTGACAAAAAAGCTTGGGGATGTGGTTTCGACCAAAAGCTTCCAACACAACAAAAAAATTCAAAAAACAACTATAAAAGGCTTCCATTTCAATCAATCAACAAAACCCACAAAGAAATTCCCGAAAATACCTTCGTCGAAACAAGATTTTTCGATTCAAAATCTTGTAATTTGACGGAACCCTAGCCGAAAAAGTGACGCCGGAATGAGTGATTTAACCGGTGGGTACTGTCGCCGGTGGCCTCTGTCTCCAGTGGGTTCTGTCGCCGATTGTTCTGTCGTCGACGGGTTCTGCGTCGGTGGGTTCTGCATCAGTGGGTTCAGCGCTTGAGGTTTATCTATGTTCTTTTTTTTTTTGTGACCATATGCAAGTGATGGGTTTCAAAAAAGATGCCCTCAAGTTTAAGCCAAACTCACCATGTTGGATGGTCCAAAACGGTGAGTTTTATATCCTACCTGTCCAATGTGAACACGTAGGATACAAAAATTCAACTGAGGTGGACTTAAGTGAAACGGTTCATTTAACTCAAATAACGGCAATTAACAAAAATTGACGGTAGGGAGTTTCTAGTAGTTTCGAGTGACCTACGGACTAAATTTCTGAAAAAAAAAAATACCCAGGGAGTTTTTAATAAAACCGCATTGACCTAAGGAGTTTATATATAATTTTCCTATATAAATTACTTAAATTATAATAATAATACATTAATACTTAAATTGTGTTTATAAGTAACACATTGGTCATTGTTTAATCCAATATCAATTACTTAATTTGATATTATACGAATCATATCATCATTGTACATTAATAATATGATTCACTTGAAGTCTTGAATAAAGTATTTGAATTGTCATTGAATCATATGATTAAGTATTGATAGTATACATTTATATTATTCATTTGCATATGTAGACTTATATAGACTTATACGTTTATAACATACATTGGAAATAAGTCTCTAGATATTTAATTGTTGTATTAATATGAATTGGTATACTTATGAGTTATGTCATATTATATATGTATAATTTGTTATTATATAATCAAATGATTTAATGATCAATTGATAATGTGATATAATCATATAAATTATAGTGATAATATATTAATACTCAAATTGTGATTTAATTATTTTTTTAAAAAAATTGTGATTTAATGATCAAGTGATTATGTTATATGTATAAATATTTTTATAATTATAATTATAAAAATATATTATATAAAAATGCGGTTAAAGGTTAGCGGTTACAGTTAGTAAACCCTGCTAACTGCTAGGCGGTTATAGTGGTTAGGCGGTTAGCGGTTAATATGGTTAAACGGTTAAGTGGTGATAGCGGTTAGCGGGGGGTTTTTAACTACCCGCATTGACACCCCTAATTGAAGCAACTCTATATATAGAAAATAGAACTCTAAAGAAAATAGAAGGATAAATCTCGGAGTAAAACCAAGAGAATGAATGTCAATTTTGTCCTCCAACCTTCTAATATATAATAGACCATTATGCAACTCTTCATCAAAAGTTGAACTGTTTCTCTTCCAACCTCTATAAAAGTGATGCAGATATAGTTTAAAACGACTTATTTTATCTTATCCTATTTTACATTTCAGTCTTTTGTTTAAACTAGGTTTATTCTATCTTATCTTTCATTCTTTCATTTTGAATTAGGTTCTTAGTCTTCTATTTGGTTTAGTCTTCTTTGATAGACTTTTAAACCAACTTTATTTCATTGTTATTTTAGGGATAGGAGTCTTGGGCTATAAATATATGCTTATAGCCTTTTGCAATTCAGTTTCTAATTATTTGATTTGGATTATTATTGAGTTTGTTTAATAAGAATTACTCAGACCCACTAAGTCACGCTGCATCAAAAAGTTATCACCTTTTAGGGAGATGATTGAGTGTGAGAATAACCACACTTGTTATGGTGAGATCATCCATTAAAATACATCATCAATATCGGATTCCCTTGGCCTTCTGCAGTGTAGTACAGGGACCCCAAATGGCTTGGCATGGATTAGGAGTTAATAATATGCTATTTATTTACAGGAAAAAGAAGAAAAGGAGATAAAAAAAGATGTGCATATATGAAATTTTATTGTCTAATTAGGTTTTACACGACTTATTGCTTTTCATCTTGAAAATAAAGTGCATGGTTTCTAGACATCCCTCGATACAAATGTTGTACCAATAAGAGCACATTCTAGTTGAGTGGTTGAACATCATTTTTAGCTGTTTCAAAGCACACTTAGGGCACTACGAAGCCATTTACTGTAACTCCACCATCAACACAAATATTCTGACCAGTTATGTAGGAAGCTGCAGGTAGGCATAGGAATGCCACCAAGGAAGAAACTTCCTTTGGCTCTCCAGCACGTCCAAGAGGGGTTTGAGAGTCAACAGCCACAGAAATTTTTTCATCCCTCAGATACTGCAAAAAGAAGAAAAAATAGATTCTTGTCATGTCTTAATCTCCCTCTATGAAAATCACAGACAAGGAAAAGAATTTTACAATTTCAGCCAAGGGGGTTCTGATAAACCAAGGTGCAACAGAGTTACTCCTTATGTTGTCTTTTGCCCACTCACATGCCAAACTTCTTGCTAGCTGATTCACGGCTCCTAAAGATTAATAATTTTAGACAACAATTGATCGAATCTTATAATGCTTCTCTTAAACTTATATGAGAATCAAATAGTAGAATGAAATTACCTTTAGTTGCACTGTATATACTCGTTCCAACTATTTACTGCTACTACACTGGCAACAGAAGAAATGAAAACAATGCTTCCTGCTCCCGAGGCTCTCAAAAGAGGATAATCAAGTTGGGACATGTGATAAGTAGATTCAAGATTGGTAGACATGAGGAATGAGAAATCTTCAGCTGTGTACTCTACGGTCTTTTTTGGTATGCTAGTTCCAACATTGTTTATCTAGAACCAGACATCAGAGTACAAACAGCACCATTAAGGCTTAGTTATTAATAAATAAAAGCTTTTTGTGTGTGTGTGTGTATAATATATGGAAGTGTTAAATGCAAAAGCACAAAGGAAGTCGCTGCAGTATTGTTGATTATTGCATTGATCAATTTGGTTATTTTATGATGGATCTTGAAAAAATGAGTATTCTTTTTTCGATCAAATGAGGGTCAATGATTTTAAAATAGAAAAGAAAACATTAAAGATTTAAATTCGTAACTAGGATTCCTAGTTAAGGTGTGTTAGGAAATTAATCATATTTCCCATAATCGGTGAGATGTGAAAAAATAAGACGCAAAAAACAAGCAATTACACAACATAAAGATTTACATGGTTCACCACTAAGAGTTGCGTCCAAAGAGTTTCAATGAGGTTTCACTAAATTTTCGATAAAACAATACAGGAAGCATAAATATTCAGGGATATATAAAGTGGCATAATACCCGAAATACTGCAGTGATTAAGAATAAGACCCCCAACTTGCTCAAAACACGAAAAAAAGGCCAAAAATTCTCCCCTCCATGAACTAAGCCTCAAAAAAAAAAAAAAAAAAAAAAAAAATTATATTTAAATAGTAAGGCTTCCAATGTGGAATCGATCGGGTGCGAACCGGGATGGATGCAAAACAAATCTCCACATAGCCTAACAAGGTGGGCACCACCCGCCCATGTTATGAATGGATGGCCCGGTTCGTAACACAAGATGGCAAGCGGCAAGCCCTTCTTGTTATCTACGCATAATGGGTGGATGGCAGTCTTAAAGTAGGCGGAGGCGGAGGCGGAGGCAGTTACTCTCTGCTATGGCCTACCCTCAATTACGACCCATGTACACCCCTACAATTGGGTGCCGGAAGATAGGATGATCCTTTGTGGTTGAGCACATTTTGGGTATGCTGCAAAATGCCATGCAAAATGCGACAATGATAACGAAATAGAGGTCTTACAACTTACAAGGATGTTGAGTTTGCCATTAAATAGTGAGGAGACGGTGCTAATTAGTTCCTCTCGTTGGGCTCGTGACACTGCATCACACACGGAACTAGTGACTCGAAATCCCTTTGCCTTCCATTCATGTAAGCATTCATTGAGTTGGACCTCATTTCGACTGCATGTATGGACGGTCGCCCCTAGGCCTGCCAATTCCTCTACAATAGCATACCTGAAAACAACATATAGTAATTAAATTTTCACAAAACAAAAGTAAAAGCACAAGTTATATTTCCTTACAAAACAACAATTTCCTAGCTGTAGAATGATGATGACAACAAGCAACAGAGTTCCAAAGTGTTTTCCTACACTACACAAAACAATTACCAAGAAAGTATTTTCCTTTTGCTTTCTGATGAGAAAATAAATTAGATTTTTTGGGGTAAAGGTCAAGACAAGCCATGGATTCTTAATTCTCTGCCCCAAATTTTTTTAAAAAGAAAATGAATAAATAAAGGGTTGAATCCCCTAAAATATTTTTTAGCCATATATAAAAACCAAATCCCAAAGAGCAAAAGAGTTCAATGAAACAAACCAACTGATGCTCTAACTAAATATGGCTATACATGTACAATAAACTTCTAAACAGAGTTGCAATAAAAATAAAATGTCGCTTTAGATGGGCATTTTTTTATTTGTTTATTTACTTATCTTTTAGAAATCTGCAGTAATTAGAATGATTTTTGAAGCAGAAAACAGAAACCAGAAAAAGAGTAGTAGGCAGAAGAGAGAAAAAGAGAGAGAAGAGAACCCGATTCCTTTAGTTCCACCAGTAACAAGAGCTGTCATTCCCTGAAGAGACCACCTGCTTTTTCTGCTACCAATTTCAGCCATTTGATCCCTCTTTGACTCTTTTGTTATTTGAACTTGTGCTTCTCCCAATGGATTATATAACGTTGTTGGTTGGCAGAACATAAGATGCTTATGTAAAACTAAAGTGTCATTGTCTGTTTCCCCCAGGCAATATAACTTGGCAAATGCTAACACTTCCTGTCCACACATGGTTTCCTCTATCCATTGGATAAGAATCTGAATATCCGTATTTCAACGTTAAGGCCAAAAGAATCAAACATTCACACCGGGCTTTCTCTAGTTAAGATTTTAGCTAAAAAAGAAATGGTATTTTTATTTTTATTTTTGTTGATACAGTGCCTACACACGTCAAATGTTTGATGTCTTTGTGTTTTGGTTATTTTTTGACTTTTTGGATCCTTAATAGTACTTTCGATTTTTTTTTTATCAAATGAGTACTTTTTTTATTAAACGAATTTTTTTAATATTAAACGCCTTTTTAAACCCGTCAAACACACACCCAAACATCCCTTAAATTTTAGATAAACAAGTCAATAAATAGGCTGATATTATTCTTTATAAAATTGTTACCGTTATGGGCATATGCAAGATGGAGGTTCAAGTGTATCATGTGCATATATATATGCTGCTTGGGGAGAATTGGGCCGAGGCTGGGGCTAAGGCTGCTTTTGGGCAGAAGAGCCCTCAGTTGGGTCCCCTAGGCCTTTTCAACATTTGCGTACTCTCTGTTCTCTTTCTCCTTGGCTTTTAGTTCTCTCTTGTTTAGTTGGCCATGCTTGCGGTGACACTCAGAATGGTGGAGACGAGGGGGATAATAAGCTAGTAGAAGCGGGGATAAAAATTTGTTACAAAATAGTTTGTAGTTAATTCGTACAAATCAATCTAATCAAGTGACGTGTCTCTTATCATGTGAAAAATACTTTTTTTTTTTTAATAACATGTGTTTTTTACATATTTTTTAATAGATATAGGACACATGTCATTTTATTAGATTAGTTTCTATAAAGATGAAGTATTTGGAGGGTCGGAAAGCGGGTAGAGATTAGAGAGCGAGTTCAGGATTGTACTTTTAGAAATTGATAACTAAAAATTCAAGTTACTTGACTACCTCTCTTCAAGAGAGTTGAGGTATTCAAATCAAATCAGTTCTCTTCCAAGTCAATTTTCAAGAATTATATATTGCTTAATATTGCAATATACAATCAAGTTAAGCAATATATGGCTTAATATTATCACCATGCATAAAACTTTGTTATTGTTTATTATTTATTTTTGTTAGACAGATAATTGGTAAAAATATAGATAAAAATATAATTGTATATGTATGTACGTACGTACACAAAATATATATATCATACGTGTTTGGGAAACTAAAAAAAATATGAACAGAAATTTCCCCCAAACACTTGGTAGATTAGGTTGAAAGAAAATTTTTTTCAAACCAAATTAAAAGAAATTTGTGTCCAAAAGATATATAGTACGTGTAAGTTACCAACTTCGTTTACACATAAAAACCTCATCCGTGCATTGAACGAGTCGATAAAGCTAGTAACATTTATAAGAAATTCATTCAAGGGTACTGGGGAAAATGGCATTTAGAGTAAACAAATTTGTTTACTCTAATTTTGAACCATATATATATATATATATGGGAACAATAAGCCATTCGTCGTCATCCCTCCGTCGACACAGATAGTCTGCCCGGTTATGTAAGCGGCCGCCGGAAGGCATAGGAATGCCACCAAGGACGACACTTCTTTTTGCTCTCCAACACGTTCCCTTGGCGTTGGAGAGATAACAGCCTTCAAGAAGTTTTCATCAGCAAGATACTGCAATATTATTTAAATAAAATAATCAGAAATGATAATTAATTTTTAAGGATGTCATTAATCATTATCAATTAATTTAAAGCAAAATGATGCAAAATGGTTCGGTACGGGTTTAGTAAGGGGGGTCCAAATAAACCATGGTGCAACAGAATTAGTCCTTATATTATCTTTTGCCCACTCGCATGCCAAACTCATTGTTAGCTGATTCATTGCCCCTGCATATATATACATGAAAAATGCACACTTACACAACCTTCATATTAGCAATAATAATAACAATAACAATTAATGATAACAATAATAATACATCCACTACAAAAAAAAGGCAATTTCCTGACGTGTCAAACAGTTCCATTTTTTTGCCACGTCAGTAAATATTGACGTGCCAAAACTGGCACGTCAACAAATTTTTTTTGACGTGCCAAAAGTGGCACGTCAACATTTACTGACGTGTTGAATATAACACGTCAGGATTTACTGATGTGTCACTATCTGACACGTCAGTAAATTTGAATTCAATTTTATTTTAAAAGTTTTTATTTAAATAACATAATAATTTAATATTTACTAACGTGTCAAAATTAGACACGTCAGTAAATATTGACGTGTTACTTTGACACGTCAATAATTTATTGACGTGTTAAAATGACATGTCAATAATTTATTGACGTGTCAAAATGACACGTCAGTAAATATAATGTTTATACATATATAATATAAAATAAACATGATTTATAAAAAATAAAAATTAAAAAAAAAAATATATATATATATATATGATAAAAG
>NC_081546.1:14040293-14055313 GCF_901000735.1 Corylus avellana | reverse complement strand
TGCTAGGCGGTTATAGTGGTTAGGCGGTTAGCGGTTAATATGGTTAAACGGTTAAGTGGTGATAGCGGTTAGCGGGGGGTTTTTAACTACCCGCATTGACACCCCTAATTGAAGCAACTCTATATATAGAAAATAGAACTCTAAAGAAAATAGAAGGATAAATCTCGGAGTAAAACCAAGAGAATGAATGTCAATTTTGTCCTCCAACCTTCTAATATATAATAGACCATTATGCAACTCTTCATCAAAAGTTGAACTGTTTCTCTTCCAACCTCTATAAAAGTGATGCAGATATAGTTTAAAACGACTTATTTTATCTTATCCTATTTTACATTTCAGTCTTTTGTTTAAACTAGGTTTATTCTATCTTATCTTTCATTCTTTCATTTTGAATTAGGTTCTTAGTCTTCTATTTGGTTTAGTCTTCTTTGATAGACTTTTAAACCAACTTTATTTCATTGTTATTTTAGGGATAGGAGTCTTGGGCTATAAATATATGCTTATAGCCTTTTGCAATTCAGTTTCTAATTATTTGATTTGGATTATTATTGAGTTTGTTTAATAAGAATTACTCAGACCCACTAAGTCACGCTGCATCAAAAAGTTATCACCTTTTAGGGAGATGATTGAGTGTGAGAATAACCACACTTGTTATGGTGAGATCATCCATTAAAATACATCATCAATATCGGATTCCCTTGGCCTTCTGCAGTGTAGTACAGGGACCCCAAATGGCTTGGCATGGATTAGGAGTTAATAATATGCTATTTATTTACAGGAAAAAGAAGAAAAGGAGATAAAAAAAGATGTGCATATATGAAATTTTATTGTCTAATTAGGTTTTACACGACTTATTGCTTTTCATCTTGAAAATAAAGTGCATGGTTTCTAGACATCCCTCGATACAAATGTTGTACCAATAAGAGCACATTCTAGTTGAGTGGTTGAACATCATTTTTAGCTGTTTCAAAGCACACTTAGGGCACTACGAAGCCATTTACTGTAACTCCACCATCAACACAAATATTCTGACCAGTTATGTAGGAAGCTGCAGGTAGGCATAGGAATGCCACCAAGGAAGAAACTTCCTTTGGCTCTCCAGCACGTCCAAGAGGGGTTTGAGAGTCAACAGCCACAGAAATTTTTTCATCCCTCAGATACTGCAAAAAGAAGAAAAAATAGATTCTTGTCATGTCTTAATCTCCCTCTATGAAAATCACAGACAAGGAAAAGAATTTTACAATTTCAGCCAAGGGGGTTCTGATAAACCAAGGTGCAACAGAGTTACTCCTTATGTTGTCTTTTGCCCACTCACATGCCAAACTTCTTGCTAGCTGATTCACGGCTCCTAAAGATTAATAATTTTAGACAACAATTGATCGAATCTTATAATGCTTCTCTTAAACTTATATGAGAATCAAATAGTAGAATGAAATTACCTTTAGTTGCACTGTATATACTCGTTCCAATATTTACTGCTACTACACTGGCAACAGAAGAAATGAAAACAATGCTTCCTGCTCCCGAGGCTCTCAAAAGAGGATAAGCAAGTTGGGACATGTGATAAGTAGATTCAAGATTGGTAGACATGAGGAATGAGAAATCTTCAGCTGTGTACTCTACGGTCTTTTTTGGTATGCCAGTTCCAACATTGTTTATCTAGAACCAGACATCAGAGTACAAACAGCACCATTAAGGCTTAGTTATTAATAAATAAAAGCTTTTTGTGTGTGTGTGTGTATAATATATGGAAGTGTTAAATGCAAAAGCACAAAGGAAGTCGCTGCAGTATTGTTGATTATTGCATTGATCAATTTGGTTATTTTATGATGGATCTTGAAAAAATGAGTATTCTTTTTTAGATCAAATGAGGGTCAATGATTTTAAAATAGAAAAGAAAACATTAAAGATTTAAATTCGTAACTAGGATTCCTAGTTAAGGTGTGTTAGGAAATTAATCATATTTCCCATAATCGGTGAGATGTGAAAAAATAAGACGCAAAAAACAAGCAATTACACAACATAAAGATTTACATGGTTCACCACTAAGAGTTGCGTCCAAAGAGTTTCAATGAGGTTTCACTAAATTTTCGATAAAACAATACAGGAAGCATAAATATTCAGGGATATATAAAGTGGCATAATACCCGAAATACTGCAGTGATTAAGAATAAGACCCCCAACTTGCTCAAAACACGAAAAAAAGGCCAAAAATTCTCCCCTCCATGAACTAAGCCTCAAAAAAAAAAAAAAAAAAAAAAAAAATTATATTTAAATAGTAAGGCTTCCAATGTGGAATCGATCGGGTGCGAACCGGGATGGATGCAAAACAAATCTCCACATAGCCTAACAAGGTGGGCACCACCCGCCCATGTTATGAATGGATGGCCCGGTTCGTAACACAAGATGGCAAGCGGCAAGCCCTTCTTGTTATCTACGCATAATGGGTGGATGGCAGTCTTAAAGTAGGCGGAGGCGGAGGCGGAGGCAGTTACTCTCTGCTATGGCCTACCCTCAATTACGACCCATGTACACCCCTACAATTGGGTGCCGGAAGATAGGATGATCCTTTGTGGTTGAGCACATTTTGGGTATGCTGCAAAATGCCATGCAAAATGCGACAATGATAACGAAATAGAGGTCTTACAACTTACAAGGATGTTGAGTTTGCCATTAAATAGTGAGGAGACGGTGCTAATTAGTTCCTCTCGTTGGGCTCGTGACACTGCATCACACACGGAACTAGTGACTCGAAATCCCTTTGCCTTCCATTCATGTAAGCATTCATTGAGTTGGACCTCATTTCGACTGCATGTATGGACGGTCGCCCCTAGGCCTGCCAATTCCTCTACAATAGCATACCTGAAAACAACATATAGTAATTAAATTTTCACAAAACAAAAGTAAAAGCACAAGTTATATTTCCTTACAAAACAACAATTTCCTAGCTGTAGAATGATGATGACAACAAGCAACAGAGTTCCAAAGTGTTTTCCTACACTACACAAAACAATTACCAAGAAAGTATTTTCCTTTTGCTTTCTGATGAGAAAATAAATTAGATTTTTTGGGGTAAAGGTCAAGACAAGCCATGGATTCTTAATTCTCTGCCCCAAATTTTTTTAAAAAGAAAATGAATAAATAAAGGGTTGAATCCCCTAAAATATTTTTTAGCCATATATAAAAACCAAATCCCAAAGAGCAAAAGAGTTCAATGAAACAAACCAACTGATGCTCTAACTAAATATGGCTATACATGTACAATAAACTTCTAAACAGAGTTGCAATAAAAATAAAATGTCGCTTTAGATGGGCATTTTTTTATTTGTTTATTTACTTATCTTTTAGAAATCTGCAGTAATTAGAATGATTTTTGAAGCAGAAAACAGAAACCAGAAAAAGAGTAGTAGGCAGAAGAGAGAAAAAGAGAGAGAAGAGAACCCGATTCCTTTAGTTCCACCAGTAACAAGAGCTGTCATTCCCTGAAGAGACCACCTGCTTTTTCTGCTACCAATTTCAGCCATTTGATCCCTCTTTGACTCTTTTGTTATTTGAACTTGTGCTTCTCCCAATGGATTATATAACGTTGTTGGTTGGCAGAACATAAGATGCTTATGTAAAACTAAAGTGTCTTTGTCTGTTTCCCCCAGGCGATATAACTTGGCAAATGCTAACACTTCCTGTCCACACATTTTCCTCTATCCATTGGATAAGAATCTGAATATCCGTATTTCAACGTTAAGGCCAAAAGAATCAAACATTCACACCGGTCTTTCTCTAGTTAAGATTTTAGCTAAAAAAGAAATTGTATTTTTATTTTTATTTTTGTTGATACAGTGCCTACACACGTCAAATGTTTGATGTCTTTGTGTTTTGGTTATTTTTGGACTTTTTGGATCCTTAATAGTACTTTCGATTTTTTTTTTATCAAACGAGTACTTTTTTTATTAAACGAATTTTTTTAGTATTAAACACCCTTTTAAACCCCTCAAACACACACCCAAACATCCCTTAAATTTTAGATAAACAAGTCAATAAATAGGCTGATATTATTCTTTATAAAATTGTTACCGTTATGGGCATATGCAAGATGGAGGTTCAAGTGTATCATGTGCATATATATATGCTGCTTGGGGAGAATTGGGCCGAGGCTGGGGCTAAGGCTGCTTTTGGGCAGAAGAGCCCTCAGTTGGGTCCCCTAGGCCTTTTCAACATTTGGGTACTCTCTGTTCTCTTTCTCCTTGGCTCTTAGTTCTCTCTTGTTTAGTTGGCCATGCTTGCGGTGACACTCAGAATGGTGGAGACGAGGGGGATAATAAGCTAGTAGAAGCGGGGATAAAAATTTGTTACAAAATAGTTTGTAGTTAATTCGTACAAATCAATCTAATCAAGTGACGTGTCTCTTATCATGTGAAAAATACATATTTTTTTTTAATAACATGTGTTTCTTACATATTTTTTTAATAGATATAGGACACATGTCACTTTATTAGATTAGTTTCTATAAAGATGAAGTATTTGGAGGGTCGGGAAGCGGGTAGAGATTAGAGAGCGAGTTCAGGATTGTACTTTTAGAAACTGATAACTAAAAATTCAAGTTACTTGACTACCTCTCTTCAAGAGAGTTGAGGTATTCAAATCAAATCAGTTCTCTTCCAAGTCAATTTTCAAGAATTATATATTGCTTAATATTGCAATATACAATCAAGTTAAGCAATATATGGCTTAATATTATCACCATGCATAAAACTTTGTTATTGTTTATTATTTATTTTTGTTAGACAGATAATTGGTAAAAATATAGATAAAAATATAATTGCATATGTATGTACGTACGTACACAAAATATATATATCATACGTGTTTGGGAAACTAAAAAAAATATGAACAGAAATTTCCCCCAAACACTTGGTAGATTAGGTTGAAAGAAAATTTTTTTCAAACCAAATTAAAAGAAATTTGTGTCCAAAAGATATATAGTACGTGTAAGTTACCAACTTCGTTTACACATAAAAACCTCATCCGTGCATCGAACGAGTCGATAAAGCTAGTAACATTTATAAGAAATTCATTCAAGGGTACTAGGGAAAATGGCATTTAGAGTAAACAAATTTGTTTACTCTAATTTTGAACCATATATATATATATGGGAACAATAAGCCATTCGTCGTCATCCCTCCGTCGACACAAATAGTCTGCCCGGTTATGTAAGCGGCCGCCGGAAGGCATAGGAATGCCACCAAGGACGACACTTCTTTTTGCTCTCCAACACGTCCCCTTGGCGTTGGAGAGATAACAGCCTTCAAGAAGTTTTCATCTGCAAGATACTGCAATATTATTTAAATAAAATAATCAGAAATGATAATTAATTTTTAAGGATGTCATTAATCATTATCAATTAATTTAAAGCAAAATGATGCAAAATGGTTCGTTACGGGTTTAGTAAGGGGGGTCCAAATAAAACATGGTGCAACAGAATTAGTCCTTATATTATCTTTTGCCCACTCGCATGCCAAACTCATTGTTAGCTGATTCATTGCCCCTGCATATATATACATGAAAAATTCACACTTACACAACCTTCATATTAGCAATAATAATAACAATAACAATTAATGATAACAATAATAATACATCTAGAATTACCTTTAGTTGCTGCATATATGGATCCGTAGGTCACTGATACAACACCACAGACTGAAGACACAAATACAATGCTTCCTGCTGATGAAGCTTTCAGAAGAAGATGTGAAAGTTGGCTCCAATGGCAAGTAGATTCAAAATTCGTGGCCATGATAAATGAGAAATCTTCAGCTCTGTACTCGGTGGTCGGTTTCAATATGTTTGTCCCGACATTGTTAATCTAGAGGCAGATATTCAGAACAATAAGAAATAAGAAAAACTCTTCAAAATGTTACCTTGTACATAACGGAAGAGGTGGGGGACTTACAAGGATCTTGAGTTTTCCATTAAAGATGGAGGAGACAGTGGTTATTGGCTTCTCTCATTCAGTTGGAGAAGATGCATTGCACACTGAACCAGTGACTTGGAAGCCCTTCTTTTTCCACTCACTTAAACATTCATTCAGGTCCGCCTCGTTTCAAGAGCATGTATGTACAGTTGCCCCTATGCCTGCAAGTTCCTCCACAATAGCATGCCTGATGATCACAAATTAAGGTTGATCAGTTTTATTAGGAAGATAAGGCAGTTATGATAGGGTTGCATGAACAAACATTCTGAAAGCTAATGTAAATGCTATATGGTTCACTTAGATGATAGGTAACACCGTTTGTTTTTACTATTTGTGTATTTATTGGTATTTATCATGAATTTTTACATGAAACGTGTATTGGCAGTCTTATATATATTATCTATGATCCTTAATAATTCTCAAACATTTTCAGTCAAATAATTTAAAAAAATAAGTTCTAAAATCACATGTACCAAAAACAACAACACATTTATAGAGCCCAATTATTGTATTAATTTTTTTTTTCTTTTTTCTTTTTTTAAAAAAGAAGTAAATGAAAATCATGGAAATGATGCTATGAATGATTATAAGAGTAATGTTAGAAATTATATTTTTATCTCATAATTATTCTATAATGTTGATGTGATAATTTCAAAGTGACACATCAACATTGTTGAATAATTGTGACACAAAACTATGAATTTTAACATTACTCTCTCTCTCTCTCTCTTTATATATATATATATATATATATATAATGAAGACAAAATGAAACCAAGCCAAAGAGGTTCCATTATTACGGTCTGAGAATATCCATCACTAGAATTTGGCATGAAAAATTTTGCTTTGATAGAGTATTTCGTTTAAAATCACAGGCCTGTTTTTTCTTTTCTTTTTTTTTTAAAAAAAAAAAACTGTCATTTCTACATTTTTTATGCACATTTCTCTTCTATGTCATTGATTTTGCATTAAAATTAAGATCCGTGATTCAGAGCACGCTAGGCAGCAAATTTTTTTTCTTAATATTTTAATAAAAAAATAAAAAAAAAAAAAAATTTGCCAGCGTGCTAAGATCTTCACCCTAAAACTAATAATGAATAACACCCATGAGAGCTATGCATGCATAGCTCTACTTTAATTAAAATTTTGATCATTATAGCCATAAACAAACCAGAGAACAAAGACTTTATTTACATGCAGACTTTCATTAATCTTTCGCAATAATCATTTTCCTTGTTCTTTTTTGGACTTTTCAATCGTGGAAAAAAAGTTTTGCACGCAATTAACTAGGAACACCTTCCTTTCTCTTTACTTTAGAGCTTTTTATTTGGTCCACGTACTTACGGCATGAAAGGACCATGTCGCAGTAAAATGGAGGCGCCAGACATATGTCCATGCGCCTCACGTTGATCATGATTCAAGAAATAGGTGCTGAATTGCTTGACTCAAGTGTTAAACCACGGCACGTGAATCTTCAATATATATACATATATATATATATAAACAAGTAACACATGTAAAGTTGCAGATTGAGATCTTCTCTTTTAAGATTGGCTTTGTGCCCCTGTGATTGCTAATATTCGCTTGCATCTGCTGCAGTTTGCTAGTTGGACCGCGTCGAAAGTTTCAAGATGTGCTAATTCGAGAGCACACTCGGTTAGTAAATGGTCCGCTTCCCATCATGTGTTTGGAAGCATTCCCGCTTGTTCCCCTTTTCTCTCCTCCTTCTGGATTAAGAGTGGGAGAGACCCGCCTTTGTAGTCATTTCCCCCTACCCTTCTTTGCTTAGAAAAAATTAAAAAACAAAAAACAAAAAACAAAAAAAAAAAAAAAACATGTAAAGTTGCAATTGAAAAAGAGACAGAAAAGAAAGAAAGAAAAATCAAAATAATGATTAAAAAAGTTATCAACTTTAAAGCTAAAAACCACATATATTAATACCAAAATCAAAGCAAACATAAAACAAATCCATACAAAGATTTTGGATAAAAACTCTTCAAAAGTAAAACAACTTATGTGGGCAAGTCAACCCTTAAGGCACCCACCATGTAAAATGTGTGTTCATATTCATCTCACTTACAAAATCTTTATAACTTCCAAGACTCAATATGAAATCTTGACAAACGACTCTTTTACCTCCTATCGCAGTGGTTCTAGAACCTCAGATCTTCTTCTATAGGAATCACATTCTTGACCAACTGCAACACAAAACTCTAGCTATAGGCTTTTCTGTGGTTTGAACAATGAAAATCAAGTTGATGGAATAAACTTTTTAAGGTTCAAAGGTGTTGTAGGAACTTCTGCAAGAACAATGAGAAATAGCCTCCAAGTTCCTTGAAAATCATGGCTAATGAGGCATAAACAAGGGGAGAAAACTATATTTTTTAGGGTAAGTCATTAACGTTAAAATAATTTGCCGCAGTCTCATTCGAACGAGATCTAGGGTTTTATAATTTTTGCATATCAGTGATTAAACATGCTCAAACAACACGTCAATCAAGGCATTCTGAGATCCTGTCATTTGAACAAGACTACTATCGACACTTACTGGACTTGCCTTTAATACTCCGATCGAACTTGATTTAATCATGACTGCAATCGAGGTATTATGACACTAAATAGACACTCTCGTTTGAACTACAATATATCATCTCAAACGTACTAGACCTTCAATCTCTCAATTCCAACACTAATTTTCACCAACTCAACCCCAAACTTAAAACTTTACAACACAACATGTCCTGACGTTGAATTTACCAACTCTAAAACCTAACAACTAGTAATATTTAATTTATTATATTCATTATTCACCTTGCCAGCTTTGGCTAATACGAGGTGATGACGCACTATTATGTTGCACAGATCATGAGAGTATGGCTCGGATGGTTAAGTCTCACAAGCGCCGGTCACTTGAGATCTCATATCGCAAGAAAATAGGAATTGTGAATGCCAACTCCTTGTGATGCTTTGGCAACAGCCAAAAAGGAGGAATATACCTTTGGTTATGGTTAATTCTTTGTAGATCTTCTTGTGATTTTACTCTAAAAGCTCGAAAAAGAAGAAATTTCCTCTGTTTTGGTGAGAGTTTTCTCTAAAGAAAAAATCTCTAATTTTGTCAATGGAGAATAGAGGAAATCTTTCCTATATTTTGTTTGAGTAGATTCCTTCTCCTTAAGTTCTCTACATTCCTAGTATATTTTAGAACACCCATAGTACTAATTGTTAAAGGCTTTTTCTCCAGTTTGCTTATCGATTGATGAAGACTGTAAAAAGCCACTGTTGAAGCAAAATTGAAAACTTGTCAATGATGGTCTTGTTTATCTGTTGTACAACAATCTTAGACTTTGTTCTATTATCTTTGTCTTATTCCAAAGCTTGGCTTTGATACCATTGAAGGAACTCTATAGAGAATAGATTGCAAGTGTTTAGAAGGATAAATCCAGGAGTAAAACAAAGAGAATGAATGTCAATTTCGTCCTCCAACCCCCATAACTCTTCATCCAAAGTTGCACCGTTTCTCTTCCGACCTCTATAAAAGTTATTACCTTCTAAGGAAATGATTGAGTGTGGGGATAACCACACTTGTTATGGTGTGATCATCCATTAAAATATATCATCAATATGGATTCCCTTGACCTTCTGCAGTGTAGTACAGGGACCCCAAATGGCTTGGCATGGATTAGGAGTTAATAATATGCTATTTATTTACGGGAAAAAATAAAAAAGAAAAGGAGATAAAAAAAGATGTGCATGTATGAAATTTTATTGTCTAATTAGGTTTTACACGATTTACTGCTTTTGATCTTGAAAATGAAGTGCATGGATTATACACATCCCTCGATACAAATGTTGTATCAATAAGAGCACATTCTAGTGGAGCAGTTGAACATCATTTTTAGCTGTTTCAAAGCATGCTTAGGGCACTACGAAGCCATTTACTGTAATTCCACCATCAACACAAATATTCTGACCAGTTATGTAAGAAGCCGCAGGTAGGCATAGGAATGCCACTAAGGAAGAAACTTCCTTTGGCTCTCCAGCACGTCCAAGAGGGGTTTGAGAGTCAATAGCCACAGAAAATTTCTCATCCCTCAGATCCTGCAAAAAGAAGAGAAAATAGATTCTTGTCATGTCTTAATCTCCCTCTACAACAATCACAGACAATTAAAAGAATCTTACAGTTTCAGTTAGGGGGGTTCTAATAAACCAAGGTGCAACAGAGTTACTCCTTATGTTGTCTTTTGCCCACTCACATGCCAAACTTCTTGCTAGCTGATTCATGGCTCCTAAAGATTAATAATATTAGACAACAATTGATCGGATCTTATAATGCTTCTCTTAAACTTATATGATAATCAAACAGTAGAATGAAATTACCTTTAGTTGCACTGTATATACTCATTCTACTAGTTACTGCTACTACACTGGCAACAGAAGAAATGAAAACAATGCTTCCTGCTCCCGAGGCTCTCAGAAGAGGATAAGCAAGTTGGGACATGTGATAAGCAGATTCAAGATTGGTAGACATGAGGAATGAGAAATCTTCAGCTGTGTACCCTACGGTCGTTTTTGGTATGTTGGTTCCCACATTGTTTATCTAGAACCAGACATCAAAGTACAAACAACACTATTAACGCTTGCGGCTTAGTAATTAATAAATAAAAGCTTTTTGTGTGTGTGTATAATTTATGGAAGTGTTAAATGCAAAAGCACAAAGGAAGTCGCTGCACTATTGCTGATTATTGCATTGATCAATTTGGTTGTTTTATGATGGATCTTGAAAAAATGAGTATTCTTTTTTTTCAAATGAGGGTTAAATGCACTATTGCTGCTTATTGAATTGATCAAAATGAGGGTCAATGATTTTAACATAGAATAGAAAACATTAAAGATTTAAATTTGTAACTAGGATAGTAAATGTGTATTAGGAAATTAATCATATTTCCCATAATCGGTGAGATGCGAAAAATAAGACGCAAAAAAAAGCAATCACACAACATAAAGATTTATGTGGTTCACCACTAAGTGTTGCGTTTAAAGAGTTTTAATGAAGTTTCACTATATTTTCGATAAAACAATACAGGAAGCATAAATATTCAGGGATATATAAAGTGGCACAAAACCCGAAATACCATAGCGATTAAAAATAAGACCCCCAACCCAACATGGTCAAAACACAAAAAAGGCCAAAAATTCTACCCTCCATGAACTAAGCCTCAGAAAAAATTATATTTAAACCGTAACACTTCCAATGTCGAATCGATCGGGTGCAAACCGGGTTGGATGCAAAACAAAGCTCCACATCGCCTAACAGAGTGGGCACCACCCACCCGTGTTACGGATGGATGGCCCAGTTCGTAACACAGGCTGGCGAGCGGCAAGCCCTTCTTGTTATCTACCCATAATGGGTGGATGCCAGTCTTAAAGTAGGCAGAGGCGGAGGCAGTTGCTCTCTGCTACGGCCTATCCTCAATAACCGCCCATCTAGAGCAGTGTACACCCCTACAATTGGGTGCCAGAAGATAGGATGATAGTTTACAATTGAGCAAATCAATCTTGAGTATGCTGTAAAATGCCATGCATAATGCGACGATGATAACCAAATAGAGGCCTTACAACTTACAAGGATGTTGAGTTTGCCATTAAATAGTGACGAGACGGTGCTAATTAGTTCCTCTCGTTGGGCTCGAGACACTGCATCGCACACGGAACCAGTGACTCGAAATCCCTTTGCCTTCCATTCATGTAAGCATTCATTGAGTTGGGCCTCGTTTCGACTGCATGTATGGACGGTCGCCCCTAGGCCTGCCAATTCCTCTACAATAGCATACCTGAAAACAACATATAGTAACTAAATTTTCACAAAACAAAAGTAAAAGCACAAGTTATATTTCCTTACAAAACAACAATTTCCTAGCTATAGAATGATGATGGCAACAAGCAAGAGAGTTCCAAAGTGTTTTCCTACATACACAAAACAATTACCAAGAGAGTATTTTCCTTTTGTTTTCTGATGAGAAAATAAATTAGATTTTTTGGGGTAAAGGTCAAGCCAAGCCATGGATTCTTATTTCTCTGCCCCAAATTTTTTAAAAAGAAAATGAATAAATAAAGGGTTGAATCCCAAAACAGATTTTTTAGCCACAAAATCCAAATCCCAAAAGCAAAAGAGTTCAATGAAACAAACCAACCGATGCCCTTTTAGAAATATGCAGTAATTAGAATGATTTTTGAAGCAGAAAACAGAAACCAGAAAAAGATCGTAGTAGAGAGAGAGAGAGAGAAGAGAACCCGATTCCTTTAGTTCCACCAGTAACAAGAGCTGTCATTCCCTGAAGAGACCACCTGCTTTCTCTGCTACCAATTTCAGCCATTTGACCACTCTTTTATGCTTTTGTTACTTTAACAACTCTTCTCCCAATGGATTATATACTACAAAAAACAGATTCTCCCGGCGTTTCCAATTCCAGCATTTTTATAAAACGCCGTCTAAAACATCATATGCCGGCGTTTTGTGCGGCCGCCAGTCTGGTTTGCTAAAAGAGAAAGGAAGGAAGGAAGTCTGGTTTGAAGGAAGGAAGGAAGTCTGGTTTGCTAAAAGAGAGAGGAATTAAGGAAGAGGAAGTCTGGTTTCGAAGGAAGGAAGAGTGAAAATAGGTCTGCAGTTATTCAATCAAGTTGGACACGTGGAGCTAATTGCATAGTGGGTGAAATCAGCTGGCAAGCATTATTGGTCTAATGCTTAACAGCTGCCAAGCATTGTTATTATTTTATTTTTATTTTTGTAATTAAGTAGCTGCAGACTATGAAAGGGCAAGGCTTAAACTACCGCACACTTTGTTTTATAAAAAAAATAACTTTTTACATTAATTATTAAAATAATCAATAATGCTTAAATGAAAATATTAAAAAACTGTGTCTATCTCTCCCATTTCTCTGTCTTTCTCGCCCTCCCTCAATTTCTATCTCGATCATTGAACTCTGACTCTCCCATCTCTCTCTCTTTCTCGCCCTCTCCCTCAACTTCTATCTCAGATCAACCCTCTCCCTGTACTCTCTCTGTGTTTATGAAATCTGCTAATTAAGGAGAGGGGATTAAATAAAGAAAAGAGAAGGAGAAGAAAGTCAAGAAATGAAATAGAAGAGATGAAGAAAATTGGGGAAAGGAGAGAAGGAATTAGACGGTGGGCGGAGGCCCTTGGGGGTGGTTCGGCTACACCAAAACCAAACCTTTTTGTGTTTTTTTTTTTTTTTTTCTTTTAGCCCTTGGGGTGGCTGGACCACCCCCAGGCTTGGCCAAAATGGGGTGGTCCGGCCACCCTATTTTGGCCCAAGGCCACCCTTGATTTTGCTTTTAATTTTTTTTTTTTTTTAATTTTTTTAATAGTTTTAGCTTCTTAATATTTTTATTTTTTAATTATTAATTATTTCAATATTTAATATAAAAAATTATATTTTTATTGACCAAAACGCGATCGTTTTCAAGGGCACCTAAGCCTTGCCCACCATGAAAAGGCTTAAACATGGTCTTTTTATTTATTTATTATATATATATATATATATATATATATATATATACCAATGTTTTGGGAAAATGATGTGAGAAGAATATATTGTACAGTTGCGTTTCAATTTCGTAAATTAATTAAAGGTCGTGATTTTCTCCTTAAATTTCGATCAATTATCATACATGATTTAAATAATTATATGACTATTCTATTATATTTGTAAGTTCCTACAATCCTACAGTTGCATGTGATTAACAATTTAATATAATATTAATTCTCAATTAAGAAAAAAAAAAAGAAGAATTCAAAAAAATAAAAATAAAAGATAATGGGTTCAACTAATATATCTATCTATGCAAATCATTGTCCTGAAAATTAAGTTCAACTAAATGATCTAAATATTTGAAAATCTCTACAAATCAACGGTACTCCTAAATCAAATCAATATCTTGCTTTGATCTTCTTTAGTAATATCATATACGATTTAATTAATTATATGACTAACATATTATATTTGTAAATTCCTACTGTTGTCATTAACAATTTAACATAATATTAATTCTCACTAAGAGAAAAGAAAAAAGAATTCAAAAAATAAAATAAAAGAGAGTGGGTTCAACTAATATTTATCTATGAAATTATTATTTATTTTAGATAATGTAATTTTCAAGATAATGTGTTTAATGCAATTCAAGAATATAATTTTATGTTTAGGTTATTTAAATGTTGAGCAATTATTATACACATTTAAGGATAGTTAAGAAATATTTGGTAACAAATCTTCAATTAAAAATTCAAATTTTAATTAGTTGATGATTAAATGAAATCGTTGGATCTTTGTGCTTTGATGGACATGCAGGACATAAGATTATTGCCTTTTGAGTTTGTGCATATCCCATCACGCATCGGCATCAACGACTCACTTTTTAATCAAAACAAAATTGAACGGTTCAGTGTGATTTAAATACAAATCCTTAAATAGCCAATACCAAAACACACCATTTTTAATTTTTAGCATTAATTACTATTGACTTAGTGTTTAATGAAATTCAAATAATATAACTTTATGTTTAGGTTATTTAAACGTTGAGCAATTATTATGCACATTTAAGGATAGTTAAGGAAAATTTGGTATCAATCCTGAATTAAAAATTCAAATTTTATTTGAAAGAAAGAAATTTTTGTTTATTAACTTCTCATATTTACATTAATTTGTCAAGATTCCTTATAATTCTTATAAAATAATATTTAAAATATAAAAAAAAAATACATTAAATTTGAATTTATTTTGGTTAATTCAATATGCATTAATTTTTTTTTTAAGGAAAATCATTCTTATCTCATTAATAGAGGAATCAAGAGCATTAAAACTCTTACAATCACAAAACATAGCGTTTTGAAAGATCTTAACTGAAGCTAAAAGATCACTAAAAGATTACACATCAAAGTCGTAACTATTCAATATGCATGAATAGTTTTATGTCTAGGTCATTAATTAATGCGATATTTTGATATAAATTAACATAAATTTCAAAATTTTA
>NC_081546.1:14025539-14040193 GCF_901000735.1 Corylus avellana | reverse complement strand
AATATTATGTGACACTCTTAACTAACTTTCTATTTAGCTTTTAGCCAAAGTAATTAATATATACAAATTTGTAGTCTGTTCTTTTTTTTTTCGTCTTTTAATTAAGTTTTCTTAGCGTGCTTTTAATTAGTATTATCAGCAAGATATTTTTTTAATAAAATATATATATCCCAGCGTTGTGAGAAAGCACTACGAGAAGAATTGAACAGCTTCATCATTTCAATATATTTTTTTTCTCCTTCAAATTTTTAATGCCTCTTAATATCATATATATATATATATATCATATGACTTATAAGATTATCTATGATAAGTATATATATGATCATTATGACTCATAGTTATCCAAATTCTTAAGTATGATCATATGAATCTCATAAGACCATTGTTATATTATTTATATAATTACTATATGATACGAATATAATCATTACATTTTAGTATTATTATTAGTTACATATGAATCATTAGATCATGTTGTCCAAGATCTAAGATCATATGATCAATATTAGTCATAATGATCATAATTCCTAAATATGATAATATGATCTAATTAACAATTATCATATATATAATAATATGATTAATTCCTAAGTATGATAATATGATCTAACGATTATCATATAATAATATGATAATTTTGAGTCATAATGATCATAATTCCTAAGTATGTGATGACATGATCTAAGTATTATCATATGATCTCTAACAATTCGTACAATTTTCGATTTTATAGAACATGATCTAATGATTATATGATTAAACATTAATATTATTCACTTTTATTATTTAATATTCATATTTAATGATTATTGTGATGTTATTAAATTGCACATATTTATTCAATTACCCTTGAAATATAAGGATTTTATTATTTAATTTTTATATTTAATGATTATTGTGATGTTATTAAATTGCACATATTATTCAATTACCCTTGAAATATAAGGATAATTTTATAGTAACAAAGGTTAAAATAGACATTTACCTAAATTTTTGGCGGTAGCTGCCGAAATGGGTGAAAATTGAATTCACTCGCCCTTCTCAAAATTTCCCCAATTTTCGCAAATCCACCCTCACATCTCCTTCATTCACAGCACCGGTTCTCTCCAGACTCCCCACCTGGATCTCTCGCATGGATCACTCCAGACTCCCCAATTTTTGTAAGCAACTCCCCACATGGATCTCTCTTCTTATCTCTCCCTCACTCGAGAAGGAAAATATTGCTAAAGACTTTGTTATTTTCAAGTAGTTTCCTTTTATTTCCCCGATATCTTCTCGGATATTTCCTTAAATTCATATATAGATTCGCCTCCCTTTAAATACCCACTAAGTTGTATTATATACAGATCCAAACCATTTAATTTATTTATTTATCTTTGACCATAAAAGGTATTTTGCCCTTTTTTAAAAAAAACTCTTTTAATTTTCCCTCTTATATGTTCGGAAATGACTTAACTACTCTTGCAAATATGAGCAGTCAACTGGAAGAGAAACTGTCCTTGAAATGCTTCATGTAATCATTGTCAACTTTCCAAGTAAAAATGTGGATGAGCAATTAGAGACATTATTTGTGCAGTTGGTGGTTTGCTTAGCCAATGATGAAGATAGTAGGGTTTGTTCCATGACTGGTGCAACTATAAAGAAGCTCTTTGGGTGTGTAAGCTCACGTTCACTTGATTACATTCTTGAGGACACATTATCTTGGTATTCGGAAGAGACACAGCCACTGTTGAGTGCTGCTGCAGAGGTAATAATCTCTTAATTGCAATATTGCACCATGAGGTGGATAATTCTGATTTGGGAGGACCTTTCACTTCTTTAGTTGTAATTCCTGTCAAACATATGCTTCTTGCTTTTTCTTTCTCTCGTCAATATGGTAGAATGTAATTCATTTATAGTAGTAGATAAAATAAGACAGATGAAAATATGTAAGTTGACTAATACAATAAATTAAATGCTAGTGAAGATTTATGAAACAAAAGTGTGTTTCTCTTCTATGAAGGAATCAACTGGAAATTTATTTTTGTATCAGGATACTCAATAAATTACTAAATATCTAGAATTGTAGAAATGGACTTACTCGCCATAGACATGTTGGGGAAATGAAAGTGATAGTGTTCTTGTCCTTTCTGTTTTCTGCTATTGATTTTCAAGCTAGCATGTGGATTTTATTTTTTGTTTATTAGTGTGAGACTGTTTCGTCAGTCCAGAATCATTGCGGTGGGCTGTTGTTAATTGTGTGATTTTCTTTTTAATTACGTTCCGCTTTTGCTTTGTTGGGTTTATGAAAATGGATAAGAAAACAAAAAAAAAAAAACATTTGCATTTGTTGCATTTCAGGATGCATTGCTTCAGAAACTTCTTAATGAGAACTACTTATCAGAGGAAGAAAGGTACTAGAGGATTTTATGGTCTCCATAAATTTTTATAATTTTGTCTCTGTGAAACCTTCATCTTGTAAAGATATGAAATGCAATTTTCTTTTGTATGCCTTTGTTCTCTGTGTAGAGGTCTGGAAGCATATAACAATAATCTAACATGGATCTCTACCTCAAGTAATGAGCCTGCCATTCTCAATTTAAATAATCAAACATCTCGGGGTGTTCAAGGCCATTCCATTTGAATGAGAATAGCTGATTGAGGTTGAAAATATGCTTTGGGGATGCAGGGTTAAATAGGTGAGGTAAAGTTTGGTGGATCATTTCACTTGGACATTGCCAATATCAGTTCACCCCAAAGTTTTTGGGAATGTTCAAGGACAAGAATAGGTGAAACATAGAATCTTTGGTAGGTGGGTGGTAGGAAGAAGGGTATTTTTGTTGAGGTCAAGGAATTGATCAAAGGAGGACTTGGGCTCGCCTATGGAAGATGAAAATGAGTGGACAACCTGGGAACTTGGTTTACTAGATAGAATTAGGATGATCATGTTATGTTGAAGTATCTTGTGGCTTATAGGGACATGGATAGTAAATATATCATCAACCGGAAGCTACTACAAGAGTCATTCCCAGTGAGAAGTAGATGGAGTTCTTCTAAAAGGAGGATGATCTTGTGCACATGCATATACCAACACTATAATTTGCTTACATAACCAAGTAGATATTCCTTAACCATTGAGATATTCTAGCTGTAGGAATATATCTTCCTAGTGATACGATCTGTTGAAGTGTACTTTCTGAGAGTATGAAATTTACATAGTCCAGCATGGCCTAGGTGCTAATAAGTGACAAGGCTTTTTAAGCTCAATGGGTTTGCTACAAAGGTTGAGTTCTTGAAAAGCAATTGATACGGATTTTATAGCTTACTCGGAAGTTATAATGGATTTAATACTAGCTTCAAGTGAGTCGTGTGTAATATTCAGATTGCGAATCAAGTCATGATACCTATTTAAAATTCAATGGAAAATATGTTACTAAATACAAAGACTTCATAATTTGTCTATTGGTCATTACTTATCAAAAAAAAAAAATTTATTTGTCTATTGGTGTCTTTTGGGATAATAAAAGTACAAAGTTTGACAGATTAGTTGGAAGAATGTCTTTGAGGGGCTATATATTGGACATGAATGGTGTGTCCAACTCAGATCTCATATCAATAAAACAAAAATAGCAGCACAAGCAGCATATGGTGTGAAAAAAGTTGGGGAGGCTTGCATGAATAGTGAATCCCATCACCAGCAAAATCATATTTGTTCTGCCATAAGAACATTTCTATATGTTCTGCACTATATATAAGTTTTTAAAAGAAGAGATTTGTTTTTAAAATTTGTATGAATTCATTCCTAAAACTATGTAGGCATATTCTTTGTGTCTATAAATTGCTATTGTAACGTTCCACCTTTATGCATCTAACTGCAGAAATGTTCTTCGTTGGGGAAAGAATATCGGTTCAGCTAAAACACGGACAAAAAGACGTGCTGGTGCAGCAGTTTATAATAGAGCATCTTCACTGGAGACATTAGTCTGTTCCTTGTTCCTTTGTGGTCTTCTTTAAATGATATTGATCTCCATTAAAATGCTCATTATTTAAAAACTTGTTGGTTCAGAAAGGAAGTTGACAATTAACCATGTTTTAAGCATTACGACTTATGTCAAATATATCTAAGCATGTTAGATTTGTATGCTTACTCAGAACAACTTTACAAGTGCATCTGATTACATCACTTATTCTCCGTGTAGTGAGAAAAATTCAAATAGGATCATACTTATAAACAAAAATGGCAAGTATGATCATTGTGAGTATGTTTTGAGTTTTTATTATAAACCAATACTAGATGTATAAAGTTTTGTGAGCTAGGCGTAACATTATCTCATTGCTTTGACTTTAGGCTCCCCAGCGTGGTGTTAAATGAGTGAAATTAAGTACGGCTTGTATAAACTTATTTTACTTTATTTTTGTTATTTTTTATAATCTTATTTTAATTTTGTAATGAAAAGGTCTGGAGTTTTTGAAAAGATAGAGGGGAATCATTTTTCTAACGTTATAGATCTAGCTTGAGTCATTATGGTTGTAAGTCTTGATATGTTAAATTTTTTTTATAATTCTAATAGGCCATGACCTAGATCAATATTATTCTCAATAGGTCCATAAGATTGCATGATGAGTGTGTGGGGACATGATAATTGAAGGGTTTTCTCCCATTACTTTAGATTGCATTGGTTTTGATTTCCTCTGTTATGTTTTTTAATTTTGTTTTCTGTTGCATTATTTCAAGGAAATCTGGGAGGCAATCTGTACATTGCTTTTGCATCCACATATGTGGCTACGCCACATATCAACTCACCTCATAGCCTTGCACTTTGCCAGTGTAATAGAAGCTCGGAAAGAAAATGAAGAAAAATTAGAGGTTTTGTTTGTTTAGATGCAGAATAGCTAATTCTCTTATAATATGGGAGGAGGTTTTGCAAATGGGATGTAGTGAATGGGGTAATAAAACCTGTAAAGCAAACAGATGTGCTTTGTCGTTTGGCTTTGGGGTCTGCTGTCTACAACATCTGCTGCAATAGAAATGAACTCAAGCATGCAAGACATCCCAAAACAGAGGAGCAATTGTTGAAGAAAATTCTGTGGAAAAACTTGACTTTGTATGTAATACGTTTCCACTTCCATGGTTTGTGGTTGGGCCGTAGAATCTTAAATATATTTTTATATTTTACTTTTATCAAGTTGGTTGACTTATTTATTTAACTTCTAATGCAGATTCTGCGTATATTTTAATTGTGTGCAAGTTTCTGTGCATTTGGGGAATGTTTGTTATGAGATGCTTATTAGTAAATAATTGCATTCAAATTTCAACGTGATTGTGTTGTGAATTTGCTGCCGAAACTGTTTTAGGAACATTTACGAGGAAGCCTAGTAGTGTCTGCCGAAACTACTTATAATCGCATTTTGAATGGAGAAAGCTGTTAAGATTTTTTTTTTCTTTTATTAAATTGATTTGGAACAGCTCAGAATGGATGTTATTGGCACGATCTTTGAGTTTCCTGCCTCGGTGCTTATATTGCACATTGCAGGGAATCACAGACAACGCAGGCAGAGGAGGTTTTTGATCCTTCTCCGACGTTTACAGAAGATGCCGGCAGAGGAGGATGTGCCAGCGTCTTCTGCAAACGTTGGAGAAGGATCAAAAGCCGGAGTTTGCGGAAGACGCCGGTGCATCCTCCTCCGCCGGCGTCTTCTGTAAACGCTGGAGAAGGAAGTTGTGCCGGCGTTTGCAAAAGACGCCGGCACAACTTCCTTCTCCGGCGTGTACAGAAAACGCCGGTAGAGGAGGATGAGCCGGCGTCGACAGATCACGCCGGCACATAATCCTTCTCCGGCGTTTTCTGTAAACGCCGGCCTTTATATTCTCTTCATCGGCGGTCGTCCAAAACGCCGGAAAACAACTTTGCCGACGTTGTTTAAGCCGGCGTTAAGACCAAACACCGGGAATACAATTCCCGGTGTTTTTTTCCTCTTTCACGGCGTTTTTTGGGCGCCAGCAGAACCTGGTTTTTTTGTAGTATATAACGTTGTTGGCCGGCAGAACATAAGTGGCTACGTAATGCTTACGTAAAACTAAAGGGGCTGTTTGGCATTAGACTTTGTTTGTTTAGTAGCTTGAAATTATAGTAAGATTTAATTGATGTGAAAACAAAAAAGTAAAAATATTTGATATAAAAAAGTAAAAGATATTTATTTTATAGTAAATTTATATTTAAATAGTAATAAAAAATAATTAATGTCCTGTAAAAAATAAAAATATTGAAATTTGAATTTGAAATGAAAGCAACCCAACAATGTAAAACTTGGCAAATGGCAACCACTTCCTGTCCACGCATATATGTTTTCCTCTATCCATTTGGTAAGAATCTGAATATCCATAATTCAACGTTAATACCAAAAGAATCAAACATTCACACCGGTTTTTCTCTAGTTAGATTTTAGATTAAAAAAAAAAAAATTGGTATTTTTATCTCTGTTGATACAGTGCCAACACACGTCAAATATTTGATGTCGGTGTGTTTTGGTCATTTTTGACCTTTTTGGATCTTTAAAAGCGCTTTCAATTTCTTTTACCAAACGGGTACTTTTTTCATTAAATGAATTTTTTGAATATTAAACGCACTTTTAAACCCTTGAAATGAACACCCAACCACCTCTTAAGTGTTAGATAAACAAGTCAATAAATAGGCTGATATTATTCTTTATCAAATTGTTACCGTTATGGGCATATGCAAGATGGAGGTTCAAGTGTATCATGTGCATATTTATGCTGCTTGGGAAGAATTGGGCCGAGGCTGGGGCTAAGGCTTCTTTCGGGTAGAAGAGCCCTTAGTTGGGTCCCCTAGGCCTTTTCAACATTCGGGTTTTCTCTGTTCTCTTTCTCCTTGGCTCTCAGTTCTCTCTTGTTTGGTTGGCCATGCTTGCGGTGACACTTAGAAGTCAGAATGGTGGAGACGAGGGGGATAATAAGCTGGCAGAAGTGGGGATAAAAATTTGTTACAGTTAATTTGTACAAATTAATCTAATAAAGTGACATGTATCTCTTACCATGTAAAAAATACATATTTTTTTTAATAACATGTGTTTCTCACATATTTTTTTAATAGATATAAGACACATGCCACTTTATTAGATTAATTTCTATAAAGATAAAGTATTTGGCGGGTTGGGAAGAGATGAGAGAACGAGTTCAGGATTGTATTTTTACAAACTGAGAACTAAAAATTCAAGTTACTTGACTACCTCTCTTCAAGAGAGTTGAGGTATTCAAATCAAATCACTTCGTCCAAGTCAATTTCCAAGAATTATATATTGCTTACTATTGCAATATACAAACAATTTAAGCAATATATGGCTTAATATTAATTATCACCGTGCATAAAACTTTGTTATTGTTTATTAATTTGTTTTTCTTAGACAGATAATTGGTAAAAGTATAAATAAAAATATGTAGGTTGTATTGACGTATGTACACAAAATATATATATAGTACGTGCTTGGGAAATAAAAAAAAATAAGAACTGAAATTTTCTCCAAACACTTGATAGATTAGGTTGAAAGAAAATTTTCTTCAAACCAATTTAAAAGAAATTTGTGTCCAAAAGATATATAGTACGTGTAAGTTACTAACTTTGTTTACACATAAAAACCTCGTCCGTGCATTGAACGAGTCTACAAAGCTACTAACATTTATAAGAAATTCATTCAAGGGTACACACAAAGAGATCAAGCAAATGATGCCTTACGCAATACTCAAACTAGAGAAAATGGCATTTGTTTACTCTAATTTTGAACCATATACATGGTATGGTTATGGGAACAATAAGCCATTCACTGTCATCCCTCCGTCGACGCAGATAGTCTGCCCGGTTATGTAAGAGGCCGCCGGAAGGCATAGGAATGCCACCAAGGATGACACTTCTTTTGGCTCTCCAACGCGTCCCATTGGTGTTGGAGAGATAATAGCCTCCAAGAAGTTTTCATCAGCAAGATACTGCAATATTATTTAAATAAAACAATCAGAAATGATAATTAATTTTTATGGATGTCATTAATCATTATCAATTAATTTAAAGCAAAAGGATGCGAAATGGTTCGTTACGGGTTTAGTAAGGGGGGTCCAGATAAACCATGGTGCAACAGAATTAGTCCTTATATTATCTTTTGCCCACTCGCATGCTAAACTTCTTGTTAGCTGATTCATTGCCCCTGTGTATATATACATGAAAAATTCATACTTATACAACCTTCATATTAGCAATAATAATAACAATAACAATTAATGATAACAATAATAATGCATCTAGAATTACCTTTAGTTGCTGCATATATGGATCCGCAAGTCACTGACACAACACCACAGACTGAAGACACAAATACAATGCTTCCTGCTGATGAAGCTTTTAGAAGAGGATATGAAAGTTGGCTCCAATGGTAAGGAGATTCAAAATTTGTGGTCATGATAAACGAGAAATCTTCAGCTGTGTACTCTATGGTCGGTTTCAATATGTTTGTCCCAACATTGTTAATCTAGAGCCAAATATTTAGAACAATAAGAAATAAGAAAAACTCTTCAAAATGTTACCTTATACATAATGGAAGAGGTGGGGGACTTACAAGGATGTTGAGTTTTCCATTAAAGATGGAGGAGACAGTGGTTATTAGCTTCTCTCGTTTAGCTGGAGAAAATGCATCGCACACTGAACCCATGACTTGGAAGCCCTTCTTTCTCCACTCACTTAAACATTTATTCAGGTCCGCCTCGTTTTGAGAGCATGTATGTACAGTCGCCCCTAAGCCTGCAAGTTCCTCCACAATAGCATGCCTGATGATCACAAATTAAGGTGGATAAGTTTTATTAGGAAGATGAAGCAGCTATGATAGGGTTGCATGAACAAACATTCTGAAAGCTAATGTATATGCTATATGGTTCACTTAGATGATAATAAGGTGACGCCAATTGTTTTTACTATTTGTGTATTTATTGGTATTTATCATGAATTTTTACATGAAACGTGTACATTGGCAGTCTTATATATATTATATGTGATCCTTAATAATTCTCAAACATTTTCAGTCAAATAATTTAAAAAATAAGTTCTAAAATCACATGTACCAAAAACAACAACACATTTATAGAGCCCAATTATTGTATTAATTTTATTTTATTTTTTAAAAAAGAAGTAAATGAAAATCATGGAAATGAAGCTATGAAGGATTATAAGAGTAATGTTAGAAATTATATTTTTATTTCATAATTATTCTATAATGTTGATGTAATAATTTCATAGTGACACATCAACATTGTCCAATAATTGCGACACAAAACTATGAATTTTAACATTTCTCTCTCTCTCTCTCTCTCTCTCTCTATATATATATCATTAATGAAGACAAAATGAAACCAAGCCAAAGGGGTTCCGTTATTACGGTCTGAGAATATCCGTTGCTAGAATTTGGCATGAAAAGTTATACTTTGATAGAGTATTTCGTTGAAAATCACAGGCCTGTTAAAAAAAAAAAAAAAAACTGTCATTTCTACATTTTTTTTTTATACAAATTTCTCTTCTATATCATTGATTTTGCATTAAAATTAATAATGAATAACACCCATGAGAGCTATGCATGCATAGCTCTACTTTAATGAAAAGTTTGATCATTATAGCCATAAACAAACCATAGAACAAAGACTTTAATTACATGCGAGCAGGCACTCATGAAGCTTAGGAACAAAGCCAGCAATCCTAGCTAATACTATACCAATAGATCAGAAACTTTATCGTTCTTATTGCCCATCATGGATATATTGATGATTTTTTAAAGATGTATGACAGATTACTTTGAAGATAGCAAGACAAGGCAAAGAGAGCGAACCCTATTCCTTTTGTTCCGCCGATGACAAGAGCTGTCATTCCTTGAAGACTCCATCTACTTTCTCTGCTACCCATATCTGCTGCCTCAGCCATCTCTCTCTCTTGAAAACTCCTGCAATATTCGTGGTGTGCCAGTTATATATATGTCAAGAGTTATCATGGGTCTCCTAGATGCCGTAATCAAAGAAAATGTCAAAGACCTAAACTGAAACCATTTATTTTTTAATAATGCTACATTTATTCTCACTTTTCTACACTTAAGGTGGCTTTTAAATCATAATTGGATATGAGATGCATTTTTATTGGATTTTAATCCAATTGTGATTTTAAAAGCCACTTACAGAATTATAGAAATAGGTGTAGAGAAGTGAGAGTAAATGTAACATTATTTCTAGCGGTGACATTGCAAAGTGTTTTTTAAAGATGACGACTTGATATTGAGACCTAAACCGAAACCATTTATTTTTGAATAATGCTACATTTATTCTCACTATTCTACACTTAAGGTGGCTTTTAAATCATAATTGGATATGAGATGCATCTTTATTAGATTTTAATCAAATTGTGATTTTAAAAGCCACTTACAAATATATAGAAATGAGTGTAGAGAAGTGAGAGTAAATGTAGCATTATTTCTAGCGGTGACATTGCAAAGTTTTTTTAAAGATGACGACTTGACATTGAGAGTTTTATAGTTTATAGGATAATTGCAAATGCAATGAAAAATCGGAAGATGCCATTTGGTTTGCATAATAGACTACTGGAATGGAATGACTTAAGAATAGCAAGTCATTTGTTTGGTACGTAAAGGCCTATTCGTAAAAGTAGTTATTCCAGTTAGAATATATGATCCCTTACTTAGAGGAATAGTTTGTTGGAAGTGCAAATAAAAATGCAAAGTCAAAGAAAGCATGCAAAAAGGTTGTTCACGTTTCCTTCTAATTAATTCTAACATTTCGGCGCAACTTACTTTTACTTTAATTAGCTTAGTAAATTATGCATGCCTTAGAAGTCAAAAGAATATTTGTTAGGCGACAACCTTATTAGACTTTATGATTTTTAGTTTTAGCTCTTGAGTGCTAGCCCCCTTTGTGGATTTTGTAACCATAGTATTAAGTGCTATAATTGTTAGAGCAAGTTTTATTAACTTTTATTAAGTAAGTTAGACGCATCTATTTTAGGCTTTAATATGTAGCAACTTAATGAGTTGCTTTTATTGACTTTTGTAAGTTAGTAATGTATGTGTTCACATGTAAGAAATCCTTATATAAGGATATTATGTTCTTTAGATTAAGTAAGCAATTATCAAGCAAGAAGCAAGTGGGAGCTTGATATTTCTCTTCAATATTAAAGTATTATTTTCATCTTGTCTTTTGTTCTTTCTATTTTTGTGAGTGTCATTTGGGTATTGGTTTGTAAACTTATTCCCAGCATAGTTATTCCTTCATGAATGAAATATATTTTCTAAAAACACCCATATTATTTTTTATTTTATTTTAAACTTGAAAAAAATAAATAAATAAATAAAGTGGGTGGCCAACCACCCCCACCCACAGAAGAGGCCGGGGGTGGGCGCACCTTGTTTTCTAGGTTTTTTTTTTTTTTTTTTTTTTTTTTTTTAAATATGAGTTGAAAAAAAAATATATATGGGGTTAATTTTTAGTAATTTTGATTTTATTCTAGTTAGAGCATGTGTGATGCTACCAAACTAAGGAATATGAATAATTATTTCATTCTACTCTCCTTTATTCACAATAATAACTATTTATTTTTCTAACGAAATACACATTTCGCGAACCAAACGAGAGCCCTCTCTTATTTTTAGGAAAAGTACACTTCACTAAACTACCACTACAAATTTTTTTTGTTCTCCTTAGATCTCATAACAATTTATTAATTATTATGAAAAAAATTAATAACTCATGTCCGGAGATATTGTTCCACGTTCCAACAACGCTTTGAATAACTCCTACTACTACAGCGCTTTCGAAATTATTTTTTGCATATATAGTCAACTCATATGATCATATCTAAGCAGATAAGAAAGAAACTTAATAATTGATGATTGCTAGCACTAGGGCTTTGAATTATTTGGATGCTTCATGCTAATCTTAATAAAAAAGTCTGTGCTTTGTCAATTAAGTTGGTCTAATATTCTAACTTTAAATGATGAGAGGATGTTACTCGGTAAGGAAAAATGATTCAAATCTCATTTGATTTTTTAAAATATAAGATTTTCAGATTTTAAAATTTGAATCCTGATTTGTTACATTTAACTGTCTAAAAAAAGGTAAAATTTTGTGTGTTACAGAGCCAAGTTGATGTAGATTGGCAAGCCTCGTCTGCAACCCGTCCGGACAGGCCTAAACCCGAGACCCTCATATGAAGTACTCATCCGGATACCATCCGAACACCTATGTTATTTTCGTGTTTTTATGTTTTATATCTATGGCTGTCCGAATGGGCTTAAGTTTCGTCCGGACGGGCGCCGTAGGGTTTCAATTCGATTTAATTTCTTACTTTTATTAGGTTTAGGGTTTGAGAGCTTATAAATACATACTTTATAGACCCTAACTAGAAGACAGTTGTTGATGATTGAGTTTTGTTCAATAAGATTACTCAGAGTTGAGTTTCTTCATGATTTTCCTTCAAAACCTAGAGAGTATCTAACGTTTTAGAGAAGATTTCTCAAATTTTTGATAGAATCAAGATCTAGAAATACCTATCCGTTCTTTATTGTCATTATTTGATGCAGCCCACTAAGTCACGCTGAATCAGTTGGGATCAGAGCCCAAGTTACTTTCCATGAATGGAAGAAGGGCAACCGTTGTGCAAATATGAACGAAGTGCCCGTGCGCATGGAAGTGGCATGTAAGGAGCAACCGGCGATTCGTTTGCGGCACATGGAGGAGAGGTTTGGTGGTATAGTCGTTCAGAAGAGGGAGCGGGTGCGCACCCAACATAGAGTCTCTACCGATCACTTGGCCGACATGCATGGATGGTCCGAACGCTTGTCGTTGTCAACTAAGACCGCGGTATGCGGGGGCGAAAGACAAATTTATCGTTGAGAGTAAACGTGTTAATCATTTTGCAGGGTGTGGAGTGCGGAAGGAATTTCCTATGGCACAAGCTTATGCTATTACATGGGACGCATGTGTCAAGTTCAACACCCCGGACTTCCATGGTTGCTTGCAACCCAAAAAGTTCTATATTAAAGAAAATATAGAAAAATACGACAAAAAGAAGGTGCCTAGAGGTGCGGTAGAGAGGAGGAGTTAATCGGCAATTCTTTGGCATCAGAGACCAAGTTACTTTCCATGAATGGGAGAGGGGCAACCGTTGTGCAGATATGAACGAAGTGCCCGTGCGCATGGAGGTGGCATGTAAGGAGCAACTGGTGATTCGTTTGTGGCACATGGAGGAGTGGTTTGGTGGTATAGTCGGTCAGAAGAGGGAGCGGGTGCAAACCCAACAAAGAGTCCCTACCAATCACTTGGCCGAGATGCATGGATGGTCCGAACGCTCGTCGTCGTCAACCAAGACCGTGGTACACGGGGGCGAAAGACAAATTTATCGTTGAGAGTGAACCTGTTGATCATTTTGTAGGGCGCGAAGTGTGGAAGAAATTTCCTATGGTACAAGCTTATGCTATTACATGGGACGCATGTGTCAAGTTCAACACCCCAAACTTCTAAGGTTGTTTGCAACCCAAAAAATCCCATATTAAAGAAAATGTAGAAAAATACGACAAAAAGAAGGTTCCTAGAAAGGCGGTAGAGAGGAGGAGTTAATCGGCAATTTGTTGGCATCAACGCCTGGAGGAGATGATGGAGATCCTTAGGGGACAAATAGAGATCCTCACTAACCAAGTGAATAATATGGGTGGTCCTAACGTTTGTCGCCGACAACCAACTCCACATTTTGTGGATAGGGACAACGTGGTTATCCTTAATAGGGCACGATCTCAATGGCAAAAGGCATGGATTGAGACAGAGATTCTGCGACATGCCCACTTGACCGTTATACGCGATTCCCAATTCCATCTACCAAATCCATATGATGTGAAAGAGAAAGGTGAATCTGTTGATGATAAGTTCCAGGAATTCGAGTTCATTATTGAGAAGTCCAATCATGATGACGAAGATCCTTCACAAGGATTCAGGGATTGGGATTCTCCACAAACCTATGATGACTATCTCAGATGAAGATCCTAAGGAAAAGCCCTTGCCATTCGACTGGTTTCCTCCAACGTTTGGCGCCTCTACCTAGAAGAAGATGACCCCTTGGAAGAGGAAGGACCTACAGATGGCATCGTAGATTATAATGAGGTTGATGAAGACCTTTCAGGTGGAGTGCCTAATTTTAATGATGAAAAAGTAGGTTATATTGATATCCTTGTTGTAGATGATATTTTTTCGGATTCTCTTAAGAATTTGTGATGGGTTTTATGCGGTTAAAGAGAATTACATGTTCACAAGGGAGACAACAACTAACCCATTCTTGAGTATTTTCGTGGCATGTGGAAGGGAAAAGATGCGAGGAAAGTGCGGCAAGCTTGATGTATTGCAAGGCGGCGTGTGGAGCCTTCAAAATAATCATTATAGTCTGCTGTTGATTAAGAGCATCATGTTTCTTGTGGGGTGTTGCCTTGTCTTGACCTTGAGAATGGGAGAATGAAACAAATTGACAGGGCACCCAAAGGACTGTGGAAAGATCCGTCCGAATTCGAGGACGAATTCTCTTCAACCTGGGGAGAATGATGTAGATCAGCAAGCCTCGTCTACAAGCTCGTCT
>NC_081546.1:13910826-14025439 GCF_901000735.1 Corylus avellana | reverse complement strand
GTGTTTATATAAAATAAAAGCATAGACGTCTTACATTTAATCTCATGGCATCACAAACACACAATAGTATAAATAACTAGCAAAATAAACTAAACACGATTTATAGGATTCAAGAAAAATGGTACATTTGAGTGTATACATTTTTTTTCTAATAATTTCCTGAAGCTCCAAATAACGACAATGCTAAGAGTCGAGCCAAACAATGGTAACTGATTGTTGGTTAAAAGCCACTCAAAGAACCTAAACCATTTAACTTTTCCTTTTATATACTCAATCAGAGTCCCAAACCAAATTGAGCTTATGGTTAAAAGCAAACTAGACTATGAAGGGAAACAAAATGAATGGGATATTTTAGAAAATAAAATAAAATAAAAAATAAAAAAAATTAAACAGGGACACAAATATTAATTTGGGGGGCGGGGTGAGGAAGGGGGCAAAACAAAAACAAAAAAAGAATTAAATTGAACACAAATATTATTTTAGGAGGACAAATTTATAAAATTGGTATATTTTAAGCAAATTTGTAAAAAAATTGGGGGGACAACCTAGGATGTAGATCCGCCCCTGCCCCCTCATAGATGTGCATATTTTGGACTTGAAATGTCTAGATTGTCCTAAACTATCATTTACACAAAATACCATCAAACTACCATTTTGTTGTGTGATTTAGTCCATTTATTAGATGTTAGGGGAAAATGGATAGAAAATAGCATATGTGCATATTTTATTTTATACTTGAAAATTGAAATGCCCAAATTGCTCTCATTTTAGAGATTTTTTTTTTTTTTTTTCCAAAAAAAAAAAAAGAGAAGGGATTGGTGAGGTCGACCACCCATCAATTCTCATATCCGATGTCTCTATTTTAAAAAAAAATTAAAAATTAAAAATAAATAAAAACTACAACAACAACAAAAGTTTTCTCCAAAATTGAGACATTTTGGGTGTTTCGAGTCTAAAATATAAACATATGTGTCATGTGCGCCATTTATTGTATATTTTAATGCCATCGTCTAATGATAAGCCAACTTGTAATGAAATAGTATTTTGGGGGGGCAAAATGTCACAATTGTAGTTTGAGGTTGTTTTCACAAAAGGTTAAATACTTTATTAGTATCTGGGTTTGCAGTTTTTTATTTTTTTTTTTAACCTAAGGTTCAAATCCTATCATAAATGGTACCTGATTTATGGGAAAAGTCCAACTTAATACCTTCGTTAGATTCCCTCAACCCCAACTAACGGAATTCCACGTAAATTAGCTTTAAGGCTGACACATGTCCTGGGTTCCACGTTGACAAACTTAACTGACCACATCACGTACCACCCTTCCTTCTTTTTCTTCTTCAACACCAAGCTACCCACCACATTTCTCTCCAAATTGCATTGCATGAACCCTAAAATCGAGTTGACCACAGTCCGTTCTTTCATTTCTCCCCAAATAGAGCTTAAAGCAAACGCACGTGTACTGAAATCTCGAGCTGCCTTCCCTTCCCTTCTTTCTTCTTCTTCAACCCCAACCTACCCACCCAGTTATCCCCAAATGGCATGAACCCTAGAATTGAGCTTAAATCATCTGTTCTTTCATTTCCCCCCAAATCGAGCTTAAATTTTGGAGGAGACGCACAAGAAATGTCATCAGGTCTAGCACGAGAATCCAAAGGAAATGAATTGTCTCGTGGCAGGGATAAGGTATGTACTCAAACTCAAATCAAATTTCTTAGCAGTTTTTTTGGCGAATACAGTAAATTAAGCTAGGGTTCACGTTATTTCCTTAAGAGTAGATGAAGTCATCATTTGGATGTGGATCTACTTTAGTGGATTGTACTTAGATGTCCTGGTTTTGTTATTGCGATTTACCAGTACCTTTGAAGACATCCTAGACTAAAGAAAATCCTAGAAGAAGATTTAAGGGTTGTGCTACCTATGACTCTAACATGAGTAGTTTGATTGCACCACAAATCTATATATGTTTTCCATCAAATTTGAATTGTTAATATCCTGAAGTTAGTTTACTGGTTTTATATTTTATGTACATGTAGAGAAAAGCACCAAGCCGATTTTTCAAATGGATGGACAAACCACATTGTGAAAGGGCATGAAGGTAATTCCTAAGCTGTTGGAAAAGGTAAAAGAACTGGAGAATGAAAATTATCAATATATGGTAAGGATTGAACACCTTGAGGCTGAAAGTGATAGATACATTGTAAGGGTGAAAGACCTTGAGACTGAACGTGATGGCTACATTGTAAGGGAAAATCAACTAGAGAAGGAAGATTATAGACAATGTTTACTTACTTAGAAAATGATAAGGATATGTATAGGGTAAGAGCGAAATTTTTCATGTTTGGTTTATTCTTGTCATGGTTGCCAGTGTTGTTGATTGGTATTATTGCACTCAGTAAATAAGTATTTTTTAATGTTATATGTGATGTGCAAATTTAAAATTACTCGCAAGCGCACGAGTCATATTCAATATAGCGTGTGCAAGTGCGAGGTCAATTCACAGGGAATTACGTTGCAAAAATTAATTTCTATCTAAACTAGTTCTATCTTAACCTAGTTCCAAATTGTTTCTGAATTTGAAATTGAAAACAAAACAAATAAAATTAATCAGAAGATAAATGCTAAGGTTTCAGAATTTGCACTCACCAAATCAATCGCACATCATTATGTTTGTTCATACATCTGAATTTCAATAAAATCCTATGCATGTTCTAATGTTCATAAAATTAACCTATTGAAAGATTCAAAGAATCCATCCGTTGTACAAATCACAAAACATATCCAACTTAATTTGAAAGCATCCAATGTATCCGTTTAATTAATGAAAGACAACAATGGATATCCAATTTAAATCAAAAGATGCAATGTATCCGTCAGATGAAACACAATGAATATCCAACGGTTTCACAATTTATAAACAACAATCAATCACAATTTTCTCACATAATTGAATTGAAATGAACATATTACATTAAAAGTCGTAATTGTACGAACAAAACATAAAGATGTGCAAACAAATCAATGGTAAGGATTCATCTTCGACCTTAGTTGAAGATTTAGCTTCTCATGATAACAAAATCATAAAGAAACTAAATGATTTCATTAAAATTAAAGAACTTACAAAAGAATTCGAGCTCAAAGTGACAAAATGCCCAGAAAACACGAAAACGACAAAGCACAACGCCCCTGGCATGCCTCCATCCGTTTACAATGAAAAAAAAATGATATTTATAATGTTACTTTAGGGTTTTAGCACTGCCAAGACAGACGAGTGCGCTTTAGCCACACTAGGTGTAACATCCCCAGCCCGTTAAGGCTGAGTTTGCCACTTTTCTTCTTTTACAACAAAAGTTCTTGCAAAGATCTATAATGTCTATCAGAGTACTTGATTTTAAAGGATACGATAAATGTATAAAACATTATTCAAGAGATTTTATTACAAGCGAAATTAGAAAACATTAAATTTTAGTTGCGGAATATCATATTATTACAATCACTGATATGAAAAGACTTTGAAAATTAATACTTATTCCCATCCCCATTCCGGCCTCCTATTCCAGCGTCCTTTCTACCTGAAAACAAGAAATAAAACTGAATGAACCCAAAATGGGCCCAGCAAGTAAAATCCACAACCATAAATAGTTTTACTCATTGTTCTCAGTTTTTGAAAATTGTTTTCACAAATAAATATACATCCAGCCATAATAATACATGTATGTACGGTTGCATCTTCCGTAACATATACATACTATTACATCTAGTAATAGATCATCGTCATAAATCATCGTTATAAATCATCATAGTATATCATCATTGTAAATCATATTATCATTTTCTCATATTAGGGCCCATGTACACTATTACCCCTGTGTACGAGGGTTGCGGGTCCTTGTGACCATGGCACTGAGCTGTGGCCTCAGCCATGCCCGACCGTCAATTAACTCTTTTCTTGGTGCACTCAACGGTCATGTTGATGGAATACCACCTTCTGGCATAGCCTCCTTCAGTGGTTTCGCCTCCATCCGAGTATCGGTACCGAACTCCTCTCATCTTTACTTATCTTGGGGCCAAAAATATTCTCCTCCATACATGTGCCCTCATTTCATAACATTTAACTCATTTCTTGTACTTTTCTTTGTACTTCTTTTGATGTATCTTAGGGCAACATGTAGGAGGGTTTATCATTATTCTTCTTTCTTATGATCATCATCATTTCTCAACTTTCTTTTCTTATAATGGAAACTTTTCCAAATATAAACTTGTTGTGCTTAGAAATCATTTAAAGAAATAGAAACTTTCTAAATAATTCTTTTAGAAATCTTTCATGCATGCAACATATCTCCATGACAGGTAAATAAAATAATCATTTACAGTTTGATACAAGAATGAATAAATATCATGACATGAAGTACTTTTAGAAGGAGTAGTGAATTTACTTACCTCTAGACTGAAGCTATGAGCAGTCTTTAAACTGCTAATTAATCATCTTGAAAAAAAACATCTTGTTGTTCCACTCTGTTTATTCACAACTAAATTAATAACAATTCACGAAAATCAATTAACTCCAGTCTACTCCTTTAGAGAAGTTAACCCATTAAAATAGAGAATCAACTCCCAATACTAATTCAAAATTCTCAAGAGTGAAACCACCCAATATCATCATGATTAAATCAAAAAGGTTCTCATCTAAGGCCTATTACTCAACTTAAAATCAAATACCCATAGCTAAAGGAAGAAGAATTTTACCTTTGAAGAACCTATCTTTGTTATTCTGCGAATTTCTCTTTTGGTCATCCTTTAAATCTCTGTTTCTCCCCCTCAGCATCTCACCCGCTTTGTTTTTCTCATGCTACTCTTTCCATCTCTCACTCTATTGCAACATTCTTTCTCCCTCTGTCTTCTCCTTTTTACATCCGTAAAACTCCTCTCTCTATCTTCTTGTTTCTTCTTCTCCGTTAAGTAATAAGAAATGAGAGTATGTGAAGTCAAGAAAATGAAAAGGAAAGTCCAAACCATGTGGTAAGAGAAGGAAGGAAGGAAGAAGAATGTTAGGAGCAATGAGTGGTAATAAGTGGCATTGGGGAAAGTGGGGGAGGAGAGGGGTTAGTCTGCTGGTAGTAAAATAAGAAAGGAAGAAAGAAGGAAGAAAAGAAAGTGGGTAGGGCCTCATGAAAAGAGAGAGAAAGTATAGTACAAACCATTAGTCAATAATTCAAAGTAGGAGAATAAGTGGGTGTGGGGCTGCTGTGAAGAAAAATGGGGAAATGAGAAGAAAAAAATAAGAATTAGGTGGGTTGGTCGGCAAAGATGTGGGGAAAAATAGTAAAAAAAATAATAATAAAAGAAAAGAGAAGGATAAGGTGATTATGAGCAAGTATTGTAGGTTAACTCGCATTTTAAAAATAATTTGTCTATTGTCCTCATTTAATCAATCACCAACTATTAAAATCATACTCCAAATTCTATAAATCGATCATCAATTATCATTTCTCTTAAATCACCCAATAAAATAATCAGATATAATCTCGAATCAATATCATATAATTTAATAAATTCCTCAAGAATAAATGCCATTACCTAATCATCATCAAATAAATATATCTAAAATAAGACTTTTAAAATCTGGGGCACTACACGTCCGGACGGGCCTAAACTAGAGAGCCTTGTCTGAAGTCCTCATCCAGAGACCATCTGGACGCCTATGTTATTTTCGTGTTTTTACGTTTTATATCCGTGGCCGTCCAAGTGGGCTTAAGTTCCGTCCGGACGGGCACCATAGGGTTTCAATTCGATTTAGTTATATACTTTTATTAGGTTTAGGGTTTGTGGGCCTATAAATACATACTTTATAGACCCTAGAATAGAGGCAGACATACATCCAGCCTTGTGTCCCCACAAAAGTTTTTAAGCCCTTGCTATCAAGGGCTTTCAATGAGAAATAATGAGAAAAGTCCTCCCAAATTTAAGTGTCCGTCCCCCTGAAATGTTTGCTCCCCTTTTGGTGTGTTAATTTGTTCTCTCATCCTCTCTCTCTCAGCACTTGCAGCCTTGCAGGCCTACATAACCAGTAAATTTGCAGGCCTACACTACAAATTTAATAAGTTACTTCATGCAAATCCTGGAGGACAACCTTGGATTCATAAACTTGAATGTAACATTTACATTTACCTAGCTTTGGGGACAACTTTGGTTATTTTGTGGTCATTTGGGTTCATAATATTTGTTTTGGCATCGCAAGTTAAATGAATTTATTATTTATGATTACAAATACACATATAAAGAGTTGATATATATATATTTATGTGCTTACGTAAGTTCGTCCCCCCACACTACAAATCTTAGGTCCACTCCTGTAATTTCTAACATTATTCTATTGAATAGGATGTATTTTCTCTTGAATAATGCTATATATACTACACTCCCATATATTCCACCTTTATCGCAGTGGCTGATGTGGCACCAGTGAGATAGGGTTGTACTAGTGTAGTATGTAATATTATTTTTTTCTATTAGGAAGAAAAAGAAAAAAAAAAAAAAAGAGTTTTGTGTAGGGGGAAAAATTCGTTGGATTTAGATTTTTCTGAGAAAATTGTATTGTAATTTCTAGAGAGGTAATTGATTATATTATGTTCATTGTTAGTGTAGATTTCAACTTTTGGGTATAAACAATTGATAAGATATTGTAACATATTTTATCATAGTGGATTTCTTCGAAGTAATTGCCTCAGAATTTTTCCCTTCAAGCACTTCAAATGGTTTTCCAAATAAATTTCGATTCTTTTCTTCATGATTGATTTGCTTTATGAATTATGATTGCAATGTGTTCTCTGCTTGAGAATTTTGTTCAGAATAATTTTTTGGGAATGGTTGAAATTGTTTAATTTGTTTGTATTTCCTTTTTTTTTTTTTTTTTTCTTTTATATGCACAGAAGACACTTGCGGTGTGATGAACAATATATATGATAAATAGGATGATTACAGGAGGAAACAAATTTATTTCAGTCTGTCAACACAAAAGGAATCACATAAATTAAGTTTAGCAGCATAAATATATATATATCTTCAAGCACCAAAGTACAAATATTTTCTACGGTGTGTCAAATCAAAATTTTCATTTTATATAGAAAACCAGCGACCCCATAAGTCAGATAAAATCAAACAGGCTCTGCTGAAGCTTATTATAAATTATGAGATCGATACAAGTGACAAGCATTAATTAGATCTTAAAACAAACAAACATAAAAAAGACGACATAAAAGGAACAATTGGAGTTGGGAAATTTATTGAAAACAGCTTCAACTAAGGAGATTGATTTTATCATATCTGATCATCTGTCATTGTTCTAGGGCATTGAATCCGCTCACAGTCATCCCTCCATCAACATGGATTATCTGTCCAGTAATGTAAGAGGCTGCAGGTAGGCAGAGATACGCTACCAAAGATGATATCTCCTCTGACTCCGCAGGTCGTCCAATAGGTGTCCGTGAATTTATAGTTTCCAAGACTTTGCCTTTGAGTAGCTGTAATAATATATAATAGTATTAGGAATTAAGCGCAAGGATTTAAAAGGAGAAGAAAATTTACACAAACACAACCAAAACAAAAATATATACCATCACCAGAAAAAAAATATATATATATATATATATATATATGCTCATACAGAATTTTTTTTTTCCCCCTCCCTCTATGCAAATAGGGAAAATGTTATAAGGGATTTTCAAAAAACCCAAAAAGAGTATGCTTTTTATCAACAACAAATCCAAAACGAAAAATATAGTGCAGAAAATAAAACAAAAAAGAAAGAAATGGGGAAAACATATTCAATGATGATTATGCCAACAATTAAGACAAATTAATGCACTTACATTCTCTGTTAAAGGAGTTCTTGTCGCCCCAGGTGCGACGCAGTTGGTCCTGATATTGTCTCGTGCCCACTCACACGCCAAGCTTCTAGTAAGTTGGTTTAGTGCTCCTATATATATATATAACATGCAATTCAATTATTCAGGCCATTATGTAAATTTTTACAATATCCATAACCTGTTAATTATGAAAATAAAATTGCATAAATATACATATATTACGTACCTTTACTTGCTCCATAAATCGATAAGCCATCTATTCCCAACATTCCACTAACAGAAGAAATGAGAACAATACTTCCTCCTTTTGATTCTTTCATAAGAGGATAAGTGAGTTGGCTCATATGGTAAGTGGATTCAATATTAGTAGTCATGATGAATGTAAAATCTTGAGCCGTCACCTCTGTGGTTGGTTTAGCAAGGGAGGTCCCCACATTATTTATCTAAAACCAGTCATTGGTCAATTCTTTTTAAATATATGTACGCCTAGCTCTATTAAAACCACTCTTATTGGTTATATTTTTAGTGAATATGCATTATTATAAACAATAATCATAATGATAGTAGATGTATTACATGCATGAGCTAATTTTTAGTCAATATCCTTAAAGACGTTTATATATTTTGCAATTCCAAACAAAAACAAATTTTTGGTAATATATATATTACCATTGGATTATCAAATTCAATGGTAATAATTTTAAGGGTTAACTACCTAAAACTCCCCTAGGATTCCATTACTTTATTTTTTTCCCTTTGAATTTTAATTTGTATCATAGGAAGTATCTGTGGTTTTGATAAAGACCAAATTAGTCATTCCATTAGTTGACCGTTAGTTGATTTAATGAATATGACACGTGGATTAATTAAATTCGCATGTCATGAAATTTATTTTTATATATTTTAAATAAAAATCAAAAAATATATTTTTCAAAAAAAAAGAAAAGAAAAGAAAAATTAAAATGTTGGTTCAAGGGCTTTGTGGGGTCTTGGAGGGCGGTTTCACCACCCCTGATTCAAGGGGCAGCCAGAGGCCAAGGGGTGGCCGAAACCACCCTAGTGTGGATCTTGGCCAACCCAATTTTTTTTTTTTTTTGAAAAATATATGTATATATATTTTTTAATTTTATATATATATATATATATATATATATAAAATAAATTACATGACACGTGGCAAGATTTAATTGGTCCACATGTCATTTCCATTAAGTCAACTAACAGTTAACTCACGGAATGACCAATTTGGTCTTTATCAAAACCACAAGTACCTTCTGTGATACAAATTAAAACCCAGGAGAAAAAAAATAAAGTAGTGAAACCCTATGGGGTTTTAGGTAGTTAACCATAATTTTAAAAGATACATTACACTATTTGAGGGATAAAAGAAAGATAGAACTCTTAGGTATAGCATGACTTTTTTTCTTAATGAATACTACAGAAAACCAAGGACTTACAAGGATATTGAGTTTGCCATCAAATTGATGAGAAATTGTGTTCATAAGTTCTTCTCGTTGGGGACGAGACACAAGGTCACAGACTGAACCAGTGACTCGGAACCCCTTCGCCTCCCACTCGTGCAAGCACTTATTCAAATCACCTTGATTGCGAGAGCATGTGTGCACGGTCGCCCCAAGCCCTGCCAATTCCTCCACAATCGCATACCTATATATACATGCAAACATCCATCCGTTTGTCTCAAAACTCATGAAGCCAAAGCCATAAAAACAGAAAATTTCTTTTTGTGAAGCTCAAAATAAAAGCCAGTAAAAGAGAGAGCTGATAATAATTCGGTTGCCCCTAGGCCTGCCAATTCCTCTACAATAGCATGCCTGAAAACAGCATATAGTGACCGAATTTTCACAAAACAAAAATAAAAGCACAAGTTATATTTCCTAATTACAAAACAACAATTTCGTAGCTGTAGAATGATGATGACAACAAGCAAGAGAGTTCCAAAATGTTTTCCTACACTACAGATACAACAATTACCAAGAGAGTATTTTCCTTTTTGTTTTCTGATGAGAAAATAAATTAGATTTTTTGGGGTAAAGGTCAAGCCAAGCCATGGATTCTTAATTCTTTGCCCCAAATTTTTTAAAAAAGAAAATGAATAAATAGAGGGTTGAATCCCAAAACAGTTTTTTTAGCCATAAAATCCAAATCCCAAAGAGCAAAAGAGTTCAATGAAACAAACCAACTGATGCTCTAACTAAATATGGCTATACATGTACAATAAACTTCTAAACAGAGTTGCAATAAAAATAAAATGTCGCTTTAGATGGGTATTTATTTATTTGTTTATTTAATTATCTTTTAGAAATCTGCAGTAATTAGAATGATTTTTGAAGCAGAAAACAGAAACCAGAAAAAGAGTAGTAAGCAGAGAGAGCAAGAGAGAGAGAAGAGAACCCGATTCCTTTAGTTCCACCAGTAACAAGAGCTGTCATTCCCTGAAGAGACCACCTGCTTTCTTTGCTACCAATTTCAGCCATTTGATCCCTCTTTGACTCTTTTGTTATTTTAACTTGTGCTTCTCCCAATGGATTATTTTAACTTGTGCTTCTCCCAATGGATTATATAACGTTGTTGGTTGGCAGAAGATAAGATGCTTATGTAAAACTAAAGTGTCTTTGTCTGTTTCCCCCAGGCAATATAACTTGGCAAATGCTAACACTTCCTGTCCACACATGCATGGTTTCCTCTATCCATTGGATAAGAATCTGAATATCCGTATTTCAACGTTAAGGCCAAAAGAATCAAACATTCACACCGGGCTTTCTCTAGTTAAGATTTTAGCTTAAAAGTAATTTTTTTTTTTTTTTTTTTTTTGTTTATACAGTGCTCACACATGTCAAATGTCTGTTGTAGGAGGCTTACAGAAAAGACCAAAGGTCAAAGTAGCTCATCGTGAGATGACGGTGGAAACTAGCAAGAGTGAATTTGATAAGGTGTATGAACATAATGAAAGCAAGAAAGATGAGAGAGTTTGTGTACTTGTATCTTTATCTCTTATCGGGATTTTTCATCTTTGATTGGCAAGCGAGTTCAACGGACTGGTTTGCTAATGTTTTCTAGGATTGCTTTTTGCTCATTTTTTTTGTTTTTGTTTTGTTGAAAAGTAAAAAGACTTAACATATAATTCATTTCATAAAACAGTACTAAAATACTTAAAATTATTTTCACTATTATGTCATATTACAAAAAAAAAAAAACAAAAAAAAAACAAAAAAGTAAAAATCATCTTCGAAAGAGTACGAGCAAACGATTATGTAACATGTGCGTGTGATTATATATGTAACATTCTTATAAATTAGGTCACTGTTTTCTGCATAAGTAAAGAATAGTTTTATCAGGAAAGAAGAGAGATCGAAGTGGTGTCACGTGTGCAGATGTATAGAAGAGGTCCTTTTGAAGAGTATAAAGTTTAACAAATGAAGAAAATCTAGAAAAGAGAAAGATGGAGGACGTTCCCAAACAGTCCTCCAAGGCAAGTGCCAGAGGTCAAGGAGACTCATATGGAAAGTGGCGCATCTCGTGATTTTGTATTTTCTACCTTTCAAGGATGTTTTGAATGATCGAGGACATTAGGAAACACGTTAAGCTTAAGCAGAGACAAGCAACACGATCGAGGTAGTCAAGAAGGGTGGAAGCCGGGAGGTGTAACACTCTAAGAAATAATTAACTGGTAATTATCTCTTAGTACATCTTACTCTCAAATTTCCCTCCAGCATAAGGCAAAGGAATCAACATGAATCTTCATGAGAGAGCTTACATGCAACAACAAAAAAAAAGTGGGATTAGTGACGTGTCTACAGTGCAAGGCTTTTTCACACGTTACCAATTGGTGATGTGGCAATTGGTGACACGTTACTATCTTCCATTTAGTGACATGTCAACTTTGACGTGTCACCAAATGGTGATGTGTCGTTTTTAACACATCATCCATGGGTGACATGTCACAATGAAACGTTACCAAGGAGTGATGTGCCAAAGTGACACGTCACCAAATGATGATGTGTCACATTGACACGTTACCAAAGGATAATGTGCCAAAGTGATACGTCACCCCTTTGGTGTCGTGTTACTTTGGAACGTTACCCTTTGGTAACGTGTCAATGTGACACGTCATCATTTGGTAACGTGTCACTTTGGCACGTCAACAAAAGTAACACGTTCCAAAGTGACACTTTGGCACGTCATCATTTTCACTATTATGTCATATTTCAAGATGGGTAAACATGTCCATTCCTATGCTATTGGAGCTTACGTCATTGAGCCAACTAGGGTTGGCCTCACACAGGCATTTTGATCAGCAAGTACCGTTCGACTCGAATGCATCCATTTCTATGGAATCTCCGCCACCAACACTGAGCGAAGTCAGGTTGGTCTCACATGGCCATTTTGATGGGCAACCACATAGCAGCGCGGATATGGATGACATTGATGATAGTGAGACACAAACCCCAGAGGACATGGATGATGGGACTGGTGCCATGCAGCCCGATGACCGTACTCGGCAAGTGTTGGGTCTCAACCAGATTTGAACGATAGGTATGTATATATGCTAGTCATACCAATATATACGTATATACTTATGCATGTTCTATAGTTAGTATTCACTTTCAAATAATATCAATACTCATTTATGCGTTAAACATCAATGCAGATGGAAGTAATAATTTGGATGTGTTGACCATTAATGACATGCACAGGTTGTGAAATATCCCCGACGGGCAAAGGGTCGCGTGCGAGTATAATAATGTGTGGCAGCCCGTAGGACTAAGCGGCTCAAAATTTAGACCGATGACGGTAAAGATTGTCAGGAGTGAGGCTTTTGTCAGGATATGCGACTACTGAACGAAGGTACCACAGAATACGAAGGAGGATTTATGGAACTCCTTGATGGTATGTGTAAATTATATGTTATTAATTTATGATAGCATTTGTATTTTATTTTGTAAACGACACTGATGGTGAAAATATAATTTAGGGTCAATAATTTCTCAATTTTTAACTTATGCAGACGCACTTCTACATTTGTCCTGACTCGAATATTGACTCAATCAAACATGACGCATTCAGAGACAAGGGCGCTAAGCTGAAGAGTTGGAGACACAAATTAAAAAAGAAACTTAACATTCGCCGGGGCGATACTCTTGCGACCGTGAGGGCGAGACTGGGGCAAAACTGTGATGACGCCTAAGCCAAGGCACACGACAATAAGCCTGAATATGCTGATCGGGTTCAAGGGGTTGGTTCAAATATTCTACCTGTGCGCGGCAACATCCATTCGTATTATACACCATCCTAAGCATGGTCACAGAACCCTAGAAACTCGACGGTCTCACAAATGATTGAAAGATCAATTGAAGCTGAAATGGAACAGCACATGGCACAACTAGCTACACAGAAAGAACAGATGGATGTGATGTTGGCCCACCAAAAGGAGCAGAATAATCACCTTACATAAGACTACATCAATCTAATTATCAATTAGATTTTCACTGACCCACTATTTATTTTAAAAAGCCTGTTAAATCATTATTTTTTAAAAAGTTTAATTAAACTAATAAAATTAATTAATTCTTTAATTAATTATTTAATAAAGTAATTAGGTATCTAGGTATGGTTCCCAATAATTTCCATAAATTATTTTATTCCTTAGGATTCATATATATATATATATATATATATATATATATATATAATATCTTAATGTACTTTGAATTATTTGCTTTAAAAATTTTCTCTCATTTATTCTATTTTATCTATATAGATAGATAAGTATACTGCCAACTATCCTACATATATATATAATTATGTGTAAACCCTGTCATACCCATATATACACGTCAAAGTACTCCCTATATACACATGAACACTCTGTATCTTTATATGTATTTTTATAATTTAAGGTACTCCATATGTGTATATGTTTATAACTACTTTAATCATCACTTGTTCCCACAAGGGACAAAGTAGATGTGAGCTATGGCATCATGTGAAGGGTTAACAAATCCTTTATTCTCCACTACAATACAACAAGGCAACCAAGGCAAGAAAATACTAAAATCTTGACAAAACACTTGTGCTCTTAAATAAGAGTGTATATATATATTCTTCTTTATTATTATTATTATTATTATTAATTCGTCCATTCTCATTGTTAACCTAAGCTAACCCCTTTTTAAAAATTTATGAGTCAACTAAAAATACCCTAAAGGGACTTAGGATTGTCACACAATTGGTGTGAGAAAATGAGCGTAGAAAAGTAAGAGTGTGTGTAGGATTACTTGTGTAAGAGGTATGAAATCATAAGAATTAACCAAGTGCTGAATTAGTGACTGACTCAGCAACAATTTGTTTTTAGAAAAAGAAAAGGGAGGTAAACAAATTGAAAACGTAGAAGAAAAAAATCATTTATATTTTTGGTTTTAAGAACATAAAATTGATTTGGTACTGATGTTTGTTTCTTGCTTTGTCTTGTAAAATATGTCATAAATTGTCAGTAAATTAAATTATATCTGAAAACCTATAGGAAGTGACAACTTATTTAATTGCATACATACGCACATTATACAAAGTCAACAATGTCAACAAGTTTCGAGCAAAAGCGCCACCATTATCATACATTGTGGCATATTACATACATCTACGACAAGCAAAATAAAACGTCGTAAACCAAAGGTAACGAGGAATGTGATAAGTGTTTAATACATATACATATAACATCGTCGTAAACCACCATTGTAACTAACATAAAAATAACATCACTAACGTCATTGTGCAGCACTACATCTTCGGCTCCTTAGTACCCGGGTAGCACTGCGTGCACCACCATGATGTGATGACCTTGTCTCACTAGCTTTTGCCTGTGGTTCATATTAAGGTCCATACAATGCGTTAGCAAAAATAAAATAAATAGAATAAAATGTGAAATATTTTATTTTGTTTTACCAGTGACTGAGTAGCTCTACGTGTACGAATCGTTGGAGGTGACGACCTTGCTTGTCCTTCTTTTTGGGGCTGAGATTGTGATCTCTATAATGCATTCAGAAAAGAAAAATAAATAAATAAATAACTAAAACAAAAAAAAAAAACAAAACAAAACAAAAAAAGCCAAAACATAAGTGCCAAAAATTACACATAAAGTCGCTCGATATTTTGGCATAGCTCATCGCATACTAACAAAACTAATAATACAACATGTTGTATGACTATTAAACCATTTAGTTATTTCTAGTTTTACCTGTGACTCATTAGCCATACTGGTACGAACAGTTGCTTGTGATGACCCTCCTGCTGCTTCTGTGTGTGGTCCATATTGTGATCCCTAGAATGCATGCATTAACCAAACATAGTCAGAATGGAACATTTTCAGGCTAAGACAATGTAGTATCATTTTCAATAAGGTAACTAAGTTAGCAACAATAATACTAATATTCCTCTATTCAATAAGTAATAAGTTAAAAAATTTTGGCTTTACCTATACTCGAGTAGTATCATTTTTTGGCTTATATTTCTTTGGTTTCCACCTCTTCCGGTCTTCCCTCAAAGGTAAGGCACAATCTTTGTAATTATGCCCTAAACCCCCACAATTTCCACATCTTACAACATAGCCACTACGAGTTAGCATGTAGGGGTTAGTTGGCTCATCTGGCGCTTTTTTCCTAGCAATCTTTGGTCTACCAAGAGCCCTTCTAATGATAGGTGGCAGAATCTCATCACATGCATCATCAGCCGGCCATGTATCCGAACCTTCAATGCCATATACTCAAGATGCATATCCTTGCATGTACTTGTCCATCTTGTAATACACATTCAAATACTTCTCCGGCTTTTGCTTATGCATGTAAATTGCAGCACAAGCAAAGGATCCCATTCAATTGCCTTCTCGCATATGTGCACGTGTGGTGATCTAACCTAACTAAATGCCATGCATCGTACACGTGGTCGATCTCGAACTCCAGTTCATTTTGCCATCGACTTATACAATTTCTTGCATCACTTTTTGATCTCTCCAATTTTTTTTGAATCTTTGGGCATATTGTGTATTGCGCTACCCGGACTCCATTTCTTTTTTGCTGGAAGCGTGCCATTATCATCTAACGGATTTCTTCAACCATTGTCAGGATCGGCTTACCCCTAGCTTCTTTAATCCAAGCGTTAAAGCTCTCAGCCAAGTTGTTCAATAGCATAACACTTTTGAATTGGCAGCTAAAAGCATGTCTGGACCATGACGTTTTAGGTACATCGGTCAGGTAAGCGTGTGCTTCTTTATCCATTGACAAAATCTTCGCCATGTAGTGCTCAAATGCATAAATATTGGCTGCTCGTGCAGCCCCCTACAGCTCATCTTTGAACGCTTTTCCCGTACACCCTCTAGCTTTGAAGTTTGCATGTAGGTGCCGAACACAAACACGATGCTCAGCATGTGGCAACACTACATCAACTGTAGTTCTAAGGCCCTACATACATGAATATAACATTGAATAATATGTAAGAACATAATAAAATTTTAATTGATCAAAAAGAATCTAAGCATTTTATGACACCAAATACCTTCTGTCTATCAGACATTATAGTCCAACCAAGTCCACCTTCTGAGCCGCATAAATCTTCCAGCAAAATGGTAATAAACCATTGCCATGACTCTTTGGTCTCGGCCTCAGCCACTGCAAATGCTATTGGGAACATGTGGTCGTTTCCATCCTTGCCTATAGCACACAACAATTGCCCCACATATTCCCCCTTCAGATGACAAGCATCTAAACAAATAATTGGCCAACAGCCATGCTTAAAACCCTTCTTGCACGCATCAAGGCAAATATACATTCTTTGGAAGAATGCTCTTTCTCTCTGAATAAAAGCACTACTACCAGGGTTAGTGCTTCGTACCGCCGACGCGTACCTCCTTATGAGGCGATATTGCTTGGAATAACTACTAAAGAGTTGATGCAATGCCTCATTCTTTGCCCTATAGCAACAAGCAATGGGAACGTCTATGTTAAGGTCTCTCTTCACCCTCTATCACAATGCATACGGGGTCCATGTAGGATCATCCTTGAAGTCCTTCTTATATGTACAAATCATGTAATAGACATCGTATCTGGTGTTTTCGTACTGATTACCACAAGTATGAGTCAGGTAGAAAGTTTTAATCTGTATACAGTTTCTTGTAGCATCAATAGAGGCGTGAATCCTCCATGCACAATGTGTTTCTCTACATATTGCACTAACTCTACCAAAGTCATTGTGTTTGTAGTTATAGTCGAACCCATTCTGCACAACATACAGTTTAAGTGCCCTCTTGAAAGAATATATATCTACAAACTGATCTTCTAAGCCAAACTTCACTGGAATTTTTAAGTCATGTTTCTCATTGAACTGCCTATACCGCTTCTTATTTTTTCCACTGTCAAAATCACTGCCCTGCAAACTCACAAGACCATCTCTTTCATCCTCAGATTCGTCATCCCCAAACTCAGCTTTTTTATCATTTATATTATAGTCAACCTTCTTCCACCAGTTGGACGTTCCATCTTTTTCTTTATTGACCTCATCAGCATCGTAGTATAGTTCTTCATCCTCACCATTAGTTACTTCACAGTCACTCAACAGCTCTTTTATGACTTCATCAATATCCTGAATAACTTTGGTCTTCCGTGGCCTACCATGTCTTTTGTTGTTTTTAGCTGTTTCTGGCATGGTGTGAACACGGTCATGAGCATTGTCCTCCACACCGACATTACAGTTGTGCACCACACCAACATTAACGTTGTCCTCTTCATCTTGCAATACATGTTGAGCATACATTGTTTTTCTTCTTATTCTTCTTACTGAGAAAAAAAAGAAAGGATCAACAACCATTACAATTTACCTAAACCCTAAACACAAATAAGCTTAATGCTTAATCAATAAATTTTTTTTAAAAGAATATAAACATGTGTACCAACCTCGACTGGTGGTCGGTTACTTGCCTGCTTGCTTTCTTGGAGGTGCACAGTCGCTAGAAGTCATTTTCTTTGATGGTGTAAAAGTACAGGTAGCCTAGTTTTGACCCGTGGGCTTTTAGAAATTATTGGTTGAGCATTTTCAAAAGGGATTCCATCTTGTCCTTCTCCATCTCCATCTCCATCTCCACTTTCACTGGCAGCCCTAGTTGTTTCATCCACCCCACCACCCCCTTCTCCATCTTCTCTTACAGCAGCTTCAAGAAATAAATGCTCCTCTATAATAACAGCATCGTCCACCAAATGTTCAACATATAAGTGAACTTCTTCAAATGTGTAACTCTCAACAACCTTTATAAAATCTACAATTTCTGTATCTCCATTCAAAGATATCAATTGGTCATCGGCGTTATACCGGAGTCTAATGTCGTTCAAGTAACCTAAATCACGAACCAACTCTTTCACCTCCCACAAACTCAAATAGTCAACGTCGTACTCTCTTATTTTATGGACGCCACCACCAAAGTACGAAAATGGGTTATGGCGCATTATCCCACCATGATGGACGCTTATATTGATCTGCATATCTATAAACATATGAAAGAGACCTAAAATATCAAATGATCATCTGATTCATGTGAACATACAAAGAAAGTCATAAGTTCATGCAATAAGCAAACAATATTTTGCTAAGTGTTTTGTATACATATGCATGTAAAGTGGGTTACATAAGATTGAGAACATGCAACATTTTTATGTTTCATTGTTTCATTCCATGCAATATGTCCTCTTTAAGGTGGTCCATGCTCTCTTTAAGGTGGTCCATGCCCTCATACATGGGCAAGACTATGTCTTTCTTTAACCACAAAAAACCAAACTACTACCCCAGCCAATAATTACTCCCAACCCTCTCTATAACCCACAATCAATTGTCAAAGGACGAAACACGACAAACATAGGCTACTATGGACAAAGCAATTACAGCCCAAAAGTTGACAACAATAATGGAATAAAGTCAGATTCCATTCCAACCACAACCAATATGGACCACACCCGCTGCCAACAATGCAATAAAGTGCGTTTTGTAAGATTCCAACACATATTATATTGTATATATCAATCCAACACAAATTCGACAAAAATTTTGGGGACGGTGGATTCTGTTGCGCTGGTGGGTCTCTGTTCAGTCGTCGGTGGGTCTTCGTTCAACCGCTGCGTGGGTCGGTGGGTATGCTTGGGATTGAAAGTGTTGGTGGGTATGTGTCAGTCATTCGTTTCGTTGGGGAAGAAATATGACTTGGGTGTTTTATTTGAAACCCCCAAGTTTCCAAAACTTACCATTTTGGGAACATCCAAAACGATGAGTTTTGAGCCTACGTGTACAATTGAACACGTCGGATCAACATTTTCGCCTCATCTGGCATTCGTAAAACGTACTGTTTAGAAGGGACTAACGGCAGTTACAAAATTCTGACGGCAAAGAATTTTCAGGCATTTTAATTGGCCCAAGGAATAAATTTTCAAAAAAAAAAAAAAAAAACTTAAGGACTATTTAATTTTGGCATGTTGACTCAGGGTTTTATGATATATTTACCCTGAAATAATATTTAACTAAATTAGAGAAAGTTATATGGAGTTTAATGTTTGATTCCTTTTAAAAGTGGCTATTTCTATTTGATAAAGTGAACTTTTCAGTTTTCTCCATAAATTCAACTTTTATTTGAGGAGCCGATTATGAATGCTCTATGAGCATCCATATTGAGGTGTTCAAATAAAAGTTAAATTTGAAGAGAAAAACTCTTTTTTTTTTCTTTTTTTTCTTTTTTTTTTTTTTAATTTGAAGAGTCACTTTAAAATGAACCAAATATCGAATTCTTTATATCTTTCTCTACTTTAGTTAAATATTATTATTTTTCTTTTTTTGTTCTTCGTAGATGAGAGAGAAGGAAAATGAATATATAAGATTAAAAAACTAAATAACTTTCACTTTTTGGCACTTGGTATTTGGAGAGCCTTGTTTATCAAAGTTAAATTTGAAATGGAGTAGAAAGCTTGTTAAATGATTCTTTTTGTGAATCTTTCAAATTTTTAAAGAAAAGCCAAATTTAAAGAGCTCAATGTGAATGCGCTAAGTAAATTAATATTGAAGATATAACATGAAATCTAGTGTATTGCTATGGCAATTTTGATATCAAGAATTTGGGTTCAAATCATGACAACAGAAAACGTAGCTTTTTTCTAAATATTTCTTTTGCCCCAACAACTCCCTCGTCAAGTGAGTCCATTACTGAGTAATGTTATATATAGTAGGGGTGAAAAGGCTGGCAGTTATTAATCACACTAATCGCTAACTGCTTTTGAAGGTGATTAGGAAAAACAGCTAACCACAGTTAGTGATCTTTTTTTTAAAACATAAAACTACTAATCGTTAACTGCCTATATATATACATAAAATAATAGGGTATTATCTTATTACCCTATTCATTTTGACATATGTTACAACACTATAAAGCCAGATTACACCGGCCCAACCCCAACCACATCCTTTTATCCGTGGAAAACCCCAATTTGCAAAGACTGTTATGAAAGTTGCTACCTGTGTGCCGTTTTGAAGAGAGTGTTAACCATTTAGACTTACAAATCAATATAACAACTCTTCACATCTAACACATTAGTGTATGATGGAACACGAAAAGCATATATGTCGAACAGTAACCTGCTAAAAAATTAGGGTTGGCAATTTTGACACGATCCGTAAACCCGACACGAAGTTACGGGGTTTGGGTTTGGGTCATAATCGGGTCAACCCATTTATGACCCGTTTATTTTTCGTTTCTAGTGGGTCAACCCGCTTCGCCCGCAGGTAACCCTAGGGGGTGTCAAAAAAATCGGGTATCAACTGGTAACCGGGAAACCGGTTTTAAAACCAGTTGAAAAAAACTGGTAACCAGGTACCCGGTTCCAGTTGTCGTTTTTGGCACCCGGTTATAACCGGATAACCGGGTAACCAGGTGTATATATATAAAATAATATATTTTTTTATTTTTAATTTTTAATTTTTTTAGGGCATTTTTAAACATTGAATTTTTATGGCATTTGTAAACAATGGATTTTAAGGGCATTTTTAAACAATGAAGTTTTAAGACATTTTTAAACATTGGATTTATATTTTTTTTTTATGCCCGAAAAGCCAAAAACAATGATTTTTTAGGATTTTTTTTTTTGAACAATCACAACAAAGCCCAACTTATTGGGACAAAAATGCTAATTGTGTTTTTTTAAAAAAAAAAAAAAAGGGCAAAAAATTGTTAAATTAAGCACAAAAATTAGACAAAATACCTCAAATAAGCTAAAAAATTAGGCCTAATACCTAAAATAAGCCCAAAATGATTTTTTTTAAAAAAAAAAAGAACGAGGTAGAAACTAGAACCGGCCAGTTATTGTATAACCGAATAACCGGTACCCGGTTCCGGTTCCGGTTCCTGGTTTTGGCCAATAACCAGGAATCGGGACCGAGTTGACACCCCTAGGTGACCCACCTAACCCATTTAAAAAAATTAAAAACAAAAAAACAAAAAAACAAAAATTGGTGTAATTTTAAGAAATTGGCCTAACCCTTCTGTTGATTATCTTTTTCTTAATATGATTTTCATCTTACTTGGTAAGTAATTTTGTGTTATGGGTTTAATTCCAAAAGATTGAGTTGTTATTTGAATAGACAATTAAACCTATTAGAGACAGTTCCCAAATCATTTACCATGTAAACTTTATACTTTGAAATTTGCTAGTTGCTATGATGGAGTTGAAAATTGCTAATCTTTGTGAATGTTTTTATTAAATGCCAATTTGTTAACAATCAAACCTATTATGTTTTTATCATATTGTAATTTGTGAATTCTAGTGAATCCCAATGGTATTATTATTACATTATTTTTCCTATTTTACCTTCAAACGGGTCGAGTCGGGTCATGTCGCTGTGCCTTATAAGTAAACTGGATGTGTCGGGTTACCTAGATATTTGGCGTGTCGTGTCCATGTTTTAGATTTCAATCCATTTATTTAAACAAGTTGTGCCCGGGTTTAGCCTAATCGGGTGGTGGGTCACCCAAGTCGTATTTGGGTTGACCCGCTAACCCATTTTACCACCCTTGGCTAAAACCAATGGACACCCTATTGTGACACGCTAAACTGTAACATATATGATATTGTGCCACCCTCTTCATGAGACTGCAATGCTATGCCTTCATATATATAATTGAAAAAAAAAAATCTTTTGAAAAGCAGTTAGCAATTATTAAGGTTATTAACCACTAACCGCCTAGTGGAGGCGGTTAGTGAATTTTAACCGTTTTTTCACCCCTAATATAGAACACTTCCATGTAAAGCATTTAACTAAATGATAACTCTTCCACTTAAACATTGATGTACATATCATATCTCCTTGTTTTATTTTTTATATTTTGAGGAAACTTTCCAAAAGATCCATCAACTACCATTCGACTTGAAAAGACCCTCAAATTTTAAAACCTCTCAATTTTACCCTCGAACTTTCAATTTGTTGCAATCTACCCCCTCTGTCAATTTTTGGACTTTCAAAGTGATGAAATGACCTTTATACTTTGAAAATTTTATAAAATTTCAAATCCACCCTTAATTTCATATTGAAAAATAAAAAATAAAATTGAAAATTGAAAGGTAATTTGGTCTTTTTAGTGGTTTTCGTTAGGGTTTAACAACAAAAATTGATAGAGTGGGGTCAATTATATCAAATTGAAAGTTTAGGGGATAAAATTGTGAGTTTTTAAAATTTGAGGGGTTTTCTCAAAATGTGTGGTAGTTTAGGAGTCCTAAGTGAAATTATCATTTTTTATTTTTTTTTTGAAATTTAAGGGGGTAAAAATGCAGTTATGGTTAACCGCTAACCGTAACCACCTATGTTGTTACTAAATTTCACTAACTACATCCGCTAGGGGTTAGTAAACATATAATCCCCCGCTATAACCGCTTTTTTCAAAGTTGGGCCTTTGGGCCAATTTTCAATTTTGGGCTTTTTTTTTTTAATTTATATATATATACCACATTGGACCAAATTGCTCCAAAAAAAGCAATATTGCAAAAATCTAAAATATTTTACTTCAAGTTTATATTAATTTACATCTACTTGTACTTTAAAAAAAAAAAAAATGTCCTTAAACGAAAAATCATAACTTGTTAAGAATACAAGTTATACTAATAGAAAAAAAAAAAATGCAAGTTATACAACATTTAGTCCTTAAATATATTATACAACATCGTTTTTTTCAAAATTGATTAAAAAAATGGTTTAAAAAAGAAAAAAAAATTGTTCAAAAAATGATATAGAATAATGGTTCAAAAAATTGTTATTATTGTTCAAAAAATGATTAAAATATATTATTATAAAAATTTCGTATTATATATGTGTAATTATAATTTATAGCATATATGGACTTATAACATACATTGGAACTAAGTCTCTAGGTACTTAATTAATAATTATTGTATTAGTATAAATTTGTATAATTATGTCATGTTATATATGTATAATTTGTTATTATATAATCATAAATTGATCATGTGATATAATCATATATCTTATAATGATAATACATTAATACTTTAATTGTGGCTATACGTATTGTTAGTTTATGATTTTGCCTCATTCGGTTTGCATGTAATTTGTTGAAAATGAACACCCTGTTTGGACAGCCAGAAGTAGTGTCCGGACAGCATTTACAGAGAGCTCATTGTGCTATTCTTTGAAGACTTGTCTGGACAGCCAGAAACCGTGTCCAGATAGCAATTATAGAGACTTCCAAATTATGTTTTTCGACGACCTGTTCGGACAGCCAGAAGCCGTGTCCGGACAGCATTTATAGAGACTTCAAAATTGTGTTTTTCGAAAGACCTGTCCGGACAGCCAGAAGCCGTGTCCGGATAGCATTTACCAAGACTTCGATCTTTTGTTCTTCGAAGACCTGTCCGAACACATGGCTTGGTTGTCTAGACACCAAGGGTTTACACATATGTAGCCCTAGCCGTGTCCGGACACATACTTATACCTACTCGGACACGACCGCTAAATTGTTGTTTATTTTCTATTTAAACAATCTGTTTTGCCCATTATTATATATGTATAATGAGAGCGAATATAGTTAGCTAAGAGAGAGAGATTGAGAAATCGAACTTGAGCGTTTGGATCTCTCTTAGAGTAAAGGTGAGAAATATCATTCTTGTTTCTATGATTAAAGATTAAATACGTGAAGCCAATCAGAATTCCGGTAAAAGGAAATCATATAGAAGAATTGTGTCAGATGTTCTGGAAAGGGCTACTGCGGTAGAAGTCAAGTGGGTCGCTTGTCGTGTGCAAGGAAGTGTCAATTGCAAAGGTTTTGTAATCCTTCTTGTATTCCTTATTCTTCTTATAATGTATTGATTTCTTGGGTTTGGCTACCCTGGAGAGGCTTTACATTTAGATAGTTCTCTAAATGGTTTCCTCTTCGTAATCAAATATTTGTGTTCTTGAATGTTCATTACATATCTGTATTTGCTTGATTATTAACTATTAGGTCAGATCTTATCCGCATACTCTTTGTGAAACACCTAGACATTTAGAATAGGTGTCGTTTGGAGTCATATTTAGGTCTTTCAATTGGTATCAAAGTGGGTTCATTCTATGAAGGAATTATTTCGTGAGTATGACTCGAGACTCCATATCAAAATGTCTCATACTATTGCTCCTAATTCCCTTCCCGTCTTTGATGGAACTAATTATATGCTTTGGAAAATTCGTATGAGAGCATACTTTAAATCCATTACTGTTTGGCATATTGTTGAATCTGGATGGACTCATCCAAACAAAGCAATAGCTGAATGGACAACGGAGGAAAAGAATAATGCTATTGCTAATGACAAAGCTATAAATGCTATTTACATATTTGTTTTAAATGAGGAATTTTCAAGAATTTCTAGATGTGAGATAGCTAAGGAAGCTTGGGAAACTTTAGAAATCACACATGAAGGAACTAAGGTTGTTAGAACTTTAAAAATTCAAATGTTAGTTTCTCAGTTTGAGGAGATTAGAATGCAGGAAGATGAAACGTTTGATGAATTCTACTCAAAGCTTAGTGTCATTAGAAACTCTACTATTGATTTAGGAAAGAAAATGGATGATGTTAAAGTTGTGAAAAAAATCTTAAGGTTGTTACCTAAGAGGTTTATGCATCAAATTGCTGCTATACAACAGAGCAAAGACTTAGATACAATGAGAGTAGAAGAACTTGTAGGTTCACTTCAGACTTTTGAGCTAATTGTACCTAAATACAAGAAAACCAAAAATATTTCTCTTTAGGCAAAAAATGATAAGGCCAATTCTTGTTGTTTGTCTGATGAGGATACTGGGGATGATAAACAATTTTCCATGTTTGCTAAAAAATTTAGAAAATTCTTTAGACCCATGAATGGAAATTTTAAAAATCAAGACTCAAAAGTATCTGTGAAACCTAGAGCTGAGGTTAGAGGTAATCCATGAGAAAACTTAGAGATCGATCAGGGGAATAAGTTTACTAGTGGACGCAAGTGTCATGAATGTGGGGGTCGGGGTCACATTCGAATTGAATGTGCAAACTTGAAAAGGTTCAAAGGTAAAGCTTTTAGTGTCACTCAAAGTGATGAGTCGGATGACGAGAAATTTGAAGAGGAAGTTGAAGGAGAAGTGAATTATCTAGCTTTTACTGCATCCTATGATAATGATTATAAGACAATTAACTCACCTCATATGCTAAACAATCCTGAAAATGAATCTGATGATGAGGTGGATTTACAAATTGCTTATGATGACTTGTTTGTGGAATGTGATAAATTGAACAAGCAGAACATGAGAAATTTAAAAAATCTGAAAGAAGTTGAACTTAAGAAAGAAGGGTTAATGAAATCTATGGATGAATGTCTAGCTATTCGAAACACATTGACATCTGAAAACCACGTGCTAATTGTTAAAGTTAAATCACTAGAAAAGGATCTGAATGATTCCAATGATCATTTAAAGAAATTTTCAAGTGATAAATTGAATCAAATGTTAGGAAATCAAAAAGATTCATATGACAGGACTGGATTGGGTTTTAATAAACTTGCTGCTTCATCTTCTTCAAATGTTGCTTCCACTTCTAAGATTATGTTTGTGAAACCTAAAATGAAATAGGGTGATTAAGAACTCTTGTTTACCAAAAGAAACCTTAGAAGATGTGACCAAGAATAGTAAGTTAAAATTCAAGGTCCCGGTAAGGACAAACTTCAATTCTAAGTTTATCCCTACGTGTTATCATTGTGGTGTCAAAGGTCATACTCGTCCAAACTGTTTTCAAATTAGGGCTAAACAACCATGGTCTCAGCAGAATATCCCTAGAAAAGATGAACCTGGAATTGGGAATCAACTAAAGGTATTAACTGCTCATGTGAAACTCATTAGTGAGAAGTTAGCTACTTTGTCAAATTCTGTTGATATAAAAGATATGTCTAATTTGACTGATAATCATGTGAAAACAACTCCTCAAAAGGAACAGGTCTGGGTTAAAAAGAAAGATCATCTGTGCTTAGTTGCTCATATTGCCTTAAGTGTGTGTAACTCGTGTTTGTGGTTTCTGGATAGTGGTTGTTCCAAGCATATGACAAGTGATAAGTCTCTATTCAAAGAACTTAAAGAAGGCAAAGGAGGTGGAAGCATCACTTATGGAGATGGCAGCAAATCAAAGGTGATCAGTCAAGGAATAGTGGAAATTTTTGGTGCTCCTACTCCTTAAGAAGTGTTGTATGTTGAAGGACTCAAGGCAAATCTATTGAGCATTAGCCAGTTTTGTGATTATGATCTAGTGGTTTAGTTCTCTAAGAAAGAATGCAGTATATTCGACTCTCAAGGAAAAGGGTTGATGGGAGGAGAACGCACTGCTGACAATTGCTATTGTCTCTCCTCAAACTCTTAGATCAATTGTAACAAGGCAACCCTAGACACTGGAGAATTGTGGCATCAACGATTGGGGCATCTAAATTTTCATGATCTGGTCAAAGTCTCAAAGACGGAAGCCATAGTTGATTTACCCAAGATTCATCAGGCTGATAAAGGAAAGTGTGGACCATGTCAATTGGGAAAACAAACTAGAACTCTACACAAAAAAGACTACATGCATTTTTACCTTTAGAAACTTAGAGCTTCTTCACATGGACCTCATGAGGCCTACACAAACAGCTAGTTTGGGAGGCAAGAAATATATTCTGGTGGTTGTGGATGATTTCTTTCGGTATACATGGGTAATATTGTTGAGAGAGAAATCAGAGGCATTTGAACAAGCTCAGATCTTATTCAAGAAGATCCAAAATGAACAAGACTGTCTAATCAAATGAATCCATAGTGATCATGGCAGAGAATTCAAGAATTTCATTTTTGAAGATTTTTGTGCTCAACATGGTATCCAACAAGAATTCTCATCTCCCATAACTCCTCAACAAAATGGGGTGGTCAAACGGAAAAATCGAGTCATTCAGGAAATGGTTAAAGTCATGATACATGCTAAGAATATGGCACAACATTCTTGGGGAGAAGTAGTCCATACGACATGTCATATTATCATGAGTATTTCTCAGACTGGCAACTAACAAGACACTGTATGAGCTACGGTAAGGCAAGAAGCCCATTGTTTCTGATAAGACTCATGAACCCCCTAGTCCGAATGTTTCAGCAGTCAGTATGCCAATATCTTAAGTTGCAGAAGATGAAAACATGACTCTGTCACCAGTTTCAAACATGGTATCTCACGTACCATCCTTCAGAGTTAAACTTAATCACCCTAGAGAAAAGTTGCTGGAAAATGTCAATGAAGGTCTACGACTACGAAACAGGGTGGTTAATCAAGTCTTTTATTCCTGTTATCCTTCTCAACTTGAGCCAAAGAAAGTTAATGAGGCATTAGAGGATGAGAGTTGGGTTGTTGCTATGCATGATGAACTAAATCAGTTTGTTCGGAATGAAGTGTGGACTTTGGTTCCAAGACCAAAATATCAAAATATCATCGGCACTAAATGGATATTCAAGAATAAATCCAATGAGCATGGTACAGTGGTACGAAACAAGGCTAGATTGGTAGCTCAGGGATACACTCAAGTTGAAGGAGTGGACTTTGATGAGACATTTGCACTAGAAGCCAGATTGGAATCCATCAGAATTTTGTTGAGCATATCATGTCATCTCCAGCTAAAATTGTATCAGATGGACGTCAAGAGTGCTTTCCTCAATGGCATTCTTCAAGAAGAAGTGTACGTAGCATAGCCAAAGGGATTTCAAGATTCTCAATATCCAGAACATGTTTACAAGCTGAAAAAGGCACTCTCTGGATTGAAACAAGCTCTGAGAGCATGGTATAAGCTTCTGATGACATATCTTCTTGCACATGGGTTTATGAGGACAAGTTGACTATACTTTGTTCATCCGTGGGAAAGGTAGCCAAAAACTCATTGGCTAGATATATGTTGATAACATTATTTTTGGCTCTACGGTCGACTTACATGCTCATCAATTTTTTAAGGAAATGGAACAAGAGTTCGAAATGAGTATGATTGGTGAGCTGACATACTTTCTAGGCTTTCAGGTCCAGCAATCCACCAAAGGTATTTTTGTGTCTCAACCAAAGTATGCCAAAGATCTTGTGAAAAGATTCGGTTTGGATGGAAAAAGTCATGCTCGCACACCCATGAGTACGAGTGTTAAGCTGAGTGCAGATGTGGCTGGGAAATCTGTTGATCAATCTTTGTACAGAAGCATGATAGGCTGTCTACTCTACCTTACAACTAGCTGACCAGATATATCTTTCAGTATGGGTGTATGTGCTTGATTTCAAGCTAATCCAAAGGAATCCCATCTAACAGCTGTTAAACGGATCCTCAGGTATGTATAAATGACACTATCAATTTTGGGATTTATTTTTCTAGAAACACAAATCTTGAGCTTGGAAGCTATTCTGATGCTGACTGGGTCAGTAATACGGATGATCGAAAGAGTAAATCAGGCGGTTGCTTTTATGTGGGTTCAAACTTGGTCGCCTGGATGAGTGAAAAACAAAACTTCATCTCTCTTTCTACTGTTGAGGCCGAATATATAGCTACTGAGAGTTGTTGCACACAGCTAATCTAGATGAAGCAACTTCTTGCTGATTATGGATTTGCTCAAGGGATGATGATTGTCTACTGTGACAATACTAGTGCCATAAATATCTCGAAGAATCCGGTCCAACATTCACGCACAAAGCATATCGACTTTCGTCATCATTTCATCCGTGACTTGGTGGAGACCCAGGTGGTATCTCTTGAATTTATGCCTACTGAACATCAATTAACTGACTTGTTTACAAAACCCCTAGATGGATCCAGGTTTGAGTATGTCAGGAACGCTATTGGTGTATGCGATCTTTCATAATCGCCTGCATATGACATGCCTAGAATCTAAGCATATTGCTGTTTTTCCTTTGCTTTTCTAGGGCTTTTTTTTTTTTTTTTTGCTATTTTCTGTGTGTCGCTTGTGTGATATTTTTTTTCTTGTTCGGTGTTCATTGTCTCATGTATTGTTTCTCATTGCATATCTTTCATGTGAGTGGGGTCAACACTTTTGCAATTTACATCTAATGATTCATATGTTTATGATCTGCCTTGTTCTTCTGAATACTATTGAGGGAGTAAAAGTCAGTTTTTCTCATGTTCGAATTTGTGCATTCTTTGCCCCCATTAAGTTTGTATTTTTGATATGTTTTTGGGAGTTCGGATCAGGCATTTTTTGTCAAGATAGGTAGTGTCAGTTCAATCAACTTGACCAACTCGTTAGTTGAACCTAGCTCCTAAACATTCTGGCATTTTCTCCTATGTGCTACAAGCATAAATATCAAAATTCAATAAAAATTAAAAATAAAAAATAAAAAATCCAATATGCTAAAAGTATAAAATGTGATCAATGATTTATGTTTGCCTCAATATGTCCTTATAGAAAAAATCGGTGATCAAATCATTGCAGAAATAGATGGTCACTAAAGGACATGGTGAAAAGTGAATGATTTGTCTCAGGGGGAGTGTATCGGATGAGAGAGTCTAGGTCCTAGCATTATAAGGTTTGACTGTAGATTAATTCAAACTGTTTGTCTTTCCTATACAAAGTGTCTATCTATATTTTTCTTCAACTGATGAAATCTTATTTAATGGGAGTTCTCACACGCTACACCTTTCACATGAGTTTTTCTGAGTTATTGCTTACTTTGCTGCATTCGCGGAACAAGGGTGCTTCATACATGTGTGGACATGCATGAGATGTTGGGTATCTATACAAGTTATGTTTTGTATTTAATAAATTTTTTTTAAAAAAAAAAAAAACAAATGTTGTTTTTTTTTTTTTTTTTGTTTTTACGTGTGTGTGTTTCAGATTTTTGTTTTTTTGTTTTTGGTTAAGTTTGAGGGGGAGAATGTCCGGACATGTCACTTACCTGTCCGGAAACGTGTATTTCAGCCCCTTCGCGTTTTTCTTTTAAAAGGAAAAGGAAAAACACCCATTTTTTTTTCTTCTAACTCTCTCTCGGCCGAAGTCCTCTCTACTTCAAATATTCATGGGTCTTCCATTTCTGTGGCTCTATCTATCACTTTCAAGTGTAGTTTCTTTCCTTTCACACAAGGTGTGATCTCTAAACTTGAATTTTGTTTTTTTTTTTTTTTTTTTCCAGAATTGTTTTAGAATCAAATCCTAGGGTTTGAAAGTTGTGTTAAAGGGTGATACTCCGAATTTGCTTGATTGTTCTTTGTTGGTTTGCTTGATTATCATATGGTTGTGGAATAATACATGGTCTGTGATGTATTTAGGCATGATTTTTTTTGTCTCTTGAACTCATTTTACAAGTCCAAAAATTCTCTGCATAACATGTGTTTGATAAAATGCCTAAAAGATCTTTTTGAGCCATTTGCTAAAATTCTTCACTCTGATTGCTCTTGTTTAATGTCTTTGGTATTTAGATATTGGTTGCGTTGTAATTAGGCAAGGTATTTTCATTATTCATGAAAACCTTTTCTAATTCTATAGTCAATGCATATCACATGTTCGATAAAATGTCTAAATGAAGTCTTTTTGCAGTTGTTGAAATTTTCCTCTTGAAATGTTTCATTTGTGTTATGTTAATACTTTAGGCTTTTGTTTATGGTGCATGTATGCATGTTTGTTCCTTAGCCTCATTTGTTTGATCACATGCTTCGTATTCATATCCTTCATGTTTTTAACAAAATGTCTAATTCAAGTAACTCTTGTTCTTGTTTGGCATTTACTTCTTTCTTTGGGGTGTGAAGACCATATGAGAGTGGATATGTATTATTTTTCTTCATAGGTGCAGAACATGGTGTATCCACTTTCGGAATCCACACCTAGGAGGACGCGCACTTGCGAAGAAAAAGCTATTTTACAAGACAAAATTCTGACTTGCAACATTGTAATTGAGTGTGGAGTGGAGCAAAATGATCTTCTTGTTGAACCTTTTTGGTTCATCTATGAAATATTCCACGACAACCAATGGAAATCATTGTTCATACTTGTGAGTGCATACACTATGTTAGTTCGGAAATTTTATTACAACATCGAAGATATTGATTTGGTTGGTGAACCGTCATTCAAGACCAAGGTTTTAGGGAAAACTCTCACTATCAAATCAAAGATATGAAGCAAATCAAGGACCACATTTGACAAGACTGCTCTTCGTTTTTGCTTGAAAGACAAATGGGATTTTGTTATGGTACTATTTATGTTTGCTTTGTCTACTTATTTAGGGTTTAATGGGTTGGTTATTTTTTTCTCAACTCTAGTATTCAAGTGAATTTTTTTGTGTGCTTCCTTTTGTCATTCTGTGACAAAAAGGGGGAGTTTATGTGTCTCATTTTCATGTATGTTTTTGTCCCCGAATGGCCAAAGGGGGAGTTTGTTAGTTTATGATTTTGGCATATTCGGTTTGCATGTAATTTGTTGAAAATGAACACCCTGTCCTGACAGCCAGAAGAAGTGTCCGGACAGCATTTACAGAGAGCTCGTTGTCCTATTCTTCGAAGACCTGTCCGGACAGCCAGAAGCCGTATCCGGACAACAATTACAAAGACTTCCAAATTGTGTTTTTCGAAGACCTGTCTGGACAGCTAGAAGCCGTGTCCGGACAGCATTTACTAAGACTTCAATCTTGTGTTCTTCGAAGACATGTCCGGACACATGGCTTGGCTGTTCGGACACCAAGGGTTTACGCATATGTAACCCTCTATCCGGACACGGCCGCTAAATTGTTGTTTATTTTCTATTTAAACAATTTGTTTTGCCCATTATATGTATGTATTCTGAGAGCGAATATAGTTAGCTAAGAAAGAAAGATTGAGATATCGAACTTGAGCGTTTGGATCTCTCTTAGAGTAAGGGTGAGAAATATCATTCTCGTTTCTATGATTAAAGATTAAATACGTGAAGCCAATAAAAGTTCCGATAAAAGGAAATTATATAGAAGAATTGTGCTAGATGTTTTGGAAAGGGTTACTGCGGTAGAAGTCAAGTGGGTCACTTGTCGTGTGCAAGGAAGTGTCATTTACAAAGGTTTTGTAATCCTTCTTGTATTCCTTATTCTTCTTATATTGGATTGATTCCCTGAGTTTGGATGCCCGGAGAGGTTTTACATTTAGAGAGTTCTTTAAATGGTTCTCTCTTCGTAACCAAATATCTGTGTTCTTGAATGTTCATTACATATCTGTATTTGGTTGATTATTAACTGTTAGGTCAGATCTTATCCGCATACTCTTTGTGAAACACCTAGACATTTAGAATAGGTGTCATTTGGAGTCGTATTTAGGTTTTTCAAGTACCACATTGTTTAATCCAATATCAATTATTTAATTTGATATTATATACGAATCACATTATCATTTTATATAAATAATATGATTAACTTGATTAAGTATTTGAATTGTCATTGAATCATATGATTAAATATTGATCTTATACATTTATATTATTCAATATTCATATATGTATAATTATAATTTATAACATAAATGGACTTATAAGTTTATAACATGCATTGGAACCAAGTCTTTAGATACTTAATTATTGTTTTAGTATGAATTTGTATACTTATAACTTATGTTATATTATATATGTATAATTTGTTATTATATAATCATATGATTTAATCATCAATTGATCATATGATATAATCATATAATTATAATAATAATACATTAATACTTCAATTGTGGTTATAAGTAACACATTGTTTAATCCAATGCCAATTACTTAATTTGATATTATACGAATTACATTATCATTGTACATGAATAATATGATTAACTTGATTAAGTATTTGAATTGTCATTGAATCATATGATTAAGTATTGATCTTATACATTTATATTATTCAATATGCATATATGTATAATTATAAGTTTATAATATACATTGAAACTAAATCTCTAGGTACTTAATTATTGTATTAGTATGAACTTGTATACTTATGACTTATGTCATATTATATATGTATAATTTGTTATTATATAATTATATGATTTAATGATCAATTGATCATGTGATATAATCATATAAATTATAGTGATAATACATTAATACTTAAATTGTGATTTAATTTTCTAAAAAAAAAAAAAAAATTGCAATTTAATGGTCAATTGATCATGTTATAAGTGTATATTATTATTATTATTATTATATAATAAAGGCGGTTAGTGGTTAGTGCGATTAGCGGTTTGCCGACGGTTAATAACTACCTGCCTTTTCACCCCTAAAAAACTTCACAAATCCTCCTTGAACTTTTAGGTGTTTTGACATGATCCCCTAAAGTTCAAAAACTCTCAATTTCACCTCCTCGAATTTCTAATTTTATGTAATTTACCCCATCCGGGATTTGGCATTAATGAAAAGGGTTAAATACTCCAAACTCCCCTGGGGTTTCTCAACTTTATTTTTTTCTCCCTAGGGTTTCAATTTTGTCACAGGAGGTCCATGTGGTTTTGATAATAGACCAAGTTAGTCCTCCGTTAATTGACTGTTAGTTGACTTAATGGAATTCCACGTGGACCAATCACATGTTGACACGTGGCATATACTTAATTTTTTTTTCTTTTTAAATTAAAAAAAAATGTATTTTCTAAAAAAACAAAAAGAGAAAAGAAAAAGAAAAAAGATTGGGGTTGGCTGAGCCACCCCCTGGGCACCAAGGGGGTGGCCGAAACCACCCCTAGTATCCACTGGGAGCCACCCCCATGGAGCCTTGGGGATGGCCGAAACCACCCCCTGGTGGTTGGGGGTGGTTTCGGCCACCCCCAATCTTTTTTTCTTTTTTATTTTTAGAAAATGCATTTTTTTTTTTAATTAAAAAAAAAATTAAGTAGATGCCACGTGTCAACATGTGATTGGTCCACGTGGAATTCCGTTAAGTCAACTGACGGAGGACTAACTTGGTCTATTATCAAAACCACAGGGACCTCCTGTGATAAAAATGAAACCCCAGGGGAGATTGGAGTATTTAACCCTAATGAAAAATAACAAAATATCCTCAACTTTTTCTTTTCTTTTTTTTTTTTAATTTTTAATTTGAAATTAAGGGTAAATTTAAAATTTTATAAAAGTTTCAATGGTATAAAGTTCATTTCATCTATTTTGCTGTATGTTTTAACGCCAAACCTTAACATGGGGGATTGCATCAAATTAGAAGTTTGAGGGTTACAATTGAGAGTATTTTTAACTTTGGGAGGGTCATGTCAAAATGCATTAAAGTTTAGGAGGTTTTGTGAAGTTGTATTTTTTTTTTTTTTTTTTAATGTTTATTTTTTTATATATGGGTTTAACTTACTTTTTGTTAATGTGTGTGAACAATATATTCAGGAATGGCTCCTCTGCAACACATGGGATATAGTGAGGGAAATAATCTAATAATACAGATTGAGCCTGTTAATGAAGTTGTCAAGCATAGTGGCCGGTGGTCTAGGGCTCTACAAAATAAAGAATGAGTCAGTGGTAGACTGCTGCTCAAAACGGGGAGAGCGGTGACACGACCTCCAGTGTCAAAGTCAGTGATGAGACAAAAGGGTAGTTGATCTCTTTATAGCGATATCTTGGGCGGTCTCTTTTGTTTTCTCCAATTTTCGACCGCGATTGGAGGAAATTCATACCGTTGGCAAGTCCCCTCCTTGTCTGGGTCGTGATCCCTTGACTTATGATGCTGATGTTTTCCGATACTGATTTTCTTGCTAATTTTGGCTTTTTCTTCCTGAAATGGCACATTGTTTTCCATTTATCTTCCTTGTTTTGGACGACATTAATTGCTACACGTGATCTTCTTTTGCTTTCGACGTCCTTGCGATTTTCTTGGGCTTTTCTATGCTGAGTGTTTGTGGGCGGGCCCAAGCCCTTGTATTCCTTGTCTGGTGCTTGCGGGGTTGGCGTGGGCCTTAGCTCTTGGGCCAGGCCATGGATCACATCCCCATTCCAGAACCTAAATCTTAAGCGTATGGTTGAAATAGATGAATTCCACCCCAATAGCCTTGTAAATTAATTGTTTTTGTTATTCCTTTAAAAGAGGAAGTATGGTGTATTGGTGTTCAACTCATAATAGGTTTAAGGTATGTAAAAGTCAATTAGGAGAAACTAAGATCGAATAAACCCTTTATACCATTTGTGAGTCATTTAATTGAGACATTTTATAACTTTTTTATTTTTATTATATTTTTAATCAAAAAGATGCAAATTAGTTTATTTGATTACACTGACTTGCAATAAACTTTACGTGGCATTAAAATGTTTTAAAAGTTCAATGTGGTATGCAAAAATAACAAATAAGTCTCTACTATCAAGTTCGGTCAAAAATCTTGATGGATTCTGTTACTATGCAATGTTATATCTAATTAGGTAGCTACACATGTCACCCTTAATAAAAAAACATATAATTGATCCAATAATCTTTTAAATCATCTACATATATATCCCTTATTTACGGTGAATCCAACTACAAACTTTAAGACTATAGGGCAATTGGTAATGGAATCCAATAAATAAAAATAAAAATTTAGGGTGACTTTATTTTAGATCCCTGAAATTACCACACGATTTGACAAGCCCATCCAAACTTCAAAACCTCTCAATTTCAACATCTAAACTTTCAATTGCAGTCAATTTACCACATTCCGTCAATTTTTGCTGTTAAAACTCCTAAAAAGACAAAATTACCCTTCAATTTTCTTTTTATTAAAAAAAAATTGAATAAAAAGGGTCACAAGGTGACCCAACCGTGGGTCACCTTGTGATTTTTTTTTTTAATAATTTTTAATTTGAAATTAAGGGTAAATTTGTAATTTAAAAAAAATTAGGGGTATAAATGTTATTGTCTCACTTTTAACGTTTAAAATCTGACGGAGAGGTTCAAATTGATTACAATTGAAAGTTTATGGGTTCAAATTGAGAAGTTTTGAAGTTCGGAGACTTATCAAATCGCGTGGTAATTTAGGAGTATAAAGTGAAGTTACCCCTAAAAATTTTTTGTTTATGTGCAATGAGTAGGTTGTTTCATGGCTTATTGTTGGATTGTCCAACCTGTTTTGTCATTTATATGTTTGTTTCTGAAATTTTCATCGGCTCCCCATTCCCGGTTGTTATCTCAGAAAAAAATAAAATAAAATAAAAATCTATTCCAATTGAAATGAGTAACTAATTATACAATTAAAAAGCTTCTAGCAAATTAAATATTAGAATGCTTGCTGCTTCTTTTCGTTTTTGTGTTTTGTGTTTGGCCTGATACTAGATAGCTTTTAGGCTGGCGAAATTTGGGTTCTGCATCTCCCATGTGAAAAGCTGATGCACTCTCCATTCTTCCACCGAAAAATCCGCATTTGAAGTATTTTACGGTGTTCCCCTACACGACTGAATATCGCATGACCCAACTTTACTCAATTATTTTGTTTTGTTTTTTTTTTCTTTATTGGATTATTTTTATCTTATTTTGAAAATAACAATTAAGTTTTTTTGTATTTTGTTTTGTTGGTATTGTGGGGAGTAAGGACATTAACGTTTTTTTTTGTTTTGTTGGTATTGTGTCCCAATTTTGAAAGTCTGGAGGAGACATTATCAATTTAGTAGTAGTTTCAAGGGGTATGTGAACTTTTTCATTATTTTTAATAGGACAGAAATTTTCTCCAAATTAGTCTAACGGAAATATTTTTCAACCCATTTAAAATAGTGCAAAGTTTCTATAAATATTTAAGAGGCACATTAAATTCTATCATTAATATCAATTTATTAGCTTAGACTAAATTTAATGTGTTTTTTAAATGTTTATAAATATTTGACACTATTTTAAACAAGGTGGAGTATATTTTCTTCAGATTGGTTTACAGGAAATTTCTGTCGTCTGTTATTTTTTTTTTTTTTTTAGTTTATGGGTTGAAAATGAAGCTCCTATCCCATCCCAAACGACCCAAACCATGCCAGCGCCGACGAGACTTAAATGGAGAAAATGAGACTCCATATGATTGGGCCTTCTGAGCCTACCATTCTTCTGGGCTACCAATAATTTCCAATATCGTGGGATAATTTGCCAAGAAAGAAAATATTTATGCAAAGAAGTGATACATAAATTCAAATAAAACAACACCATTACAAGTTAGCTTTTCCATTTCCTTCCCCAAAATCACAACATTTTTCAACAAAAAGAAGAAGAAAAAAAAAAACAAAAACCAAAAAAATAAATAAAATTGTTCGTATGCATGCCTTGATCAAATATAGGCTCATCGTACATCTTGCTAAACAATCCCCAATTTTAGGTTATTTTAGCCGAACACAATGTTGTAGCTTTGTGTCAATGAATTGAAGTTGTACGTAGTACATATCATAATGTTTCTGAAGGTGGTGTTAATGTTAGTGTACTTTGTCTTGCATGGAAAGGGCAGTGGAATTTTCTTGAGAGGAACATAAAGAGAAAAATTCTTCTAATGTTCCATTCATATAATCCCGGATCTTGTTGTATGACATGTATTCTTCGACGATTTCAGGCTTCATTAATGGCTCTGTTTCTGTTAAATTTATCTGCGGAAAATCTTCAAGTTCTAAGGGTGGGTAGGGAATTTGATAATCCAGTCTTGTGTAATTCGGTATCTGTGTGTCCTGCATTCACAAACAGTACATTTAATCATCATCATTAATAGAGAGAGAGAGAGAGAGAGATTGATTGATTTGAAATAGAGATTAATTATTTTATGGTCAAGATTACGATGCCTCGTGGTAAATATGTTTAAAATTTTAAATGAAATGATAATGTCCATTTCACTCTAACCAAGTAATCCTTAATTATCCCTTGTAACGTGAATATTGACCTAGCTTTTGTAAGTATAGTGGTCTTTGCTTTGCTTTTTGTCTTTTTTCCCAAAAACAAGGTAACCCAATATATAGGAAATAAGAACGTACTTGGAATTTTTTTGTGTTGGATGATAAATGACTCAAATTATAATGATAGATAAGAATCAATGGAGCTTCTTTTGCACATTCTTTGATGAATGGAATAGTAAACTAATGAAGTCTTAAAAATGGGCAATGGGTCAATCATTACGGAGAGATGTGAAAAAGAATGTGGTTCCCAGATAAAGATTGCTGACATAAATGTTTTGGGTTAGAGATGATGAGGAAAAGGGGTAAGAGAAAGATGTTTCAACTTTGAATGAATGAATTATGATATAAAGAGTGAGTCAAAAGAAGTTGTGGAAGACGGTGAAGAAAGCCATTTGAGAAGGGAAAGACAGTGAGTTCTTGCTTACAACTTTTGTTGCTTTAAGATCAAAAGACAACTCAAAGGACTTGTTTTGTGGGCCACTCATCAAGTCTAGCTAGCTCGTCTGTGCATGCATGGATGCAGCTACCCATTATCATTTCTTCATTTTTCTTAAATTTTTATGTGGTGTGAACATCAAACCTTGGTGATAAAGCAGGAATAAAGCAGAATATTGCTGGAAATATAGTTTTAGCAAAGTATATAATCATGTCTTTCACAAAGGATACAAAAGCAAATTAATTACAAAAAATGTATCATTTGAGAGTTTGTTTTTAAAAAGTCCCACGGTTTAAAATTGTAGGTTGTAAAATTGCAAACTCAAACCGACGTTAATAATGTAAATGTTTTACCTGAATTAGAAGATTTGTGGGGAAGTCCACACCAAGAGAACAAAAATCAGCAGCACTATTTGCTTCATCGGAGGCAAATGGAGCATGAAAATCATCTGCCATGCCAGCTTCAGCAGGAGTCCCTTGAGTGAGATCTGAGGAAGAAGTATCTGATGGGAGCTTATTATTAGAGTAGTCATGAATGAAATTCTCATCATCAGCTTCTTTCCCTCTGGAAGTTTCAAGTGATCCACTCGTATCATCCTCAAACAATTGTTGATCATCCAAGACCCAGACAGAATCTTTGTCTTGATTATTCCCAATCATTTCCTCTTCCTTCGTTTTTGGCACCTGGATTATTGTTTTCTTGAAAACACGACACAATGCATAGGAATCCTATGGTGCAAAATCATCAAACACAACTAATTAACTTTTAACGTTAATTCCTTAACCAAATCAAATGAGCAAAGAAATAAAGAGTAAATCATATATACAAAGATATATCTAGAAAAGTAAGATTAGAAAGAGAGGCCAAAAAAAGAAGCAGAAACAGATGGAAAGATGATAGTAAGTACAAACTAAAGTTGTGTAACCAATTAAAGACTCTTTCATCATGATGTTGATAGGCTATTCCTTCAAACGGAAAAAAGAAAACTAAAGAACAAAAAAAAAAACAAACACATGGGATTTGCTTTATTTTTATGCCTTATTATTACATAAAGATAACTTAACCTACGATCATAAACTCATTGACCATGGATCGATGAAACCTAAAAAGTACTCCTCCCTCAGTTTAATGCATTGGGAGAGTTAATCTAAATCATTTTCATGTAATTAATAAACAATTCATGCATCTAAGATTTATCTTCCTTTTTCTTTTTTTTTCTTTTTTTGGCTTGTTAGAGTTTTTAGGGTTTACTTCTTTAACATTGTTTACGACCACCAAGGACTATCCATAAAAGTATTTGTTTCCTTTTTTTTTTTTTTTTTTGGTGGGTATTCTGATAACATGGAATTACCTAAGAATTTCTTTTATTTTTTGGATAATGAATTATTTAAAAAACTTTTAAATTATATATTCCTTGAGAAATATGATTACCTTCAAACTTGATGATGCAGCAGTGTGACAGGCTGAGTCGGTGAGGCGATATTCATGCATGACCCAGTTGGTTCTAATGCCATGGGGAGCTCTCCCTCTATAATACACCAACGTCTTCTTCATCCCGACCGGACGTTTATGAGAGTGAACCGGCCGGTCTTTTCCGGTAGCTTTCCAGTAACCGGCTCGGGTGGCCCGATTGGTTCTTGATCCATTCGGGTACTTTCTATCCCTTGGACTGTAGAAGTACCACTCCATATCTTTGCTCGGTAAAAATGATTTCTCTGTTTGTGTTTCATCAAAATTAATGTAAATAATATTTATATAATTTGGAAAAGAAGAAAAAAAAATATTGAGAAAATATATGCACCTGGTAAATCCCACGGCTCACATTTGTAGAGGTCAACTTCTGGGATAATTTCAAGCTCAATCGTACGGCCGCTGATTTTCCGATCTAGATAGTAAGCAACGAGTTCCTCGTCCGTTGGATGGAACCTGAAACCAGGAGGGAGACTCATGGGTGCCATTGCACACAGATTTGGGAGAGAGAGAAAGAGTGTGGACAAATTTGGAAAGAACCTGAACTTATAAGCTGGCTTGTACTACATTGGACTATATAGGACACTGTTTAGGATGGAGGACATGAAATGAATTGATTTTACATTTTTGCCATTGAATTGTCAGCTTCTGAAAATAAGCCTTGTCTCTCTTTTTTTTTTTTCTTTTTTTTTTTCTAATTAAAATAAGCCTTGTCTTTAGTTGTCCATATATATGGTCGTTCGGGTTTGCAATTTTAAAAAGTGTGATTGAAAACGTAATTTTTAAAAACGCAATTTAGTGTTTAGCAAAATTACAATTTGATCTTTAAAATCACAGTTAAGTGTTTAGAAAAATTACAATTTGGCATTTAAAGTAGCATTTTAATATTTAAAATTATGAATTTTCAAAAAAAACATCTCATTGCCCGTGATTTGAAAATACAAAAAATCGCATTTAAAAAAAAATAATTTCAAACGATTCATTTTAGGATTTGGTTTAAAATTGCATTTTTTTATTTTTTTTTTGGTCTACAAAATTGCAATATTAAATGCAGTCTAAAACAAAATTGAAGTGATTAGGGTGTGTGGTAGAGTGGGTAATTATGGAGATAAATGGGGATTAAAAGAGGGGGAATATGATATGAAATAAGAATAAGATATAGGGAGTACTACTTTGGCTTTAGAAGAGATTCTATGTGTAAGGTTGTGTGTGAAAACCCAGAGAGTGAGGATAAGAAGCTTCTCTGCTTTTGTCTGCTCACAAACTAACAAAAAACACAAGCCCCCTCAAAAGGCTGTGTGGGACACTCAACCGCCCATACCCTACGACACGCAATACTATGCCCCCTCCCCTCTACTTATTTTAATCACCCCTACAAAAATAATATAACATATCCTAATAAATATCATCTTATCTTTATTCTATGTATTATATCTTTATTAATAATATATGTATATTATATAGTTTAATGCCAGTGATGTCATTGATTTCTTGCCATTAATTAAATCCTTATAAGAACATGGCGCAGAATCTTTTGTATTGGTACGTCATGTGCCATGTATATATACAAACAACTCATGTTATCTTCCTTAATTAAGCATGTTTAACAAATTGACACAAGTAGATTAGGGAGTGAGACAAGTACAACTTCCCTTTGAGTCCAAATTTCTTGAAAAGTTTGAAAGAATTGAGGCATGAAAACAAGTGCACAAACCACCGGCGTATGTTTTTTATTGTTCATCTCATGCAATCCAGTTGGTTATTAATAAAATTTAAAAAAACAAAAAAACAAAAAAACCAAAACCAGCAAAAACAAAAATGTTTGTCGTATGATCACGTGCCAAGTCAATGAGGATGTCACGACCATTTTTCGTTAAGGAAGGCGAAAACCGGGTTTAGACCCAACTAACACGCTTAGAGGAGGGTAAACAAGTAAATTTATACCAATTTAAATAACTTGAGAGACAAATACGATGGTAGAAATATTAATCAACAAAAATCCACAAAATATACCCCCAAAAAAAAGGTGCACATTTATTTGTTTACGAAGAAAAAAACTTTTGAAGAAGTTTTTAAAAGAAAAATTACTCTGTTAGACGCATATCCACCCGTAATTCGTAAATTCTACTATAGAAGAAACTTATTACTACTAGTTTAAGCAGTTGTAAATTCAAACTTCAACTCGTTATCCCATGAGTGACACTCAATCTTCACTCCAAAGCAGTTCCACAACTTTGGCCTTTCTTCTACAAGAACTTGCCACAAATTAACAAACTCGTCCACAATCTAAAACTCCAATTGCTTTGATGAACTCTTTAGTTGTAACAGCTCGACCTTTATTTCGGGTCAAGGACAGAGTCAAAAACTATTATGTGCAAGGGTTACGGGTCAAAATATTTTGCTACTATGGGCCAGTAGGCTGAAGAAAAAAAAATTACCTTATAATTTTTTTGTTCTTAGGAATTGGGTGGGGAAGGGCCGGGGCATGGCCAATAGATTCATGTTTTTCGCCCTTCGCCTCATGTTGCTTTCAGGACTTCACTGACACTTTATGAGAAATCAAAGTTTTTGGGTTTAGTGAGGAGTATGATCGCAAGACTAAAACTTAAAGAAATTGACGGAAGGGGACCACTAGGAGTGAAACTAACCAAGTCCAAACATTAGCCACCATTCACCTCCAGTACTCCTAGTGTTTCTTGAGGAAGAAAGATAAAAGGCATAATATATATTATGAAAACAATTATTTTATTATAATAACTATGATTAACATCCAAGCACAAAGAATATATCCCCAACTTCTTTTTATTTGGAAAGAGAAATATTATATATATATATATATATATATATATATATATATATTCTTTTTTCGAGGTAATAAACAATGGTCTATAAATTGTAATATACACCACTTGCTTTTCCATGACGGTGGCATGCATACCAATTCACAGCATATACACAATGGATGTTTGTAGGTATGAATATCGTAAAAGTCAATTCTACATTGAAATGATTGGACAAGCTAGGGACCAATCATCATGCCCAAAAGTAATGCTTCTCTAATACAAATGGTCCCAGACTTCCATCAACTTTACATTATTTTGGTCATTGAATGCTCATATGATTGATTATATAAAATTTGATACAAGAGGACCAAGACCGCATTCCACCATAAACAAGAAAAAGAGAAAGAACACTGAATTTCCTGTGACTAAATCTGTCTTCCATGTGACTTACTAAAAAGTAATGTTATATACCACTTCAGTGCTACACTATTTTGATATGGTATTTTATCAATTTATCTTTAGATCAGACATTGTTAAAAGACAAAACACTCTAACAACATATTGATAATGTTACGTTAACATGGTGAAATAATAATGTGGTATATAGCATTACTCCTTTGGAGCTTGGAGCACCCGAAAATTTCCTCCCATAATAGTTTTAGAAAGGAAAGTTTTCACTTTTTTGTTTTACACATCCGCACAAGGATGGGGGAGATTAATGGAACTAATGACGACCTAAGCTTAATAAGGCATGATCTTCAGCCGATTAACTAGCTCTTGAGGACAAAAATTTCACTTGCTTTCCTGAAGTTTTTTTCGCATTTTTGTAATCATACTCTCAAAGTTTAAAAGGTTACGATATATATCAGGTTGTCATGTTTTAAAATTTTGGAATGTTACTAACCAATGATCATACCATTAAGGTTTATGGTTAAATCAGATGGTAAATAGTTGAAATACTTCTTATACTCATGTAAAAACTAGTAAAAATACAAAGTTACCCTTAATTAATTTTTTTAAGTTAAAAAAAAAAAAAAAAAGTCAAAAAAAAACACACACACACAACACCCACGACATAGTGACGCACGGCCTGGGTCACAAACCACAGCTCTTGAGATGAAGAGAGATCCTTCAACGTTCTTGTTGCTTTGCAAGCAATTCCATCGAAAAAGAGAGAGAAACAAATTAAACAGAGATGAATAAATAAATGAAGTTTCTTCTTTTTAAAATCAAACCAAAATGAAGATTTACATAAATATATATAATCATATGCCTTTCCAAGATGATTTTGTGAATTCAAGATGACGTGTAGTGTCTGATGGGCCTTGAGATACTTGTGTCCGATCTTTTATTCCATCTTCCAATCCTGAAGAAAAAAGAATACTTTTATCATTCAACAGTTGATGGCTTGAAGAGGGGCCCATCTTCTTCTGAACCAACCTACTTGGCACACCGTCACACATTCTACTTTTTCTTTTCATTTTTTTCCTTTTCTTTTTCCTGCCATCCAAACTACTTTTTCTTTTCTGTTTTTTGTTTTTTTTTTTTTTTGTTTCTACCTAATGCCCTTTCCTTAAAATATCATTTTCATTAGGGCAAAGACATGCTAACCACTTTAATGATTACAACACCAAAATCTTTGACTGCTCTCTCTCTCTCTCTACCACTAGCTATCTCTACAACATTAATTTGTCAGTTTAAAAAAATAAAACACACTGACAAATGTTGTAGACACAAGTAGTGTTTTAAGGGCAACATATACATACATATATATATATATATATATATATATATATATATAATGATTGATTGGCCGCCCTTGATAGATTTCTCTATAGGTTAACATTAATATCCTCAAAAGCAAAATTGAAGTAATTGTGATGATCTTTACACCTCAAATATGGCATGAGTTACAGCAAGAGAGGGAGGTTAATTTAGGAGTGATGAAAGAGGGTCTTTTCCGAAAGACTCTTTTATGCCTTTTTATCATTTTCGTCCCCAGAGGAACCCCCTCAACCTTATGTGAAGGAGCTTTTGATTTGCACAAAGAGATTCCAAACTCATCCCATTTCTCCAATCAAATGATAGAGCTTTGCAATCCAGCCCTTTGGTTCACATGGGATTTACACATTTTTTTAATTGACAGAGGGAGAGAGAGGAAGAGAGAGAGAAGTGTGCATGTTAAAGCCATGCAACCTTTCACACGATCGATCTTAGAGAGAGAGAGAGAGAGAGAGAGAGAGGTGAAAAATAAAGCAAATGAAGTCCAAAGGGTAAAGGGGTAGTTGGCTATCAAGGCATTAGATTCCCATATTTCGGTTCTGTCTCTTATTTTAGTTTGTGCACAAAAGACAAATCTTCTGATTCTTCTTTCATTCTCAGGTTATGAGACGTAGCTTTCATGTGGGTGTTCTGGGAGAGCCTTGATTGCTTTCCGAGGGCACATCTGTCATTTGGCTTCCGCATTCAAGTGTATCTTTCTATTTTCTTGTTTGCACTTTGGCAACTTGGACCAGCCCACAACTGAGATTTGGAGTTAAGTCACGGGATGATACGATAGGAAACGGATCTATTTGGGCATGGACCGGAGAGTTAAAGTGCTAGAATTTCTTTTTCTGAAATCTTCGGGTTACAAAAGAGACATCTATAACACTAATAAAATAATAATAATAAAATATCATTTAAAGTTTAAAAAAAATTAAAAGATAAAATAATAAAAAAATAATGAGGTGGCTTGAGCCGATCACCCCAAGGACCATGGGATGGCTTCGGCCACCCCTAGGGCAAACCTTATCAATATTTATTATTTTTATTATTTCTTTTTGTAGCCAAACAATCCTCAATGGCCTTATGGTGGCCAGCCACCGCTAGGGCAATTTTTTTTTTTTTTTTTTTTTTTTTTTCATTTGGACCCTTGGGTGACCGAACCACCCCTTAGGGGAAAAATGGGGTGGATTATTTTTTATTATTTTGTTTTTTAATTTTTTTTAAAAACTATAAATAATAGTTTATTATTATTTTATTAGTGGGACATGTGTCCCCTTTTGTGGCCTTATAATTTATGAAAAGAAATCCTTATCCTTAACTGGATATATACTTTTCAGTCCATTTTGGATTGGAGAGGATCCGTTTCCGCATGAGAGGCCACCTTTTTCCCTCCACAACTAAGAAGAACGCTAATTGAAGCAGGCAAAATTCACTAAAATAATCGTATCTTGTATTTCCAATATCTGATGGCATCTTTTCCCTCCTAAATGTATAAGGTAGAAGACTAATTTGATGCGGACCAGGTCTACTAAAAACGATCATATCTTGTCATTTTACTATTATGATTGGTGTGACAATGGGTTTCGCCTTACAAGTTAGAAGTTAATGGGTTTCGCCTTACAAACGATCATATCTTTTCCCTACTAGTGTGACAATGGGTTTCGCTTAACAGGCCTAAAGAAAGCCCACCACCTGTACAGGCATTAGAAGGCCACAAAAAAAAAAAAGGGTACTTTAGTAGTGTTTTTTAAATGTCACTAATCACATAATAAACGTCAGGAAATATGATCATGATGTTTATTTCCTAGTCTATTTTTTGTGTTAGCAACCCAGTGTCAAGGAATTTTTGCTGGCATATTTTTTTGTTGCCATGAAGTTCTTCTTGGCGTATGCTCATACGCCAAAAAAAATTGAAATTTTAATGACACATGCTTATGCATTAGGAAAATTGAAACTTTAATAACATATGCTCATGCGCCAAAATTTCAAACTTTAATGGCACATGCCCATGTGCCAGAAAAATTATGGCACATGCCCATGCCCTGCGAACATTAAAACTTTAATGGCACATGTTCATGTGCCTGAAAAATTGAAACTTTAATAGCACATACTCATGCGCTATGAAAATTGAAACTTTAATGGCACTTGCTCATGCGTTGTTTTAGTGACCCAAATAATTAACTAAGCTTAGGTAACTTAGTTAGAGGGTTAATTTAGATTTTGGGTCACTAGGAACAGCTAGAAGGACATTTTGAGAATTTTAAACTTTCTGACAGGACCTACGCATGGGGACCACCTATAAATAATATTTCAATAGTACATGGACATACGCATAAGGACCACCTGTACGTACTTTGCAAATAGTACACGGACATACGCATGGGGACCACCACACGTAAGCTGACTTTTGGATAACCTATGGATAATGCCCGAATGTACGATGCAACCTTTTAACCACTAGGCAAACAATATTGGACATACGCTCTTATAGTACCGTACGTACGCTACTTCTCAGAACAGCCCTACAGCGTTCACAGCTTTTCCTCACCTATAAATACCCTCGCCCCTTGCACTCCATTTTTCGTCCCCCAGGCTCTCTGAAACCCTCTGTGTAAGTGTTTTTGTGAGTTTTGTAGAGAATGAGAGGTGATTTCTTGAAGGCATTGTTTTAAGGAGATAACCTTCTACGCTTAAGTTTTCTCTTTAGTTGTTATACTGCTTTTCTAGATTAGATTAGTTGTTGGTTTGAGTTTCTAGCTATATTGTGCCTTTAATCTATGTTTAAGCTTGGGTTAGCATTTCATTTTGATCGAACATATTTTCTTATGCATGGAGGCTATGTTTTGAAATAGAAGGTCATAAGAATCCTTTTGGCAGCCTTAGAACCAGTTTGAGAGGATATGAGGACGTTTGGAACAAAAGACTGAGTGGACGTACGGCCTCGAACCCGAACGTACGGTCAGAAGCATTATGGGGAACGCCATTTTGACCAGTCATCCGATAGCCTTTGCTTTCATGTTCTAGGTTCGTTTTAGTTGGACTTAGGACTAGTGTTAAGTGTTAACATATTCATATTTTTAGCCCTTAACTTACATGTTTTAATCCTTTAGTTTTAATTAATTATGTCATTTTAGCTCTTTTATTTGTTTTCCTTGATTTTGTAGGTCATTGAAAGAAAAAGAAGAAATTTCAGAACTTTTGGACTTAAAAAGAGCTATTTTGGAAATTGGAAGGCTCTAGTAGTGCGATCAATCGCAGGAGAGCTGCGATCGAGCGCACTACAGGCAAGGATTGCGACATGCAAGGCAACCGTGATCGAGTGCAAGCACTAAGATGATCGATCGCAGACCTACGATCGATCGCACGCGGGCTGCGATCGAGCGCACCCATGCATGATGGCCAAGTCAGCTGCTAGCCTTAATAAGGACAGAGCAACTGTTAGGGTTTTGTAGCTTAGTGCAAACTAGGGCTCAAACCCTACAATTTTTAGGATTTCTAGAGTATTCCTAAAGGCCTATAAATAAACCCTTAAGCCTCTAAAATAAATATATTTTCCAAGGAGAAGAATTTGAGCTGTTCAAGTTCAAGTTTTGGGTTTATTCTTTTCCTTTCTTTTATTTTATTTTATGAAGATGTTTAACATCAAACTTATGTGTAACTAATTTGAAAAACGCTATGCCGACACCAAAAACTTGTTTATCACAATTTATGCGGAATTAATATTATGAATCAATAAATAATTTAATCACCCAAAATATATAAAGCAATAAAGAGGCATACACAAATATTTTGGTTACGAAGAGGAAACCTTTTAGAAACCGATCTAAAAGTAAAACCTCTCCGGGGCAGCCAAACCTAGGAAATCACTATCAAAAGATTATCCAGAGATTATAGACACTAGGAACACTTACAACTCTTTGCAAGACCTTGGCTCTGTAAGATCGACAAGCCTACAACTCGTCTCCTTGCTCACAATCTTCTTCAACGTGATTCTCCTTTACCGGGCCCTTCCGATAGACTTCTCAACTGTAGATTTATCAAAGGAATAACTAAAACTCTAAGAGATTCAATTTAACGCTCACCACATATGATCTCTCTTAGCACAGCCTCCGACGAACTCTCTGGGGGTGAAAATTCGTACTTCTCTCTTCTATAATGATGTATATATACCCCCGACAAAACCCTAGACCTAACCCACTTAAAATCACGTTTTTGGGCCTAAAACTTACGGGGTGTCCGGACATGTTAATGGGCTGTCCGGACACGGCTTTGTGGGGCAAAATTTGAGTTTCTGGAAATGAGGTCCGGACTCGGGGAATTGCGGTCCGGACCCGGCCTGTCCAGTCTTGATCAACAGCTCTGATCGATGGGCGTTTGTGGTCCGATTGAGCTGAAATTTTGCAGGGACGTTCATAACACATGAATCTACATTATGAACGGTGGAGATTGGATTCTGAGCATTCTATATCAGTGTTTGAGCCCGTGAACAGTAACATCTGCATTTTGGAACTGAATTAAGCCAACACAAGAACTAACAAACTCTCCCTTTGGCAATTCAATGACAAAACCAAAATGTCGAGCCAATCCCATCATCTCTCCATATTTACTCCCCCTTTTTGTCACAGAATGACAAAAGGTCTTCATGTTTCCTGAAACACTTCACAAAATACATCAAGGCATATGTGGAACAAGAAGACATAAATAAAACTCATGATAAAAAAAATGACGTAGAATGCGTGATCATAAAGAAACATCAACAAAACTCCCCCTCAATGTATGACTCAATTAACAACAAGAAATTGGAAATGCAAAGCATGTTTCTCCCCCTCAAAAGTTAAATGAACACACATGATAACACATCAATGACTCATGTATTGCACAATGAATATCCAAACATGCTCCAAATATGCAAAATATACATGAGACTAAAAATGACAAGAAACTCATATTGCTTAACCCAAGCAAAGAAAATGTTCCATTCAACCCATGCTTGTGTGGTGTGTGGATAAGCCATCCAAAGAGAAAAATTTTCAACTTACAAAATGAGGAGAAAGTTTCACCACCATGAGGTTTTGACAAGTATATCAAATCAAAAGTCAAACATTATCATACTAGGGCCTAGCCACTCTCATCCTATACATTTCTCTTTGTAAAACATTTTGCATAAGTTTGACACAGTGAAATAAATTCCTTTTAGAATATGATCTTTTGATTTTATTTGTTTCACTATTTTGTTTATTTTTCTCTTTGAGAAAGTGTCCTTAAACTTTTGGTGTTTATCACAAAAGAGAAAGCATGAGTTTTTAAGCCCTAGGTTCAACTAGCATATGGTCAATTTGAAAAATATGACTAGTCAAAAACCTCATATGGTTACCTAACAGACCTCAGAAATAAAGTGAAACAAAACCTCAATTTATGCTTAAATGTGCACAAAAGATAAAGCATAGGCAAAATGTACCACATAAGCTCAGGCTTTAGGTAACCACAAAAATAAGTCCATTGACACAAATTTTCATCTCATGCATATTAAGAACATTCCAAGACGTAAGGAATTAAATCCATAAAAAGCAACATGAGAAATTAATGGACTATCTAGGTGCATAAGACAAAAGAAAGAAAAGGAAACAATCAAAGTAACATATTTTTGTCTTTTTGAAATTTTTCACAAAAGAAATGCACACAAAAGAAAAACAAATGCAAAACAAAGAAAAATGCAATGCAAAACAAAACAACATGTAACGTCCCGATATTTCTCTTCTTTTATCTTGTAGATAAACACGAATGTTACGCTGAAATAATCTCATATAGCGGAAAAACTGTAATTATCAATACAAAAAAAATACTGTTAAAATACTTTTCTTTATACAAAAATACCCAAAGCTATGTCGTACAAGGCATTTATACAAATCTATCCGACAGTCTAAACTCTAGACAAAACTTAACCAACTTGAAATCTCTGTACATCTCAATATGAATCTCTAATCACAACTGCATAATTACCTTGATTTTCCATTCCTGCAAGCACTACAAAAAACTGTGAAGTAGTGAGTCAATTGATTTCCGACAATATAAATCATTGTTGAATCATATATAGCAAAATGCTAGACAAGTTATAAAACCACAAAAATCCGTATTATTGGATATCAATATCATACTCAGTAAGTAAGAATACTTACAGTGGATTACATGAATGGATCATCAAAGGTAATTACTTGAAACCCGTTCTGCTGCAGTTGGTCCATACCCATAACAATCCCTTCACTGACTTTCTCTCTCTCTCTCTCTCTCGCCTAAACTCTCTTTCTTCCTCTTCAGCTCTCTGTCTTAAATTTCCCATCTCACTCTCGGTTTCTCTTGTGTTCTTTCTTTCTTGTAGCGCTTGGTCTCGCCCTTTCTCTCTCTGTTCTGAGTAAACACTCTTAGAAAGAAGAAAGACCGAGTAAAAAGCGGAAGAAGGAAGAATATATGCAAGAGATGGGAGAGGAGATGAGTGGTGAAAATTCTGAAGGAGAAGAGCTCTATTTATAGGAGAAAATCAAATACTATTCTACCTTCAATTTACAATTATACCCTCATTTTACTATTTCACCAACCCTATACTATTCTACCAACCCTATACTATTCTACTACCTATACTATTCTACCTTCTTATTCTACCATCCTTATACCTACCATTTACTATCCTATTATTTCACCAATTACCATTCTCTAATTACCACTCTCATAAATTTCCCAAGAATTAATATCATTGCCTAATATGAATATTAATATAATCATAGCATAAATTTAATATCTCTAAAATAAGACTTTAAAAATCTGGGGTGCTACACAACATGTTTGAAATGAGATTACAACAGGCAAGACATGAATGTCCTTTAGCATTAAACTTTCATCACATCTTATAGGTCCCATTACAAAATAATGATTTGGTTTAATAACTACTTCTAGGTCTTCACAAGACATTACACATTCCTGAACATTTGATTAGCAAGTAGACAAAAATCTTGGTGGTCCGCACACAACATCTCATCTATAAGCTTTTCAAAGATCATGATATATGAATTTCCTGAAAAATCCTTTATGAATATGCCTCCAAACATGAATCTCAAAACAATCATGTATATACTCTTCATACAGAAAGTGTAACAACAAAAACAATGCAGTGCATAAACAATAAAGCAAAAACAAAAAAAATGCAAAGCAAAGAAAAATAACACGCTCTAGGATATTCAAAAATAAGCAAAACAATCAATTCTAGGCATGTTATTGACTCACCTAACTTTAGGTGAGATCACTACCACTCCCCCTCAATGGGTGAATGGTATAATCCTTCCTAACCCAAACCTTCTTGAATAAAGGTGTAGAGACGTGAACATTTTCAAACTTGTCTACTCTAGACACACCTCCCATCATCATTACCAAACCCTCATAATCTTTCCTAGAAACAGAATTTTTATTTTTATGCACATGAGGTTTCAATTTAAAACAGTTGGGTCGAATGTGACCAACTTTTCCACAATGATGGCAAGTAGGGATAAACCTTTTAGGAGGTAGATTCCTAGGAGGATGGATGACTCTATATTTGGGGTAAGATACATAAGGTTCAATATGAATTTTCTTAACTTTCTTACCTTGTGAGGTCGAGGCAGCTGCTGTTTTTATTTTAACCACAGAGTCTTCTACTTTTTCTGATTTAACAAATATTATCTCGGAAGTAGAATCATTGTTAGAAGACAAAGCAACATGACAATCAAAACTTAACTCAGATTTATCACAATCAGAATTCTAAGTATGTAATATATTCTCAAGGGAATTGCTAGAGAATTTTTCCAATTGAGTTTCTGACTCTTTTAATTTATTCTCTAACAAATCAACTTTAGAACCTAAAACAGAATTTTCAGATTTTAAATAATCAATTAAAGCATGTGATTCAGACAATTTAGTAACAATAGATTCATTCACATGTTTAAGATCTTGAAACTCCCCCAAACAATTTGTGTATTGATGTCTCAAAAGAGTGAATTTTTCCAACAAATTGTTGAAGGAGTTTATAAGATCATATTCCCCTTGAGAAGTATTCATAGCAAACAGAAGTCAACAGATCTCACTCAAGAATTTAATCCAAACAGAGTGAACCCGCTTTGATACCAATTGAAAAACGCTATGTCGACTCCAAAAACTTGTTTATCACAATTTATGCGGAATTAATATTATGAAGCAATAAACAATTCAATCACCCAAAATATATAAAGAAATAAAGAGGCATACACAAATATTTTGGTTACGAAGAGGAAACCTTTTAGAAACCGATCTAAAAGTAAAACCTCTCCGGGGCAGCCAAACCCAGGAAATCACTATCAAAAGATTATCCAGAGATTACAGACACTAGGAACACTTACAACCCTTTGCAAGACTTTGGCTTTGTAAGATCGACAAGCCTACAACTCGTCTCCTTACTCACAATCTTCTTCAACGTGATTCTCCTTTACCAGACCCTTCCGATAGACTTCTCAACCGTAGATTTATCAAAGGAATAACTAAAACTCTAAGAGATTCAATTTAACGCTCACCACATATGATCTCTCTTAGCATAGCCTCCGACAAACTCTCTGGGGATGAAAATTCGTACTTCTCTCTTCTATAATGATGTATATATACCCCCAACAAAACCCTAGACCTAACCCACTTAAAATCACGTTTTTTAGCCTAAAACTTACGGGGTGTCCGGACATGTTAATGGGCTGTCCGGACACGGCTTTGCGGAGCAAAATTTGAGTTTCTGGAAATGAGGTCCGAACCTGGGGAATTGCGGTCCAGACCCGGCCTGTCCAGTCTTGATCAACAGCTCCGATCGATGGGCATTTGTGGTCCGATTAAGCTGAAATTTTGCAGAGACGTTCATAACACATGAATCTACATTATGAACAGTGGAGATTGGATTCTGAGCATTCTATATCAATGTTTGAGCCCGTGAACAGTAGCATCTGTATTTTCGAACTGAATTAAGCCAACATAAGAACTAACATAATTTATTTAGTAGGGCTAGATTGAAGCCCTAGTTATGTTTAGTTGATATTCAATATTGGCGCCCTTGTGATGATCTTGTTATGATATCTAAATTGATTCATTCCTGTTTTCATGAATTCCTCATATGTGTGTGCCTGATCAACATATGCTTGTGGTATGAACTAGTTAGTTAAATCAATTTGGATGACTGAGTCTTGGGTTTAATAAAGGTAACAAAAGAAATCCACACTAGGTTCTTAGGTTAATCAACATGGGGAACCAGGAGTAGACACCTATGCCCTAGGCCTCATGTGTTCTTCGATTTCCATAGTTTTATACTTTCTTAAAGAATAACTTAGTAGACACCCATGCTAAATTCTTTAAGAAAGAAAAGAATTAGAGTAGACACCTATACCTAATTCGTTGCTTAGGAAAATCAATAGCTTAAGGAGTAGACACCAATACCCTTAGGTTGACAAACATTAGATATTCATAACATGATCAAAACATTGGCATATTGATATATTAGCTAAATATAATTAGTGGTGGATATCAAAGCCTTATCTTTTTATCATTATCAACTCAAATCCAATCTTTGTTTTATTTTATTTTTAAAATTTATTTTAAACAAAATTTAGCAATCCTCGTGGGAATGACCCGTACTTGCACCCTTTACTACTGTGTTGACCTCGTGCACTTGCGGGTAAAACATTCAATTATTTGCCTATTAATTTAGGTAGATATTTGTGACAACAACTAATAGAAGGATTTCCACAGATTTGGAGAACCTGGACTATGTGGAGGAATACTCGGAGAACTTGTTCGACTCAGGTGAGTTTTAACTCACATAATGCTTGCCATTTATTTTTCCATACTGCACGACTATTTTGTGTATCAAAACATGCATATTCACAACTCTCACGATATACACTTTATTGAACATTGTTAGGTTTATTTTGGCCTTATTTATTGATCAAAATATTTGTTTGTTATTTCCCATTCTTTCTTAAGCGTCGAAGTAAAGATTGGATGTTTGGTAGTGCTCCTTGCCTTCTCGTCAGATGGGGCGTCAGGACGGGCTTGTGATGGGACTTCAAGAAATGCTCTCGGCCTATGCGTTAGATGGCACGTCAAGATGGGCTCATGACGGGACACAATGAAGTGCTCTCGGCTTTCTCGTCAGATACACATCAGGACGAGGATGTGACAAAACGGAAGAAGGAGCTCCCCGGTTCCTTGTTGGATGCCTCATTTGGATGGACTCATAGCAAAGTTGAGTTGGTTTTTCTCTCCACGTCATGACGCGATTCATTTGCCATTAAGACGTGAAGAAGGATTTTGTCTCTGTTGGATGCACGTTATGACGTGAGGTACAGTGTCTATGGTATCTTGGTTTTCTTCCTTGATTTTTTTCCCCATTGCTCTTGGAAAAGCATTGGATGTAATTACGGAAGTATTCTACAATGCTCCGGTACCCGAACATCCATTGGGCATCACTTGGAAGTGATTAGGTCATTTGGGAATGAAATTCCCGTCAATTGGGCATCATAACGGGATACATAACGAGAAAACAGGGAGCTACTGCCCAATTCCCGTCATAATGGAGATGAATCCCATTAGGATGCAGCTGGTTATTGCAGAATGTTCAAAGCCCTTTTTGACCTAGCAAACATCTGAATTTGAATCTGCTCATTAGGCAATGTGTAGATCTAGGAATGTGCTTTCCAGAGCCTTTGAGTTTGCATCATTTGGAGCTCGGATGAAGAAGTTATGACAAAAATACCCAGACTGGTTTTGGCTCTCCAAATGACATTTCAGCTTTATGACAACTTTGTCCTATCTCTTTGTATATAGAGAACATGATGCTCATTTGAGAAGGTTAGACCTCCAAGTACGAAAATAATAAGGGAAAGTCTCGAGAGAAGGTGGATTACCTTTCTATGTTGATACAAGAGGGATTGGGTTGGAAGCCATCGTTGTTTTCCCCCTTTGATGGTTGTGAAGCCTTCTTCCATGCTGTACAATTATTGCACCAAGTAGAGTTCCTAAAAGGCTTGAAGCCTTCCACCACTTAAGGTTGTTGATTGACGTGTTTCCTTGTTCGTTCATCTACATAAAGATCATTGCTATGGATGCTTGAAGAAAGAAGTCTACCGAATGGTTGGTGAGGAGATGCACTGGTTGAAGATGGTCACGATGGAGGAACCACACGGGCAGACATGATTGAGATTCTTATCTCCCTGGCATTACTCAAAATTAGGCGTTAATCTTAGTATCTTATTTTCAGACATTGTTATTTTGGGAATGTAATTTTTTGGTGATCGGTCTATGACCTGTACATTTCATGACCTATTTATATCATGATGCTTTATTGTTATTCTGGTGTTTGCATTTGGAGAATTTAGCTGTTGCTTTCCATTCCTGTAGTTTAAAGTCTTCCGCTGTATTCTCTCGTCTAAGAGAGGTTCAAATCCCTGAGTCTTATTCCGCGAGGGACATGGCTGGGAGACGAACCATAGAGTCAATTACTAGTTAATTGATTTTTACGGGGCATTACAACGGTGAAGCTGCACTCTTTCTGGTACATGCCAGGAACATTTCATTTTTTTGGTACAAGTGACATGTGCCAGGACATTATATTTCCTGGTGCTTTGCCCATACGCCAGTAATTTATTTGGGTATTTTTTAAAAAATTGGTTATGTGGGATTACAAATCGTGTATAACCAAATTTTTGAACTTCTTTAAAAACTTATAAAATAGGTTCCAAAATTACCAAAATTCTGATAAATAAATTAAACATCATTCACAAATTTTCATAAACAAATTAAGATCCTCATGAACTAATTAAATATCATTCATATAACATATCTTCCTAATAAACAAATTAAACATCGTTCACAATAACCATTAGCAATAAATAAATTAAACATCATTTTGAAAAACTAACATAACCATCATTAATACATTACAAAATAAAAAATGCTGGAGAGATTGCCACCCTTGATCTAAAGGCACCACGACCATAGCCCCTCTTTTTGTTTCCACACCATCTTAATCCTTCATTCCTGTAAAGGATTAGTCATTGAATATGAAAATTGACCCTTACTTGTTATCTGGAGATTGAAAAAGAGCCATTATCAAAGGTCAAGAAATCAAAGAAATAATGAGTTAAACAAATCAAAGAAATAAGTTCATTTCCTCATTCAAAGAAATAACTAATAGAACGTAAGATCAAAGTCCCTGTCAATACAAATTGGGCCATTCGGCCAAAGAAGAGGGGGAAGTCATCTTCTTCACTGCTCTCTCTTTGTCTTGTTCTCTCTTGCTCTCTGTTATGGACAAAGAGAATTAGGAGAGGAGGTGAAAAAAGAAGAGGGGAAGCAAGAGAGGTGTGAGGAAAAGGGAGAAGAAAGAAGAGAAAGAAGAAAGAAGCAAAGGAATTTCTCTACTTCTCTCACGGGAATAAGAGAAAGAATTAGGAATAAAAAGGGATAAAAAAAATTTTAATTCAAAAATTTGAAATTTGAATTAGGAATTAATATATATATATATAAATGGATCCGGCTTACATGCTGTTATTAAAATAACAACATGTATGCTGTAGTTTAATCAACGGTCAAGATTGAATCTTAAAGTTGACTTATTTTTAGAAACTTTTAATAGGAGCGAGAAAATGAAAAGAGATTTTGAGAAAATAGTGAAACATCATTAATTAATGATGTTTCACTATTCAAGTGTCGTTTGAACAGTGAAACGTCATTAAATAATGACGTTTTATTTTTGGAACTCACTATTGATACGTCACAAAGTAGGGGATTTTTTTTTTGTAGTGGTGCCATATATGTTGAAAATATTATGAAAAATGTACTCATTATATATGCTAAAGGACGTGTTTCGAATTTATACCTATACTCCATGAGCTATTTCAAACTTTGAAATAAAAAATTTCAACCTATGAAAGTCATTGACTATGTTTGATACTTCAAAATGTTGTGGATCGTTACAGATGACTGGTGGCGTTGATGAAGACGAGGCCACCAACCAAGATTTATGCATAGCGCCCACTCCACGTATATGTCCAGGCCGTTTTTTTATCCTAGTTGCATTAGCGTATGCGTCATTTGGATCCCAATAAATACAACCCTGTGTTCTCTCTCATGTAGGCGGAGGTGTCTGTGCCATATGTTCCTTCATTTGCGCTTGTAACAATACAAAATGATTATCAAAACACCATATTGTCTTATTACAAGATAAAAATACTCATTGCAAATAAACCAAATAAAACACACTTACAATTATTTCCCCAACCTCTAAGCTCACAGGGGTGACATTATTGTGTGTGTGAGTTATTTTGAATAAGATGCTTCTATCGGGGCCTTTCTCTGTTCTCGACTCCTACATATCATCGACTTAAAAATACATTTAGTCAGTAATTGATCTGAGAGGGAGAGAGCAAGTAAACAAATGAGAGCTTGAGAGTTGTGATTACAAATAGTGAATATGAGCTTCCCTTTTATAGACATCAGTTAGCAGTTGTCGCCTCGGAGTTCTCGACCCCACGTTCCCGAGGATCTACTGTGCACAATGTATGGTGAAGTGGATCATGGGTTGTGGGTTACCCACGATCCTGAGATCGTGGGTTTGAAGTGTGGCTTGGCCACGCTTATGTTGGATGTGAGCTCCCGAGTTGTCCTCGGGTACACGTGTCTCGGTTTGGCGCTGGCAGCTGGACCACGTTTTGGTGAACGTGGGAGCTTTGCTTGGGTGCTGGGCACATCCCACGTTCATTAGTGAACGTGGGTGTCCTTTACTTGCTGAAGGACTATTATACCCTTGTTGACAAGACTGTTGTGCCCTCAATGGGTTGGCCATGCTTTGGTCTAGGCCGACTATATCTCAGCTTGGGCCTGTCTTTATTGGTCTTACCTAGAGTCTATATGGCTTTACGGTGGCCGATCCATTACCCAACAAAATTTATTTTGACTCATTATGATTTTTGTTTATATCAAATGCTTACTTTGTTTGATTTGTTATGATTCAAAAACATTTTGAGTGCTTAATTTATTGTCACATTGTTATTAAAAATCAAATTCTCAACAAATCTTTAGTCTATTTTATATTTGATTAGTGCTTAATTCTCTTATCTTTTGACTAGGAGAATTGATTTTCTACCTAGTTGAGTTAAAATACGTCTCAAGAATACATAATATAATGCTTGGTAGAACCCCAAAGCCTTAGTGTTTTTCCCATTAATTTTATCATATCTCACTTTTATTAATTTAGTTTAGTTAATTTAATTTTTAGTTTACTTTGGCTATTTTTATCTTAATAGTTTATTCTGTTTAGATTAATGCATTGTTTACTTTTTATTTCTCAACAATTACATATTTATTGAACTAGATTAGGATTTACTTAGTTAAGGTTTAGTTTGTTTTCCTACAATTATACAAGTTTCTGTGGGTTTGACATCGCACTTGCAAGCCTATATTTCAAAACGATTTGTGCACTTACAAGTACATTTAAAATTTCACCATAGTTATTGCTTATTATGGGCAATTAGGGTCTTTCTCTTCCCTATTTGTTATTTTCTCTCTTCCTGAATTTCCTTTTCAATCTTCAATTCTTAATTTCTGCTCCAATCATACGCTGTCAGAACAATCTTCGTTCTGCCCGGCGTCAACTGATAGTGGCCTAAAGAGACATCATTAGGGCTTTAAACTAGCCCTAATTAAAATACTAAACTACATAATGAAAATAAAAGGGGAAGAGAAGACAAACCCAAACTTTTTCATTCTTTTCCAGAGCTTGTGTCTTCTTCTCCACATTTTTTCCTAGAGGCTTAGAGGTCTATTTATAGGCTTTGGAAAACCCTAGAAGCCCTAGAAAACCTAGTAAAATTGCAGGTTTATTTCCTAGTACAAGTAGGATAAAGTAAACCTCAACTGAAGTGGAAAAGGACTCTTTCCGCATCTGGGTCGTGCGAGTGAACTCAATTGCAGGTTTGTGCGCTCATGTACATTCCATGCGATCGATCCTTGTGTTGGACGCTCGTGCGCATCCTACGCTTGCGCCTGGCTTGATATGTGATTGGCGCTGGTGCGCTCGATCCTTGCTATCTTGCGCTCGAGCGCACTTAGATTGGGCTGTGATCAATCCTATGGCTTCCACCTTTTTCCCAATTTGTCTTTTAAGTCTGAAATTTGCTGGAAACACTTGCTTTTCTTCAAAAACCCTAAAAACATTAAAAACAAAAAAAAAACAAAAACAAAAACAAAAACAAAACAAAACAAAACAAAACAAAGCAAAACATCAAATAATAACAAAACTAAGAACCTAACATATGTAAATTAAGGGGCTAAAATATACATATTTTAGCCCTTATCACGCCCCCAAACTTACATATTTCTAGTTCCTTAACAATACAAAATTGAAAATAAATGAAAAATTGAAAAAACAACAAGATAAATCCATCTTTCGTGGGATGTACAATTGCATTTAGCATATGCAACAAGCCTTTTAAACCCTTAGGCATCCATAGTAGGACGAGTGAAGTCTCGTAAGGGTTTAACAAAAATGTTACCCACAAACATTATGCAAAAATGTTATCCCTAAAATTAAAGTATCACTCAAAACACTAATTTTTATTCATTACCAAGTTTAAAAAGATAAACTCCATCTTCACAATGAATTGGAATTCCAAAGTCTAATCACTTACAAAAGACAAGTTAAGGCATCACAAGTTCAATTTTAGTGTAAAGTGAACTAACACATAACTATGAGACTTCCAAATTATTTCCAATGTGCAATAACTCAATACCTCAAAGTTCATTGGGATTTCCATGGGAAACCAAGGCATAACTTTCTTTCCTTTCTTTTTGGTTAGGCTCTGCAGTGCTTAGTTCCCTTAACTTTTCTAATTGACCCATGTAACGAGTATTTAGCCAATAACTTCCAAACCAGATGGTTTTAGGGCATTAGGTGTAAATGCACACCCCTAAGGACTTACTAACTCGAGTCAAAAAGGCTACGAAACTAAACTAGCTATGATAGTAACCATATTAAAATTTTCACCTTTTGACATGAACACTCATTACTTAATGAGGCAAGAGGTTCAATTACTTGCAAAAATCTCACAATGATCAATTTTTTTTTTCTTTACACTTTTTTCTCTTTATATATATATATATATGCTAAAGTATCCATCCAATAAGTCACCTAGCTTCACCCAAGACATTGAAACATACACAATCATATTAACATGTCATACCCCAAAAATTATGTGTTAATGTGCTTGTGGCAATTTAAAATTAATAGGGGTGTCAATGTGGTTACGAACCACTAACCACTAACCGCTAACCACTAGGCGGTTACGGTTGGCGGTTATTGACAAAAACTGCTAACCGTAACCGCCTTAGTGGTTATTAAATTTTACTAACCACAATCGTAACCGCCTAGAGGTTAGCGGTTAGTAAAACAAATAACTACCCGCTATAAGTGCTTTTTCAAAATAGGTTTTTTATTTTTTTTTTATTTTTTTATTTTTTTTTATTCATCATTGTAGCATTTTTTACCCTCATTTGTTTTTTGCATTGTCTTCTTGGGCCAAATTGCTATAAAGAGAGCCTATATTGAAAAATCAAAAATATTTTACCCCAAATTTACATTTACTTGTACTTTAAAAAAAAAATTCTTAAATATCAAATCATAACATGTTAACATAACTTTAAAAAATAAAAATAAATAAATAAAATTAAAAAAAAAAAACATATAAAACAAACGTTCAACACAACATATAAAAAATATATATAAAAAAAGTTCAACACAACATATAAAAAAAAAAAAATTCAAATAAAATATTAAGTGATACAAATAAAACATTAACTTCATCAATCCTTGTACATAACATACTCTCATTTGGTCCTTTAGCAAATCCTGTGGACAAACTCCTAAGTCTTAAATTTATAATGATCTAATGGTCATACACTTATACTTGAATTATATGATCATATTAACTCACAAATCATAATTCATATTAATATAATTAAATTATCTTAGATATAAGAATCTAAGATAATGTGATATATGTTTTCTAAGTATAAAGTATCGAATAATGCTTTTATTCAATTGTGGCTATAAGTAACACATTGTTTAATTCAATTGTGATTTTCATTGTACATGAATAATATGAATCATATGATTAACTTGTAGACTTATGGCTTATGAGTTATGTCATATTATATATGTATTATTTGTTATTATATAATCATATCAATTATAGTGATAATATATAAATTACTAAAATCAGAATGATAATACATTAATACTTCAATTGTGGTTATAAGTAACACATTATTTAATCCAATGTCAATTACTTAATTTGATATTATTCTAATCACATTATCATTATACATTAATAATACGATTAACTTGAATAAAGTATTTGAATTGTCAATGAATCATATGATTAAGTATTGATCTTATACATTTATATTATTCAATATGCATAATCGCATATATGTATAATATATAATTATAATTTGGGAAAAGTATATTTTACCCCTGAACAATCCACCCATTTGCACTTTTACCTCTAATGTTTAAAACGTGACACTTGACCCCCTCCCCCCAAACATTCAACTTGTTGCAATTCGACCATTTTGACTTTTTTTTTTTTGTTTTATCCAAAATACACCAATCCCAAGTTAAATAATAATAATAATAATAATAATAATAATCATTTAAAAAAAAACATATTTTATTTTCAAAAAACAAATCCAAAAAAAAAAACAAAAAACAAAAAACCAAAAAACAAAAAAACAAAAAAAAAAAAGAAAAAATATGCTAGGGTGGCAGGTCTGGGGGTGGCTCAGCCACCCCAATACGGCCAGCCTGGGGGTGGCCGAACTACCCCCAGGCCAAACAGGGTGGCCGGGCACCCCCTATGGGGTGGTTCAACCACCCCAACATATTTCTTCTTTTCTTTTCTTTTCTTTTCTTTTCTTTTTTTCTTTTTTTTTGGATTTTTTTTTTAAAAAAATAAAATAAAATATGTGATGGGGGCATTTTGGAAAAAAAAAAAAAAAAAGTCAGAATGGTTGAATTGCAACAATTTGAAAGTTTAGGGGGGGTCAAGTGTCATGTTTTAAACATTGGAGGTAAAAGTGCAAATGTGTGGATAGTTCAGGGGGTAAAATGTATTTTTCTCTTATAATTTATAACATATATGGACTTATAAGTTGATAACATACATTAGAACTAAGTCACTAGATACTTAATTGTTCATTGTTGTATTAGTCTGAACTTGCATACTTATGACTTATGAGTATATATGTATAATTTGTTATTATATAATCAAATGATTTAATAATCAATTGATCATGTGATATAATCATATAAATTATAGTGATAATATATTAATACTAAAATTGTGATTTAATTATCTAAAACAAAAATGTGATTTAATCATTAATGATCAATTGTTATATGTATAAATATAATTATAAAAATATATTATATAAAAGCGGTTTGTGGTTAGCGGTTACTGTTACTAAACCCAATAACTGCTAACAGCTAACCGCTAGGCAGTTATAGTGGTTAAGCGGTTAACAGTTATAGCAGTTAGCGGTTAGCGGGTGGTTAAATAACCGCCCGACCCCCTAAAAATTAAAACAAGTGAATTCTCAAATGTCAAAAGTAAGTAACTAGACTTTGAATTCTTGCCATCAAATCATGTGTTTAACATTTTAAGCTCAACAATGAAATTTAAATCACAGTTTCTAGATCAACCAAAATCTCAAAAATAACATGAACATGCATTTTTTTTTTTTCAAAATTTTTAAAAAACAAAATCAAAAAATTTCAAAAATTTTTAGACAAAGTGTGTGTGTTCCCCATATCCCCAAACTTGAATTACACATTGTCCTCAATGTGTAAAAAAAATGGAAAGATCATACCCGGGAGATGAGAAAACTGGTTGGAATAGGTATGGCTCATAGCATACCCCAAAACTTGAATGTAGGAACACTTGTCATGGAATGGGGTGCCTCCCAAGAGCACTAAGCTTACTGCCTTCTGCCATACTGTTGATAGTAGCTTCAATGCTACCATTCAGGCATACCCCCAAACTTGTAAGAACAAAACAAATAAATACTCCAAACAAATATCAGTTAAGTGCAACACATTGTTGTAAAAATATAATCAAAGAATAAAAATTGAACAACAATGGAGATTATAAAACCTGGAAAGAGATAATGTACCCTGGCCTGATGCAGGGCTCAAGTGCATAGGGCCGATATCGTATGGATAAATTATGGGATTGACAACCCTACATGAAAAAGAAACCAATTAGATTTGGAATTTTTAGTAGCTTCAGTACTGCGGCCTGGAGGTGTGCTCGATCACTGAGGACTTGCGGTCGATCGTAGTGGTACGCTCGCTTCCTTTGATTGGGTGCTTGGTCTCACTGCCGCAAAATAGAAATACAGCAACTTGGTGTGCTCGATCGCTGAGGACATGCACTCGATCGCACTATTGCGGATGAAAATAGAACAACGGCTTCAGCAGCATCAGTGCTGCTGCCTGGTAGTGGTGCACTCGCACAGAGGACATGTGGTCGTTCGCACAATTGCAGATCAAAAAGAGACTCGCAAAAACAGTAAACAGAAAAGGTTAGAAAAAAAAATTAAATAAAACAAAAACAAAAAAAAATAAAAAATAAAATAAAACCAGAAACAGAAAATAAAATAAAACAGAAACATAGAAAGAAAAAAAAAATTTTAAAAAGGTAAAAACAGACTCGACATAACAGCAGCTTCAATACTGATGTCTGGCTGTGCGCTCGATCGTAATGCACTTGCGCTCGATCTTCCTCGAATGGGTGCTTGAGCAGACTGTCGCAGCACCGACTCATGAAGGACTCACAACAACATTAGTACTGTTGTGTGGCAGTGATGCGCTCGATAGCAATGCACGTGCGATTGATCGCACTGTCGCATAAAATATCAGAGTTGCGGACAGTAAAGCAGAAAAGACTCAGAAACAAAGAAAATAAAATTAAAAATAGAAACAAAAACAAACAAAAACAAAGGAAATAAAATAAACTAAATTAAACTCCAAGAAAAAAAAATTTTAACATAATTTAATGCAATCCCCAGCAATGGCGCCAAAAACTTGTTGGGACAAATACCCACCTAAATTAATAAGCAAATATCTGCTATGTTTTACTTGCAAGTGCACAAGATTAAAACGATAGTATAATAGGTGATGTTCCCAAATATTAAATATTTGAACCCCTTAATTTACACTTGTTAATCCTTTAGTGGTATTATAATCTGATGTTCTGGGTTAGTTTTGTGTTTTTAGTGTTTTGTAGGTTGTTAAGGTAAAACTACAAGTTTTATATGGAAATTGCTAACGTTGAAGAAAAGCTGCCAATGGACCTACGATCAAGTGCACTACTATACACTAGAACGCACCCGCGCTTGAGCCTAGCACAACCACGATCGAGCGTAGACATGCCCAATTCAAAGCACAACGCACGTGCATGCCTGCACGACAAGGGGAACTTATGTGCTCAAGTGCGCTCGAGTGCAGCAAGTGTGCAGTCGAGCACACTTACCTGACCTGGCTGCGATTCTAATTCTAATACAACTTGTAAACCCTAGTTTTAGCCTATAAGTAGAACAGATCTCCGATTAGTTTAGGAAGGCTACGAATTACAAAATTTCATAGGAGAAAGAAGAGAGTTTTAGGGTTTCCTAACTTTTGGATCTCAAGTTTGTGATTTCATACTTGTCAGTACTCAATTTTCATTATGAATTCCATTAATTTTGTTTCGTCTTTCAATACCATGAGAGGCTAAACCTTCAACTACGGTTGAGGATGAAGCCTCACTTATGATTAGCAACTTCGTTTCATGTATGTAGTGTTTCCCAATTTAATGATTTAAATACTCTATTGTTTTACTTCAAAGCAATTGGATTGAATGATTCTTGGATGTCTTTTGTGATTCAAGGATACACTTGATGATTTGAGATAATTAAATACAATTGATTGCTTGGTTTTCTTTGTTAAAAATTGGATTTCCCTTATGATTTATTCTCTGGATACAATTGATGTTTTGATAATTATTGGATATCTTCTTGTGATTTACGGATACAGTTGATGATTTAATTAATATTGAATTTCTTTTGTGATTTTGGTAATGAATGGATACATGAGATGTTTTGATTATTTCTTTAAAGCAATAGTAAAACAGACCTAAGATTTATATGTGAGAATTTCAGGAAATATTATAGATCATGGAACTATGTTGCTATGAATTTGTGAGTGCGGATTCCAAAACCCTAGTGCTTCGTCATTAGATTACTTTCACTTTAATTTGCTTAGGCTTTTGATTTTTCATTCACTCAATAATCTTTCAAAATTTGGAACTAGGTTAGGGTTCAATTCATTTAGATTTAAATTTTCTTTCAAGAACACAATTTCCTATGGGATCAACCTCGCACTTGCAAACCCCTTTTCTACAAAAGATTCGTGCACTTGCGAGTACAATAAAATTTCACAACAGCAGGCAAATATGAGACCATTCCCACAAGGATTGGTAAATTATGCTTAGAAGTAATTTCATATTTAATTAACGGGTTTAAAACAATTGTCACAAATTGAATTAAACGAAAGAAATAAAATAAAAGAAATACTAAAACTAAACAGGATTAGTGTTTTGAAATCCACTGCTAACCATACTCAAATAAGACTAACAATATGCCATTATCCAATTATCTTTAGATATCCAATGTTTGTCAACTTAAGGGCATAATATCTACTCCTTAAACTATTGATTTCCCTAAACAACGAATATTGATTTCCCTAAGCAACGAACTAGGCATGGTATCTACTCTAGTTCTTTTCTTCCCTAAAGGATTTACAATGGTATCTACTAAGTTGTTCTTTAAGGAAGCATAAATCCTTGGAAATCGACAACCACACAAGGCCTAGGGTATGGTATCTACTCCCAGTTCCCCTTATTGATTAGCCCAAGAACCTGTGATAGGGTTTTTTTGTCACTTTATTAAGCCCCAGAACTTGGCTATCCAAATCAACTTAAATGACATAAATCCAAACACATGCATATGATCAAAATTCAAACACATTCATATGAAGAATTCAAGTAAATAGGAAGTAATCAAATTATACACCTAAAAGATAATTGTAGCAAAGGCGTCAATATTGCAACCCTAAAGAGACATGATTAGAGCTTCAAACTAGCCCTAATTAAAATACTAAACTACATAAAATAAAAAATAAAATAAAAAAATAAAAGGGGAAGTGAAGAAAAACCCAAACTCTTCTTGATCTAGCCTTCAGTTCTTTTCCAGAGCTTGTGTTTGCTTCTCCACACTTTTTCTTAGAGGCTTAGATGTCTATTTATAGGCTTTGGAAAACCTAATAAAATCGTAGGTTTATTTCCTAGTACAAGAAGGATAAAGTAAACCTAAACTGAAGTGGAAAAGGACTCTTTCCGCATCTGGCCTCGCTCGTGCGCATTCCTGCGATCGATCCTTGTGTTGAGCGCTCATGCGCATCCAAAACCCTAAAAACATAAGAAAACACAAAAACGAAGCAAAACATCAAATAATAACAAAACTAAGAGCCTAACATATGTAAATTAAGGAGTTAAAATATGTATATTTTAGCACTTATCAATTACATTGAATATGATCTATGATATGAGTTATGGGGTTATCACACAAGGTTTTAATGCATAAACCTTGTAGTCTTAAACTTTGGGTAGTTCGCACTCGATAATGCATTGGGCATTCCATTTGCGAAGACTGTTACACATCAAATCTTGATCAAGCGAAGCTAGAGGCTTCGGATTGATGTATATGTGTTATGCACTGAATGAACCAGAGAGTTGTCTTTATACAAAATACTGTTGATAGGAAAGACTACTTATGATATTGATTCTAAATCTTGAGAAGAATGTGTACTCAGATGTGAAGTGGAGATTGCTTTGATACATTTATGGGTAAAACCTTTATCATGGCCAACATTCTCAATGTATTGGGCAATCACATGTAGCATTGTAAGAAAGCTTTTTTCAAGAAAGAATCCAAGTATTTTTCTTAAAAATGATAAGAATTTTTTTTCTTGAAATAGATTTTATGTATTGGATTATTTTTAGTCTCTGGCTATAGCATTTTGGTAAAGAATATTGAAATAATGTACATGTGATAAAACTATCACAAGTAAATGAATAGTAATAAAATTAATGACTCAAGGATAAAGAAGTAGAGAATTAAGTGACAATATCTTAGCCTTAATCTTACTACGAAATATTTCATGCAAGAATCAAAAGTCGATATTAAGTACGTCTAAGAGATTAGTTGATTTAGTCAAAAATATAGATTAGAGTGTAATTATAATTGTTCAGTGGAACTAATTGTAATTAAATAGTAACTCGAGATAGTCGAGACTATTTGAAGTTAGTATTTTTTTTTTTTTCTTCTTTAGATCACTCACTAAGTTGATGTAAGTTAACAAACTTAAGTTTTCTTATTTATTGGGCTGCTTGTTTTAATTTATTAAAACATGGGTTAGTTAAATAAGTCTAAGAGATTAATTGATTTAGTCAAAAACATAAACCATAGTGCAATTATAATTGTTCAATAGAATTAATTGTAATTAAGCAGTGACTTGGGATAGTTGAGACTATTTGAAGTTAGTTTTTATTTTATTTTTCCTTTATGTCACTCATCAAGGTGATGTAATTTAACAAAGGGTTAAATACCTAATACCCCATTGGGTTTCGTTTCTTTATTTTTTTTCCCTCTTAGGATTTGATTTATATTACAAGAGGTCCTTATGGTTTTGATGAAAGACCAAATTAGTCCTTCCGCCAGTTGACCGTTAGTTGACTTAATGGAAGTCCACGTGAACTAATTAAAATTTGACACTTGGCATAAATGGCCACATCATCAGTGATGACGTGACACCTAATTAAATTTTTTTAAAAAAAAAACAATTATTAAAAAAGTTCAATATCATATAAAATATTTTGTATTATCATATATATATATATATATATATATATATATATATATTGAAGTGTTCCTTACCAATTTAGCAATGATAAAAAAATCATATAAAATGTTCCAATGCAAGAACCATTAAAAAAAAATTAAATGTCACTTGAATTTATCAAAAAAAGAAAAGAAAAAAAAAAGTCCCAATAATTTCCAATCTTGTGAGATTCAAATCATATATGCACTATTTAATCCTAATTATCTTATTATCATATGTTTTTGTTACTAGATGTAGAGTATCATGGTAAGACATCAGTACACTAAATTAACATACCAATGAGTCATATGCATTTAAAAGCTCGTGAAGAAATGATGGTATCTAAATCCTTAGACCATCAATTTGGCTACATAAAATGTATGCATGTTGGTACAACTAAATCATAAAAGTCAATTTAGCCAAATTATGCATATATTTATACAGTTAGATGGAGTTTCGTTATTCAAATATTCTAAACTTAATTTAATTCATCAATTGCAAGGAGTAAATATAGGGCTAGCCCAATATATTTTTATATAATTTAATATGTCAATTGGAGCACTTTTTTCTAGTTGCAAAATTTCTTTTAAATTTTTAATTCTAAAAATAAATCTAAACCATTAATATCATAATAGATATCATGTTTTAGGAAACCTTCTATATTAAGACATTTGTTTTACAAACTATCATCATCTAGTGATTTTAATTTCTTAAAATTAAATAAAAAACCAAAAATGTTTTCGTTGTTCTTAATTGTAAAAATATTTTCAAAATCAAATAAATAATAATAATGTAAGTTATTGATTGAGTTTTTGGTAACTAACCTTTTTTATCGCTGATCAACTATAGAAGGATTTTAATAACTTAAAGATTAAGTAGGTGGCAAATAATGAAATTATGGAGAAGAAGAAAATAATTCAAATTTGAATAAGGCTTGAAAATGGAGAAAATGAAAAATTATAAAGAAAGGAGTTTGTAATTGAATAAAATATTTTAGAAACTTTCCATCTTCTAGCATTTATTTATTTGTTTTTCCCATTTGATTTTAAACATTAAACACAATCTTCTAGATTTTTTTTCTTTTTTTTTTTTTCGGTTAGACATGTGCAACATAATTATAATTAGGGTTGCATATTTGATTCCCTTATTTATTGTTATCGATTTTTTAAGCCTTATTTACTTGGGAATGTTGGAAATATTAATGCATTTTTTTAAATTAAGTTAGGCCTTCATTAAAGCGTATATATTGAGGGCAAATATGTATTTAATTTTTTTTTTTTATGGAAATTGTTTTATTAGGATTCATTAATTGGGCCTTATTAAATTGAGAGCCTTTTTAAAAATTATTTATTTACCATGATTAGGGGCCTTAATTAAAGATTATGAACGATAATAATGGCTTAAAATTTTTTTATTGGTTTATTTTATTTTATTTTTTAATTAGAGGCCCTAGGCGGGGCCTAACCCGCCTATGGCTTGGGCCGACCTTGAGTAAATATGAACTTCAAACTTATTACTATCTTTTGTTATACATGGGCGTGATATAATTATATTAAATTCTAAATATATTCTAAATAAAAATTTAAAAAATTCAAAATTTATGATATATTTGTAATTTTAAGTAATTGAGTCATGTGGTACATCTAGTTGAACTTTACTAACAAATCCAATCATATTTTCGGACTCTAAAACTATTTTGTGTTGTGTGTTGTTAAATCTCTCAACGGTTGGGATTAAATAGAAAACAAACAAAGGTTAAAATTTAACCAAGAACATTTCCAACCAAACACAACCATCAAATTTCACCTAGGAAAAATTGAAAATTTATCTATAAATGTCATAGAAAGGATCCTAAATCAATTTCCCACAAAAAAAACTCAGCAATACCCAATCGCTAACCTATGCTGGACAAAGAGAGGAAGAAACAATTAAAGAAAACCCATCAAATTTCACCCAGGAAAAATCATACCCAAACTTGTTAAAAATCATAGAAAGAAACCAATCATCCAAATGTCAATATTTTACCACTAAATCAACTTCCCACACGCATACACAATAAAAAAAAAATTAAAAAAAAAATAAACAAAATAAAACAAAATAAAATTCCAACAATAGCAATACCCAATCACTAACCCGAGGAAGCAATATCTAGCAATAGCTATCTTTAGTTTGTTTCTCAGCTTCTCGCTCTATCTCAACATCTCACTTTCCGCTTGTCTTTCTCGATCTTTCTCTCTATTCTGGACAAAGAGATGAAGAAATTAACAAAGAAATAGGAGGGGAAGTGGGAGTAATTTGATGGATTTCTTGGCAGATTTTTTTCTACTCTTGTACTCTTTCTTTGTAGCAACAAAGAGGTTTACAAGAAATAAAAATAAATAAAAAAATCCACCTTTTCTCCTCCATTTTTTTCTCTGAATCCAAATCGTTCCAGGTAGTTTTTTTTTTTTTTTTACTCCTTTCTCCTCCATTCCTTCTCTGAATACAAAATTGGTTTAGGTAGATTTTGTTTTTGACTTCTGCACACTTCTGCAATTGGAAAAAAAAATAATAATAATAAAAATAATAATTGCTTTTCTTTCTTTCCCATTCCTTCTAAATCTCGCCCATTCCTGAAGCTTCCTTCATAAAAGACCAAAAAATCTCTTTCAAAAAGTTTGACTTTTTACCTACTCAGAGGCAAAATGGTAATTTAAATATAAAAGACAAAAATATCTAGACAACTTTTTAAATTCATTAGATTCAAGAAGGCCAAATTAGTAGTTTCGCAATCTAAAGAAATGTCAAAAAACAAAAATAACCTTATCTAACTAAATCACGATGAATAAAGAGTAAGGATAAAATAGTAAATTTAAATAAAAGAAAAAAAATATCCAGACAATTTTTTAAATTCATTAGATTCAGGAAGGGCAAATTAGTAGTTTCGCAATCTAAAGAAATATCAAAAGACAAAAATAACCTTATCTAACTAAATCATGATGAACAAAGAGTAAGGATAAAATAGTAAATTTAAAGTGCAAAAGAAAAAACACTATTTAGTTTGCATTCCCACTTTTTATATATCTTTAAGTAAAGATATATATGATATTGTTTTACTTTGTAGCTTTTATATATATATATATATATATTGTGTATGAGCGTTTGGCAAAGTGATCATACGAAAAGGCTTTGTAAAGTAGTGTAAGATATTGTTCCTATAGAGTTGCCTAATTCTTTGTTAGAAATTTTTAACGACTCTATAAGTATGATTGATGATGAAGATAGTAACCATGGGGATGACGTTGGAAACCAAGTTGATCAACTTGTCAAAAGCCTTAGAGACTATTTGCGGCCCACCAAGACAAGTACGCTTTCTTGTGTGGCTATTCCCACCAATGCAGGAAATTTTTTGACATTAAACCTGGGGTAATTCAATTGCTGCCTAAGTTTCATGGGTTTGATTTTGAAAGCCCTTACATGCACCTCAAGTAATTTGATATGGTTTGTGATATGCACCTTAACAACGTTACTGATGATGTTGTTAAGCTAATACTGTTCCCATTTTCTTTGATTGAGAAAGAGAGATCTTGGCTACACTCCTTAAAGCCTAGAACGATAGGACATGGCAAGAGATGACGAGGGAATTTCTTAAAAAGTTTTTCCCAACTCATACGACCAATATGCTGAGAATGAACATCCTGAACTTTGCCATAAAAGAAAATGAAACTTTTTTTCAATGTTGGGAAAGGTTTAAAGAACTTTTACTTTCATGCCCACATCATGGATGAAACATGGCTGGTGATAAGTTTTTTTTAAGATAAACTGTCTTCCAATATGAGACAATTTGTTGAAATGATGTGTAATGGTGAATTTCTGATTAAAGCACCTGATGAAGCCTGAGATTATTTTGATCTCTTAGCTGAAAATGCCCAAGTGTGGGACACCTCAGAGAGGACTGATAAGGCAAAACCTGGACCTAGTTCTAGGGGAGGCTTAGATGACCTTAAAGAAGATGAGGATTTAAGTGCTCGTATTGCTATATTGACTAGGAAGGTAGAGGCTATAGAACTGAGCAAATTGGGTGTGGCAAAGATGTCCACACCAACTGAGAGTAGTTGAGAGATTTGTGAGACTAGTGTGCATTTGACTAAGGATTGTCCCACAATCCCTGCTTTTAAAGAGGTATTGCATGAACAAGTAAATGCAGCCAATGCATATCAAAGACCATTTAGTTCGCCTTACTCTGAGACGTATAATCCTAATTGGCGAAATCACTTCAACTTTAATTGGAGAAATGGTCAATTTGCAAATGAACCCCAAGGATCTTCTTCTCATGCTCCTTATGTGCCACCACATAAGAAGATCATGGAGGACACATTGCAAAGCTTCTTACAAAGCCAAACTCAAATCAACCAAAAATACCATGCAAAATATTCAAGAGTTGAGAAACTCGATTGATAGAATTGACCCATTTGAATGTGAGGGAGAAAGGAAAGTTCCGAGCTCAACCTCAACCCAACCCAAGGACTTAAGGTGGGGTCAATAAGGTCAGAAATACTCAAGTGGAACATGCTAAGTCTGTCATTATCCTTAGGAATGGAAAGTTTGTTAATAAAGAAATCCCAACAAAGGTTTCAGACCTAAGGGAAATTTAGAGACTAAGGCTGATGAACAACTTAGTGATGTTGAGGAAAAAGTGTATAAGCATGTCGCCCATTTCCCTAAAGGTTGCTTACACCTAAAAAGAGGACAACTGTGACAATCCGCTTGATAAAAACATGACTAAAAATCACATTCAAAGTGGACTTATAGATTGGTTAATTTGTTCCTAAATCAACTTTCTTTGGCCTATCCACCATTCTTGCATACATTGATTCATTTTGTTATAAATAGAAGGCTTAGATTAAGGAATCTCACCATATTTTCAGCCTAAGAAACCATGCAATCCATGTTCTTTCTATTCTTTAGTTTGCCTCAAAGTTTTCTTAAGATTTCTTTTGGTTTTCTCACTTCACACCATTAGGCCATTTTGGGTTTATTGTGTGCTTTGATCTAACACCCTCTTACATAACCTTAAGTGTCCTAGAGCTCATCCATTTCTAGTTAACACCATTCAGCCAACTAGAGAAATTTGGTGGAGTCCTACTTCTAAGGATTTTCGGGTAAGTGTTTCTTGTATTACATTACAAGCTATTGATTGTATCTTTGTTCTCGTGTAATTGTTTAAGACCCAATAAGCTTATGATGTTAAATGAGTTAGTGGACAAAATTGATTATTGGACAAATGGACTTATGGACACTATATTAAGGACTTATTATATTATATATTTTATATTATGTTTACTTTATAGTATTTACATTTTTTTTTTTTTAATTCTAGCTTATATTTGGTGGTACTAACCATTAGCCTTGTCACCAAATATGAATCCAGACTTAAAAATTTTTATAAGTGATCGTCTCAAATTAATAAAATAAGATGAGTAAATAATGAATAAGGGTAGCAATTGGAGTAGGGTCTTAGTAGTTAATTAAATGAGTAAGCAAAGATGAATTGACGGATAATAATAAATGTAAAAGGATGAGGGTCTTTAAACAAAGATATTATTTGAGGATGAACTAATATGTATATATTGCTTGTATGGATGTAATTATATGCAAAAGAAGAGCGGAGTTCTACACTAAGGAGTGTAAGTATGGAATAATGGAAGTACTTACTGGGACATGACACTGTATTTTATTATTTATGTTTATTGCTTTACTTGATTTCTTCTTGAAAATTTCTCCTAAACTGCATATTGCGTCTAAATAAAATAATACGGTTGAGATGATAGCCATCAAAACAACTGTGATTGCAGCCCGAGGGGGGGAGGGGTGATGGCAACCCAATGAACTGGCAAGTTATTGCTAACATGTCCAAAGACCCTAATAAGTAACTAAGCTAGGACCATAGGGATTCCAAGAAAATAGGTAAACTTTATATGGGGGAGGTGTAACAGACGCTAAACGGGGTTGGGAGCCTTAACACGGGAGGAGTGCTAAAGAAGATAAATTCTAAAGACTCAAACTAAAAGGTCATTATGTTGCATATTCATACAAACATACGTCTTTATTATTGATTTGTTTTATTCTTTTTATGAAAACAAAAGACTCACTTGTTTGTTTATGTAAACATGATAATGTCGTATTAACATAGAATCTGATCCAGAGTTTGATGTAGAGGGCGAAGGTCCTTTTGCCAATTTTGATGGTTATTAAATCATCTGTTGAATGTCGTGTGCTAGTTTCTGGGGAGCTAGCTTGTATTACTTATGTGTTGTTGGTTATATGCTTTGTATTATATTTAAACTCTAGTTTGTTAGTTATGGTATTTGCGTGACACCTTTGACACTTACTTGGTACACTTAGTGTACTTTTTGTTATGTATTATATATGAAAGATTAATAGGATCGAGTTCTACATCTAATCGCCAAATAAAAAAATATGGAACTATGCCATACAACAAACATAAAATATGCACAAAGGAATTAAAGCAATATCACAAGCACAATAAAAAGTTTGTTTACGAAGTAGAAAACCCTTTGAACACATCAAAAGTAAAAATCACTCTAGGGCAGCCAAACCCAGAAAATCACTATATAAAGATTTAGAGTCACAGATTAGACGATGCTCACTCCTTGGAGGAACTCTAGACTTAGTAAGAACAATAAGCTTCTCAGCTTGTCTCCATCTCGACCATGTTCACGGAGTGTATCTCCTCACCGACCCTTCGGTAGACTTCTTTCTTCAAGTACTCATGGCAACAATCTTTGTGTACGTGAATGAACAGGCAATACACCAAGCATGAGCAAATGACACCCCGAAGCTTTATCACGTCCTCTCTTGAACAAACAACTCTAGAGACACAGCGCTCGTAGAGAACTATTGAGACTTCAGTGAACAGTATACTTTACCAAACGAAGTTCATCACTAATGGCATGTGTATTGTGTGCATTATTTTTCATTGTGCCTCTGGACTTACCCGTTTTATTTTCCTCCTCCATTGTGTATAATTGCGCGGTTTAGTTAGCGTCGAGAAAAATGCCTTCAGACATAATAATGGTGGTGGCCCAGGACTTGATCTAGGTCATTTTTTAGGACATGGACCCGGTATGGCTGAAGTCCATGTAGGATGATGGAGGAACCATATAGGCAGAGATGATCGAGATCGTCATTATATCGGCTTTACTTAAGATTAGGCGTTGATTTTGTTATCTTATTTTCCAAATAGTTATCCTTTGGTCCGTAATATTTATATTTTGATGATGGGTCTGTTGACCAGTACATTTGAAGATTTATTTATATGATGGTATTTATTTATCTTTACTCCGGTGATTATACTTGTGGTGTTTAGTTATTGCTTTCTATTCTTGTAGTTTAAAGTCTTCCGTTGTATTATCTCATTTAAGAGAGATTAAGATTCCTGAGTCTTGTCCCATGAGGGATATAGGCTGGGAGACGTACCATGAAGTCAATTACTAGTTAATTGATTTCTACATAGCGTTACAGTTATCCCCTGGGTCTCATTCCAAAAAATTTGGATTAAGACTCATACTCCAAGTTGAATTGGAGTAGCCTGGTAGGGAGTGCAATTTGGGTCAAATTGGAACTATTCTTGAAGAATCCGGTCTAACAGTCTTACTTCAAGTTGAATTGGTGTAGGAGCCCTAGTCCAAATCAAATTTCTATACATCACAGTTCAAATTGAAGTAGGAGACCTAGTCTAGGTCTAACTCAAATTCTCTGCTTATAAATAGGCCCATACACCAAGTATAAACGTTAAACTGAAAATCTTGGGTTTTAGGCATACACACTCTCTAAAGAATAACTTAGGCATCAGAGTGAGACCTCGTTGGCACACTAGACAAGCTCCCTTGTTTATTCCTTATTTTTGTAAGAATTGTGGAAGCGTCAAAACGTGCAGTTCACTCTGACTGGAAATTGTTCTAATAATATGCACGGTTTCCTTATATGTGTTTGGTTTTCACTTTATTAAGTGTTGACAAGAATATAATAATAATAAAAAAAAAGAATGAAAAATAATGTTTAAAAGCAACTAAAGAAGATAATAAAGAATGCATTAGAATGTCTATAGAAAAAGCAGTAGAAAAGCAGGGAGTAATACTTTTTCAATAACTATTTTAGTTATTATTACTGGAGTCGTCCCCAAGAGGTAGCTCAATCGGTTAGGACCACACTTAATGAAGTGGAGGTCACTAGTTCGAATCCCCCTCCCCCCTCTTGTGCGGACATGTCCAAAAAAAAAAAAATATTATTACTGGAGTTGCTCTAAAAAGATGCACATGCATATAAATAAAGGTAGTAGGATTTCTAATCGTAAAAACTATCAAGATTCGAATACAAGCTAATAATTGATTGGATAGAAATTTTCTACAAAGCAGTTTTTAAGAAACTCTTACGAATCAACTTCTAAAAGTAACATGTATCATTTAAGCATGTATATTTTATTAAAAAAACATGTGAGAAGTATATGCTATTAAAAAAAATGTGTTGAAAGATGCAGGTTCCTTTTAGAATCTACAAACCAGTTTGTAAAAACATTTTGTACCAAACTGATTACCTCGTCTCTATAAAAAATCAAGCCTTGTGTGTTGCACCTACAAAAACTTCTTTTTTTTTTTTTTTTTGTTTGTTTGTATTGAACACCTACAAAAACTTGAAATGTCGTTTAACGTTTGACAAACTCTTTCCGTTGAACTGGGCCGGGTCCCATAATTTGTAGTGGGCGAGATCAATCGCCCCCCATCGGTAAAAAACTACAAGGGAAAAAGAAAACCCAAGCCCTAAATAAAATCAAAATAAAAAACCAAGAAAGGCCCAAATAGTAATATAATAGTTTGTTGAGGTACTTGAGCAGCGAAGAGGGACGAAATAGAGTTGCAGAGATTGAGAATGTCGATACTGTTTGAGAAGAGCGAGGCGTGGAGGTGGCTGGTGAGGAGGACAAAGGAGTCCAAGCCATTCTTCCTTGCCTTCGCCACCATATGCGGCGTCGTTCCGGGAGTCATCGGCTACGGCGTCATGCAGGTCACCAACACCCGCAACCCCGAGCTCGAAGCTCGTCTCCGCCAGAACGCCCGCCCCGAAACCGTCGTACGTATTTTCGTTTCTGTCGATCTTTCTTTCCTTCCATTTTTTTCGCATTAGATTTTGTCATTTGGTATATTCTAAGGTAACCATCAACATAACACCTAGACAGAAACAAAAACCTCGGCCTGAATCCAAAGCAACCTTGGAATCGTTGATACCCCATTTTGGGAAACTCCATACTTTAGATATATTATGATGGAAATTTTCAAACTCTTTGCGTTGGAACTTGTAAATGACAAAATGGGAACCAGATTTTATCATTTGGTTTCTACTGCTATTTCAAGATTTGATGAGTTCCATGGTCATTGTTTCGGACCCATTTCAGCTATGCCATTTACAAAGGCATTGCTGATTGATTCTGTCTCCCATTTGACAAAGGCGTCTAAGGATGGATGGATAGGGATTAGACAGATAATTTTGTTACCAATCCAGTGGTTTGAAATCCCTAAGAGAGTCGATTGCAATCCTCTTGGTGGGTGTATTGTCCCACACTTCCTTTAAGTCCTCTTTCACGATAATTCAAATCTGGTTCCTGGAGTTTTACTTTTAGACACGGAATTATTTCTTCTATATCTCAAATTTCTTCCCAACCATTGCCTTTCCTTTTTATGGAAGACTTACGTTGTCAAGAGCAGCCTCTGAATACGACAGAAAATCTTATAATACTCTGTTGCCTTTGAGTTCCACACCCTGATTTTGCCTTGAGGCTGGGATTCAAGGTAACAGTTGCTAATTCTACTAGGGAGCCTTATCTGTTTCATAATTGTATGTTTCTCCAGTAATTTTGGTTATTTACCCAGTGCTTCTCAAGGCTTGGATACATATTGAAAAGTATGACTTCAAGTGTAGGACAGAAAGTTATTTGGATCAAAAAAGGCTCATGGCATGGACTTTTTTACCTCTTTTAGTGTGAATTCTTCCATCTTCTATATGAATATATTAGGAATATAAGCATTATAATCTACTCTAACTTACAGCGATAGAGAGTTGACAATTTAACAGAATTTTTTTTTGTTTTTTTCTTTTCTTTTTTTTGATAAGTAATTCCAATATCATTAAATAAGAGCAAAGAGGCTCAACCTTAGTATACAAGAGATAAGACTGGTTCTTACTCATCAAAAAAAGAAAACCTTAGTATACAAGAGATCCCTTAATCTGAAGAAAAAGATAAACTAAAGTTCAAAAAATTTGCAAAATTAGAAACAAGAAACTATGATGTGCGGATATCCAAGCATAAAAAGTGTTGAACATAATCTTCCACAACTCTAATACCGAAGTCTATACATCTACAAAGCTCTGAACATTCTACTCTCTGCAAAGGCACTGCATTAACCACAATTAAGCCAACCTCCATAATTCCATAAATGTACCATGCTTTGCTTGTCCTCCCCAACTCACTAACAAATCGATCACCCATCTAGGCATAATCCAATCTACACCAAACAAATTAAGAATTGAACTACATAAGTCTTGCTACTTCACAATGAATCAATAAGTGATCAATGGACTTCTCACTCCTTGCACATGCGACACCACCCAACTACCATAGCATTCCTCTTTCTCAAATTATCCAATGTCAATATTTTTCCTAAGGCCGCTTTCCACACAAAAATGCCACCCGTAAAGAAGCCTTGACTCTCCAAATACTGTTCCAAAGAAAGGGGATCCATTTGGACTAGTTAACACTTGATAAAACGACCACTTCAAACTTGATCCTTTTGGAAGGACTCCATCCTATTCTATCCACATTTTCTTGTCTTAGTCTGAAAGAATACAACCTCTCAAAGAAACATAATACCACCTCCACTTCCCAATCTTGAACTGGTCTGGTAAAAATTACATTCTAGTAAATATTCCTTTCTCAAAACGATAAGGTATCTGCCACCCATGCATCCTTTCTCTATGCAATATTGAGCAATTATGGATAAGATATCTTCAATGGAGTATCCCCACACAACACATCATGCCAAAAATTAACCTTTGACTCATCACCTACCTCATATCTTACAAATTTTAAAAATGTTTCCCACCCCTTTCTTATAAATTTCTATACTCCCACTCCAAATGGCCCCATTATCTCCTTAGAGCACCAACACCCCCTTATGCTATCATATTTAATCTTTATTACTAATGTTCATAGTGCCTCTCTATCTGTAGCATACCGCAACGACCATTTTCCTAGAAGGGCTTGATTGAAGTGAATCAGATTTCTAACTCCCGACCCACCTGATTTTATCGGAGTACAAATCCTTGCCCAATTCACTAAATGAAATTTAAACTCATCCCCAATATCCCCAACAAAAATCCCTCTAAAGTCTCTCAAGACTATTAGCCACTCGCACTGGAATAAGGAAAAGAGACAAATAATACGTAGGTAAATTGGATAGCGTACTTTTATCAAATTCAATCTACCACCTTTAGATAAATAAAGTTTTTTCCATCCTTCCAACCGATGTTCCATTTTTTTTAATAATGCCATTTCCAAATAGATATGGCCTTATAAGAAGCATCCAATGGCAAATCCAAATACTTTATCAGTAACAAAGATATTCTACAACTAAGAATACTAGCCAATTCTGCTACATCTCCCATTGCACCTATAGGATTTTATTTTATTTTTTATTTTTATTTTTTTTTTATTTTGCTAAATTGATCTTCAATCCTGAAAGTGCTTCAAAACATAAGAAAATACACCGCAACTGGCGAAATTTTTTGGAATTTCCATCACTTAAAATCAAAGTATTTTCAGCAAACAGTAAATGAGACACTAAAAACTCTTCATTGTTCCTCGACCCCACTGAAAAACCTGACAGAAGTCCTATCCATTGTACAACCATCATCCTATTCAATGCCTCCATAACCACCACGAACAATAGTGGCTATAACCGATCCCCCTATCTCAAGCCACGAGAGTTCAAAAAAACTAGACAGTGAACCATTCACAAGAATGGAAATTCGCATTGTAGATATACACTGTGCTATCCAATACCTCCATTTCTCCCCAAATCTGCATCTCTTCAACAAATAGAGCAAGAACTCCCAATTTACATGATCAAATTCCTTCTCCAAATCCAATTTACATAGCACTCCAGGTTCCCCTGATCTAATCCGACTATCCAAACATTCATTAGCGATTAGTATTGAATCCAAAATTTGTTTACCTCCGATGAAAACATTATGTAAACTAGAGATAATCTTTCTTCCCACCGATTTTAGCCTGTTTGCTAAAACGTTGGAAAGAATTTAATAAACCCCACCCACTAAGCTAATTGGCTAGAAGTCCTTGACATCCACTGCTCATGTCTTCTTTGGTATAAGAGAAACAAAAGTTGCCTTAAAACTCTTCACAAACTTTCATCGACTATGAAACTCTTTAAAAACTGCCATGATGTCCTCTTTCATTACCTCCTAACACTTTTGGAAAAAAAACCCATAGTGAAACCATCCGGCCCCGGCACCCCTATGACCATTCAAATCCCTCACCACCTCCCACACTTGCTCCTCAGAGTCTCTTTCCAACCAATTACTCTCTTCCGCATCAATAGAAAGGAAAGAAAGACCATCCACCTTTGGTCGCCAAGTAAACTGTTCGGAATATAATTGATTGTAGAATTGCACTTTATGCTCCTTTATTTCAGTAGAGTTAGAAGACACGGAACAATTGATGACGAAAGAGGCCACTAGGTTATTTCTTGGATGGGAATTTGCCACCCTGTGATTTTTTTTTTTCCCTCCCTCAACCAAAGTAAACTTTTTGGAATACAATTGATTGTAGAATTGCACTATATGCTCCTTTATTTCAATACAGTTAGAAGACATGGAACATTCGATGACTAAAGAGTCCACTAGGTTATTTCTTCGATGTGAATTTGCCACCTTGTGAAATGTTTCTGTATTTTTTTTCCCCTCCCTCAACCATAGGGCTCTAGATTTCTGTCTCTAACTTACTTCCTCAAGAAGAATAATTTTCTTCGATTCCTTAGACATATCTTCCTTCCTCCTTTCATCCTCCTTTGAAACTCAACCCTTTGCAATAAAATGCAGCTCCTGGATACCCTCCAAAAACTCCTCCTTTTTACTCCCTACATCACCAAAAACCTCTTCATTCCATTTCTTCAAATTACTTTCAAAGCTTTCAACTTACTTGCCAATATAAAACTTGGTCATCCATGAAAGTTATAGGACAGCCACCAAGTTTTCACTTGCTCCACGAATCCTTTTGATTTCAACCACATTTTTTCAAACTTAAAATACTTGCTACCTATGCCTGGCACCCCAGAATCCAACATCAATGGAAAATTATCTAAGAAGATTCTTGGAAGTCACTTTTGTGAAACATCAAGCAAATGTTCTTCCCATTTCGGAGATAGAAGAAATCTATCAAGTCTAGACCAAGCCAAGTAAAATGCCCACCTACAAGCGGGATATCCAAAAGGCCCTACCACTCAAAAATGAAATCTGAAAAATCCACCATAGTTAATAAATGTCTAGAGTCACTTGATTTTTTGCTTGGATGCCGAACAACATTAAAATCACCACCAATACACCATGACAATTCCCACCAACTCATCAAACCAACCAGTTCATCCCATAGATATCTCCTTACACCATCATTTGGAGCATACACCCCCGCAAATGCCCAAACAAAATTGTCCTCTACATTCCTAAAGGAACATGCTACTATAAAGCTCCCCACACAATCCTCAATCTTCTCCATCGCCCACTTATTCCACATTAACAAAATTCCACATGAATCCCCTCTCGATCCCATAAATAACCCATCCATATGTTGACAACCCCATAAACTCCTAACCACCTCCCTAGCAAAATTCTCCAATTTTTTCTCAAATAAACATACAATGTTCGCCTTCCAATCTCTAAGGAACCCTCTAATCCTCAGCCTTTTATCCTTCTCATTTAGCACTCCTAACATTCCATGAGAGTATCTTGGGCTTCATAATGAATAGTTTGAGCCCCTCCCCTTTTCTTTCCTTCTATTAGATTGTCCTCCGTTATCATAATTAACTGAGCTATCCAACCTCTTTAACTCCTGGTTACCTTTTGTCCCTGCTTTAAAACATACTCCTGGCACATAACCCGCAAAAGTCTGGTTTCTACTAGCTTCAATCGCAGAAAATAATGCCAACATTTGATCCTCAAATCCATCACACGACAGACCTACTAAATGACATAAATTCTTCACCCTTTGAACCACCCAATTGGAGGACACCAGATTTGGAGCACCCTGTTCTGCACCCATAGCAAGTGGATGGACTGACAGTGGTTCACTCCCCTCAAGCTCCTCCCCAACAACATTCACCTTTCCAATGAAGGATTATTTCATATCCCCAGATAAATGTAAACAATTCGCTATTCAATTCAAAACCATTCAACTTATATTCTTGCATCTAGTTAATAAACTGACCCCTATACATCCTCCCCCCTGCTCATTCTCCACGGATACCAAGGCATTTCCAGAAAACTCCCTTGACAGAAGCCCTCTAAGCCCTTCTCCATCATCAAACACCCAGAATAGACTGTCCCCTCCCCTTAATTTTCCCCACAAAACAAGATTCTTCATTCTAACCTGAAGAACATCCTGTTAACATTCCCTCCTTAAAAAACCCATTCAAAGTAGTCCCTAACCCATCCTTTCCTTCAATTTCCGAACCAGTCTTCTTAAACAAAGAACCAATCATCTGATTGTTTAACTCCACGCTACCTACACCCTTTGGCCTTGTCTGAATATTCCTGAGTTGATCCCACCTCATCTACCATGGTCGTTTTTGCCACAACCATCGATGTCGATTCCCCTGTAGTACCTTCTTCAACCATGTCAAAACATGACCCAAATAAAACAGATGCGTCAGCCAACTTCTCAGCAATTGTTGCCTCCTTAAACTTCACATTTACCAACATAACTCCGTCATTGGAATCCTCTTGGTCACCAGGCATCACCATGACTGCACTTATTTTTGCCACACAAACCTCGGAACAGATTCACCCTTTCCGTCACCTAATACTGCCCCATTTTCCATCACTTTCCATAGCACATTTTCTGGTTGTTTCACCTGCCGATTGTAAACAGCCTCCATCTTTCTATCCAGCACTTCACCTTTCTTCGCCAAGCTTTGAACCTCTGCACGGTTTTTGGTACAAGGCTTTTCGTTTCTTTGTGTGTAGATTCACATGATTTTCTCTAGTCCTTTCCTCAACTGGAGGTACTTCCTATCCTCGGAAACAAATATCAAATATGCATCATGAATGATTGATACTTTTAGTTCTCACTGCCTCTATTTTGACAGAATAATTTGACTTGTTTGATTGAAGTGCTTTTGAATTTTGGGGTTGTTTCTCTGAAGCTTTTTCATTCCGAAGTGGTAAAGAGCTTGACAGCTTGATTGCTTTAACTTGTGAATCAGATGATGGGGAAAGTAAATCAAGAGAGACTGGCAGAATTCCTTGGGGAGCTGCAGCGTAAAGAGGATACAAATGACCGTTATGTTGCTGCTCTGAGAGGAGAAACGTTGACTAGGAAACCTTATGTGCGAATACAACCAATCCCAAAACAAAGCACCACCCAGGCTGACAAGGAACAGAAAGCCGAGAAGGAACAAAAGTAGATGAGGAGGTGGGTCTACCCTTGATGTGAATACTTTCTGTTTCTGGGTAGCTGTATGCTGTCATTACACAAGGTTTCACTTTTTTTTTTGGATGTTATTCAAAATCTGTATGTCATTATGAGACAAGTCAAAGAAGTTTTCAGTCTTTGGATTTTCTTCCCCTTCTAAGGCATACTGTTTAAAGTTAGACTTGTCTTGTGTTGTTTATCATTTCCTCTAGTCTGGGAGGTCATCAGCTGTTAAATTATATAGACTTCAAGAAATTTGCCAATGATGCCTCCTGTGATTGTAGCATTTTGCTTGGTTATGAATTCTAAGGGCAGTCCATGAGCCTGCACCCAGAGCTGGGTAGTGCTGAAATCAATTTGGCCAACTGCAAGACCCAATGGCCAGTGTTTTAGAATGAGGTGGAAGCATTTTACGTTCCACGGTCTCATGGAGAATCACCTTCTCAATTGATGAATTTGAAGAGGAAGGTATTGATGTCCTCGTCAACAATTTCCATATTATCAATAAAAACTCCAGGGGATGAGAATTGTGGATTTGATGTCTTGTTTAATTTTAGGTTTTGGAAATTCCATATTCTGGTGGCCGCTTGATTTTCTGGTTGTCAAAGGGATTTCCTCCCTCTTATTTGGAATTTTTTCTTTCCCTTCCTTTTCCGTGTCGTGAGGTTCACTACTTCACATGCCACCTCTTTTTCCAACTTCCCATAAATTTCAAGTGATTTCCGAACTACCCTCAGATTCCCATTCCAACAGCCCAAACAGATTCGAATGAATTTGTTGGTAAGAAGAATTCCTGAGAAGTAACGTTGTTGGTCTGATTGCTTGTTCAGGTGTGGAACGGTGAAGGCGGAACCAGAATCCTACAAACTCATGGTGGTCGGGAACGTGGATCCGACAAAGCTCCGGGACAAGGTGGCCCATATGGTCAAGAAGTAGGTGGAGCTGCTCTCCCTGCAGCCCAAGAAAGATGACATCGTCGACAAACAATGATAGGTGTAAGAAAGTAATCATTTTCGTACTATACTTCCCACCTACAAGAATTTGATGCCTGCAAAAATATCAGTTCATCGAAATCTCAAATCACAGCTAGAATCCAAACATGATAATCCCAACAAACCAAACCGTTACTTAATGTCTGCCGTCGAGTAAGATTCCAGATTGGACAATGATAGCATAATTCATTACAATTTACAATAAAATATCAAATACAATAAAATCCAAGGTAGCTCGCAACCCTACATCAGTGTTAGGTTAGCTTTCAACATAAGTTGGTGGAAATAATACAAAAAAGGGTGTATTCACACATTGAAATCGAAACATTACAAGCCCGTACAAGTAACCCTTTAGCTGACTTAACTGCAGAATCACTGGAGAAGGCCTTACAACTTTTTTGGTATATCCACATGATAGAAAGGAGAGCATATACTCGAAACATTCTATATATAGAACAACATGACTGTTACTGATCGGTCGAATGCAATTATTCTGATACATCACGTGTCACCCAGTGAACAGCCTGAGACGGCTGCTGATCGGCTGGCGGCAAATGGGACAGTTGGACACTTTTGATCCACACTCTTTGCAGGTCTGCAATGACACAAATGTTACTTAAAATGAATGCAAAACCAATAACAGAAGCAAATATTACCATCACTGCAGCTCACCAAGTGTCCACAGTTGAAGGCCAAGTCGTTTGCATTAGTTAGGCAAATGGGGCAGGTCTACAATCAAATTGAACAACAAAATCAGTCGGTGACCTAAATTGATCAAACCCACCAAGACTAGATTAGACGAGTTAACATCACATTGTGTTGCACAATTTATACAGAGCTATATAGTTAAGGCGAAGCCCCGGATGCCCTGGCTGTTTTGTTATAAATAAACAGTGACACACTCACATACATGACAAACCACACTATATTATAATCATACCATCTGGTTTCGTTCATCTCCCACACTTGATGGAAGGTTGCTTGGTGTGTGAGCCATTGTTGACAGATGGTTGCTTGGTGCGCGAGCCATGCTTGGCTCCCAAGCTGGCTGTGGACGACTGTAAGGAACTGGAGGAGCCCGCGGAATGATTTTCTTTGCTCTACCTGTCACATGGCTTTTGAGCATGCAGTAGAGTAAATGTGGATTAGAAAGCATTTACAAACTAGTTCAAGTTCAATTACATGACATTTATGATTCATCTATCAACTGGGTTTGGAACAAATGGAACCATGAAACAGAGTTCATTCCAATAATTTTTCCTCATGGCAATATCAAAAGCAGAGATGGAGCCCTCAGAAGTATTCAGTTCTAGTCTATATCCCTCTCTTTTTTGATAAGTGGCTGCCCCAATAAGTCTAATGTGCACATCAAAGTTCTAATTTCAGAGGAATTTCGTATAAATTTTTCAACCAACACCTTGCAAGTTATAGTATGATAACGATAAGGAAGTTTACCCAAGTATGCCAAGTTCAAGTACTGCTTTGTATTGCAAGGGCATCTCCATTAGGGCAGCTAGAGCAAAAGCTGTTTCTTTTGTTGGTCCCGTATACTTGGTCATTATTTCTGTGAAGTTAACAAACTACACACAAAATAGATATTGATTAAAACCCAATGCATGTGAAATTACATTCACCTTACATGGTATTTTAAAGTTACTTGTGTGTGCTACAACTTTGATACCTGAAAGTTATCGAAATCACGTGCAGGGAGCTTGTCATCAAACTTCTTCATGTCGTCCCAAGGTCCATCACCAACTCCGACAAGCACAATAGATAGTGGATATGAACTAGATATTAATATTAAAAGGTCAAATTGTTTAGTTTCAATACCACTGATCCTAAACTTACCCAAAAAAAAACAGCCAATGTCTACTACTTTAGCAATCGTTTCTTTTAATGTCTGATCATTGATACATTCATGTCAATGTGTCAACAGATTTACTTATTTCTCAGTTAAGCTTATAAATTATTTTTCAACATTTACTGAAAATTAAGGAGGGGAGATGAAAGTTATTCACACCAAAATTTTGAATTTTAATCTCGGGAATGAACAGAAAACTCTGTTCATCTGATACACTATGAGAAATAGCCCACAATTCATAGTCCGAGGCAGAATTTCTTTTCCTCTTTCTTCCGAGTGAAACGAAATTTTCTTAGCACCAAAAGAATAAACAATAGACTGCTGCAATATACCTTAATCGTCAGTCTTTAAGGCAGCAGATAGCCAATTTTCAACAGATTGATGAGCACTTCTAAAGGTGGGATCTATCAGTGTGTAAATTTTTCTTTTAATGATTCAGCAAGTACATTAGAGTACACTGTTATTTCTCCCCCACCACAAACGAAAATGTTTTGTAGAAAATAACCTCCTTCACTGCAGTAGCCAAAACATTTATGTCTCATAGTTGCAGCCGCCCATTTAACAACATTACTTGAACCTGCAACTGACATGTATCTACACCAGATTTTTTAGCAGCCCATTTCCAGACTCCATTAGTTGAAATAAACTGAAAGAATAAATAGCTCATACTCCATTCTGTCCAGTTTAATAACAACAACCCAGGAAAATATCTCAAGTAATAAGTTCGTCCTGTGTACTCAATCTACTCTTCAGTGCCACCAGCAAATCAATCATGTTTGGCAATGACTTAGGGGAACCAAAGTACTCAATACGAGGGAACTTTTAAGTAAAAGGTTTTAAAAAAATTAAAAAATTTCCCAAGTTATAAGTAGCTCACTGCGGTTGAATGTTGATTAGAGACGCATTCAGCTCATCCTCCCTATCAATATTGAGGACAAAAATAGGAGGAACCATAGTCCTTAGCAGAAGCAGGTCTTGGATTAGTAGTCAGTATACTGGCAAGTTTGTCCCCCTTTTCTTATACCAGCATCGTGGAGAATTTTATTCTCAAATGGCGACATAACAGGCTCCAGAGAGGATAGCAAGTTCATACTAAAATAATGTCTTTGCCATCACCCACAACATTCCAAACCAGAGCTTCACCTTCAGTCTTAACAGAAGAACTTTGTAAACCAAAAACAATCAGTAAGAACATTAATTGACCAAAAATCCTGATTGAGAAAATTTGATGAACCCCATCTAGCCCAAATGACTTTCTGTATGAAAACTATGTCCTAATATGTCTTGTGACAGAAGCATAATTCAAGTCAGCACGTCTCAGCCCTAGCCAACCATCCTTGGGATCGAAAGCATAAGCCCAAGCAACTTTTGCAGTAACTTTTATTACATTAGCACCATTCTAAAGAAAACTTTTCAGGAAAATTCTCAGTGGCTGTCAACCCTCCTTCAGAAATCATACTGCTTCAACAAAACCTGTATAGTAACCAGAACAGATTGTACAACTGAGAAAAACATTCTTTTTTTGATAAATAAGTGATTCATTGAAAGTCAAAATTCCATTGCGAGTCAGTTTCTTTGTGTGGACGGTGACTCTAGGAAAGATTCTGACTTTGGACAACTTGCGTAAAAGACTTTGGACAACTTGCGTAAAAGAGGTATCATTGTGGTAGGATGGTGTTGCATGTGCAAGCAAAGTGGTGAGTCTATCACCCATCTTTTCCTTCATTGTGAAGTGGCATGAGTGTTATGGAGTTTAGAACTCACTCTTTTTGATGTCCCCATCATATGTGGATCATTTGGCGAGAGCGGAATGCAAGATGCTTTGAAAATCAAGAAAGGTCAATGGAAGAGCTCAAAAAGTTGCTTATTCAAACATTGTTCCATTGGACCGAAGCTTGTAGTGTGCCTAAGATTTCCACCATGTCTCAATTTTTATCTTTATGTTCCTCTTTTTGAGAAAAACATTCTATATTACGATCCAATCAACCGCTCCATTGATCCTTCACTGGATATCCACAACATAACCATAACTGGCCTCTAACTCATTCTAATCTATGAGTGCCATTTCAACATATCAAATCCAAGAATTAATATAAGATTATTGCTTCGAACTCATCTTCAAGAAATATTTGTTTTAACTTATTGACCAACTTTGTTCTATTGTTGGACAGAAGAATACAAATTCTAGCATTTCAAAGAATTAACATGTTAAAAATGATATGAAAATAGCTCTGACCAAGGCGGGCGTACTGATGTCATTTTATAGAATTGAAGATAAACTACAAGAAAAAGGAGCAAAAAGAGTCGATGGAAGTCCACAATAAGAAAATATAGTTCCACTGATCTGTAAGGATCTACCTTGCATTGCCAATTGATTTGATCGTTTGCTCTTCTTGTGGACTGAGTTCCATATCACTTGTATTTACACTTCTTGTAACCTTTGCAATAAAAGAAATAACTCCAAATAAGACGGGTGTGTGCATGCAACAATGTGTCAGTTTTTGAAAGTGAGGGGGGAAGACTCTGATTCAACCTGGCCATCAGCAATGATAATCAGTACATGGTACTGGCCGCCACTTTTCTCAACAATGTCGACTGCAGCCTCAATCACCGGAGCATAAGAAGTTGGCCCTTTAACAAAATTACCCACATTAATGAAGCCATGTTTCTTCAGAGAAGCAAACCATTATAGACAGGATTAGCTGATGTCTGAGCAGAAAAAATCCACGGGCCTGGTAACAAAATTGGTGAAAAGCATTTGAATAAAGGAAGATGAAACCAACCTGAGAGTCGCAAGTTTGGAACTATTTTTCTATAGCAGGACAAAACTTCTTCAAAACCATGGCACGGCAAATGATCACTGTGAAAGCTAAAGACTTCTTGATCATGAGTGGTCGCTATAGCAGAAAAACAAATCCAGTGATCACGCTAGAAAATCAGAAAATTGACCAGATGTTCAACTTTAGGGGAGTATACATACCATCACCAAAACCAAAACAAGGAATTAAGTTGTCTTCATCGAGAGGGGCTAAAGTCTTTCCAATGATAGAGATGGCCTTCTCATATGGATTAGGTGAATCTCCAATGGCATGCAGGCTCCGGTTATTGAATGAGACTTTGCCTTCAATAATAAAATTGATGCATTGGCAACCAAGATATGCAAATTAAAGACAAAAAGCTTTGAAAATCATATGATACCAAGGTCTACATTATGTACAAACCAATAAACACTTCGAGTCAATTTAGGTGCTTGACAATGAGATCGTGGCATCATAGCCAGACTGGAGAGGCCATGGAAATTGGCATTATCACTCAAAGTGCATGTTAACAAAGTATAGGGAGGAGGAAAACCGCAAATTATATGTTACAGAGGGCCTGTCGACAATGTAATGACTTTTGATATAATGCCTTCTACTCCAATATCAAAATGCCAAGTCTAATTTTGTATGACCCTTAAAGTTAATAAAAACTATTAAAGAAAATGATAATTAAGGAACATAGTTATTACTTTACATTTCAGCTACATTACACCCGAAGGTTTTGTAAGAGCAAATACTAACCACCAGATCTCAATTCTGCTCCATTAACTCATATAATAACGAGTGAACTGTAGCACATATTAAAAGGAAGAATTTGTTTTCTCTAGTTCCACAAACCTGTCCATTCATTGCTTTTAGTGAAATCAATTCCAACAATGAGATTGCATAATTCTAGACCTTCCTTTCTCAATGCTGCTGTAACCTGTTAAAGAAGAGAGCCAAATTCAGAACTTCAAAAGTTAAACTTCATGTAAACTTCTATGTATACAAAGCAGCAAATGATTTAGCAATGTTATTCTGCAACATGCACATTGCCAATAATTTCCAATGTGTTCATTTTCTAAAAAATCCATAACGCAACAATTTTACTAAATGGGAGATACGCAAATTGTCATCAATGATTACTAAAATTTAGCATTCAGCTATAAGGCATAGCTCTGTTGCAAAATTGGGGAGTAACAATATTTGTCACCTATGACTGCTGATACTTGGTATTACATTAGAATCAACAAAAAGCAAGAACTCCACACCAGTGTCAAAAGGTTCAATTGATAATGTCAGTTTGTACATGTCACTTCCAATTCCTGATCAACCACAAACTAACATGAACATGGACGTGTTGGGGTTAACAGAGTCACAACGAGGTTATGATTGTGGTTGATCGGTTTTCTAAGATGGCTCACTTTATTGCTTGCAAGAAGACTTTTGATGCTGTCAATGTGACTCAATTATATTTTCAAGAGGTTTACCGACTTCATTGATTGCCATTTTTTATAGTTTCTAATTGGGACACTTGGTTCCTTAGCCACTTTTGGAGGTGCTTATGGAGGTTTTCTAACACCAAGCTTGATTTTAGTAGTGTCTATCATCCTTAAACTAATGGAACTAATGGACAAATGGAGGTGGTAAATCAATCTTTGAGAGATTTGCTTAAGAGCTTAGTGGGTGATCATCTAAAATCAGGGTATCATAAGCTATTTCAGACTAAGTTTGCCTATGTTAAGATTTGTATGAACGGTTTAAACACAAAAGACAGAGGCTATTATATTATTCAACTTATTTTAACCTAATACAAGCATCCTATTATATAGGATTAGAGGAAATACCATAAAGACTAAACTACCCTCAAAACCCTAACACTTCTGACACTCCCCCTCAAGCTGGAGCACATACATCCAGCTTGGAAGATAAAAGCAAACGAAAAACAATTAGAAAAATATACTCTAACACCCCCTCAAGCTTGAACAGCTTGGAGCACAGAATACAAGGACTTATACAAATAACAAGATAATTTAATAAAACTTCAATGCCTGTCGAAAACTCGTCCAAAACTGCAACAACCAAGATTTGATTGGATACAACAATCACTAACAAGAGGTGATCGGTTCGCGCCATGAAACACCAAGGCTAGTCGGATACATCGATCACTAACAACCAACAACCAAGATTTGATGAGTTTTGCCATAAAAAAAATAATAAATAAAATAAAATAAAAAAGAAAGCCAGAGACCCGCCTATGTATCGCCGAAGCTCGCCTGAACTTGCCCTAGAAGACAGAAAACTCCAGCCACTCCAAAAACAGTGGCTACAGAATCAATAGATGACCACATAGTAACTTTTCAACAACACAAAATCAAACCGCTGGATTTTTTCTTTTTTTCTTTTTTTTCGATGGCCACTGCAACTCCGCCGGCCACCACAGACTATGCCGGCCAACCACCACAGAACATTTCGACCACCATCACAGAACACCAAAAACAAACAAAATCATTTTTTTCTTTTCCCACCGGAAGTGTTCCGGTCACCATAAAACAAAACAAAACTGCTCAACGAAGGAACTGCGCCCGCAATGCTACAGCCAACAAGAGAAAAAACCCAACGATAGATTACCCAAGAATCGGAATAAGCTCTGATACCATGTTAATATTTGTAGGAGGGGGAGTTTGAGAGGAAGAAGAGAGAATGAAGGCTAGTGCCTCTTGTTCATTCAACTTTTTCGACCTACAAACAATCAAATATATAGGCTAAACCCTACTGACACAAAGACCAAACTATCCTTGAAACCCTAATGACTAAAACCTTAATATATTAATGGTTTAGACATAAAAGGTGGAGGCTATTATATTACTTGGCTTATTAAACTTAATACAAACAACCAAATATATAGGCTAAACCCTACTGACACAAAGACCAAACTACCCTTGAAACCCTAATGACTCAAACCCTAATATCTCTTCTAACACTCCCCCTTAAGCTAGAGCATATACATCATATGAATCCAGCTTAGAAAAAACAAGCAAATGAAAAAACAACTAGAAAAACATACTCTAACACTCCCCCTCAAGCTGGAACAGCTTACAGTACACAATACAAATAAGATAAGTAAATAAAACTTCAACGCCGGTCGAAAACACGTCGGAAACTTTAACAATCATGATTTGATCGGATCTCGCCGCAAAACACCAAGGCCGATCAGATACATCGATCACAACATTAGATTGGTTCTCGCTGGAGAATCCAAAGCCGGTCGGATACATCAATCAATAACAACTTGGGATCGGTTCTCACAGCAAAACACCAAGGCTGGTTGGATACATCAATCACAACAATGGATCGGTTCTCGTTGCAAAACACCAAACCCGGTCGGATACATCGATCAGCAACAACAACCAACAACTAACAACAATTATATTTCATATGATTAACCAACAAGTTTTGCCGGAAAACGAATACTGGAAAAATAAAAAATAAAAAAAACTTCGCCGGAGGCTTGCTAGAGTTTCGCCGGAAGCATGCTGGAACTTCGTTGGAGCTTCAAAACTGGCCGGAAACACACAGAACAGGCCGGCAGTACCTAAAAACAAAAGAAAAACACTGAAAACATAACAGAAACAGTCACTAGAAGCACTCCGGACCTTCACCGGAGCTCCCCGGAGAAGACAAAAAACTCCGGCCACTACAAAACATGCCGGCCATCATACCCAGCAATAAGAACTCGCACCCCAGCAGCAACTACAGTGCTGGTTTTTCTTTCCTTTATTTTTTTGATGGCCGCTGCACCACGCCGGCCACCCTACACCAACCACTACAGACAACGCTGGCAACCACAAAACAAGCCGGCCAACATCACAGAACACCAAAAATAAACTTAATACATTTTTTTTTTTCTCACCGGAAGAGTTTCGGTCACCATAAACAAAACCAAAAAAAAGTGCTCTAGAGAGCTCTACAAAGGTACTGCCCGTGTGGGCATTAAGCCCACATGGGCGGTGCTGCCAACCAAAAAAAAAACTCAACAAAACAATACAAATATAGCGGAAAAACACTACTACAGAGGATTCAAACCCTAAGGGTCTGATACCATGTTAAAGTTTGTATGAACGGTTTAGACACAAAAGGTGGAGGCTATTTTATTATTCGGCTTATTAAATTTAATACAAGCATCCTATTATATAGGATTAGAGGAAATACCATAGAGACTAAACTACCCTCAAAACCCTAACACTTCTAACAGCCTATAATAATAGGTCTACCAATCGAAGTACCGGTTTTAGTCTGTTCTTTATTGTCTACAAAACTAATCCTTGTGCACTGTTGAATTTAGCACTTATTCCTGATTTAAAGCAGGTGAATGATAAGGCTAAACTTCTTATTGCTCAAATTCAAGAAGTTCATAAAGCTACAGTTCAGAATTTTTACAAGACTCTCAAGCTAAATACAAAGTAAGTGTTGATAGGAAGAGGCATGCTGTGGAATTTGACAAAGGAGATTTTGTATGAGTTGTTTTGATGAAGGATAGGTTTCCCGTGGAAGAGTATAGCAAGCTTGTTGCACATAAGATTGGACCATTGGAGATCATTGAGAAGATTAATCCTAATGCATATTGGTTGAAGCTTCCAAGCCACATCAAAATGTTAGACATGTCAATGTCAAGCATCTTGTTCTGTACACAGGAGGTTCAATTGAAGACGATGTGAATTCTAGGTGAATGAGTCTTCTGGGTGAGCTTCAAATGTGACTCTAGGTAGTCTCGGCCAGAGTGGCGTTCGGTCAACGTTCAAATGACATGTTCAAAATTGAGACCAAGTGAATGAGCTGAGGCATTCAATCGGTGCCACAGTCGCTCTTTGTCCGATCAAATAGTAAGTTTGAGACGTTCGGTTAGAAGGCCAGTCGAAGCTTGTCCAACCGAGATTATTCGTAAAAGTTTTATAACGATTCTCGTCCATACGAGTTAGTAGTCTCATCTAATCGAGATCGCAACTAGGTGTGTTAATTATGTGTTTCAGTAGAGTAGTGATTGTGTTTTCTATATAAACCTAATAAGGATGGCCCTAGTCGCAGTTTATGTTTGTTTTCTCTCATTTTTTATTAAGAAATACTCAAATGTTAAGTTTCCTTCTATCTTTATTCAATTCCTTGATTTAATTTGTTACGGCCTGACTGACGATGGGCTACATGCAAAATAGTAAGAGCGTCAAAGGATTCCTGGTCTTAGCCAAAGACAGTATGTTTGTCTTGAGTGAGAATAGAGTAATCAGCTTGGATTTTAGGGAGACGGATCGACCCCTTTACCTGATGCGTTGAGTCCCTTTTATCGAGTTTCTATAACCGCTTTGCTATTGATGCTCCACGTTTATGTGGTAGTTGAGAGATAATGGTGTTCCGCGTTCATGTAATGGTTGATATATTTATGTAATGTTTGAGAGATAATCTCTTGAAATATTTAGAGCAGCTGACTTGTTGTAAAACTTTGTGGCAGTAGCTTATCTGGATGAGTGGGATCCACAGTGAATTTTATCCCCATCAATTTAAGAACCCTTTCCCGAGAGCCTCTTGGATATGTAGAGTTTACGAACCCTTTTCCAAGAGCAACAAAATCTCTTGGGAATGTAGAGTTCAAGAACCCTTTCCCAAGAGTCTCTTGGAAATGTAGAGTTTACGAACCCTTTTCCAAGAGCAACACAATCTCTGGGGACATGCAGAGTTTACGAATCCTTTCTCGAGAGTCCCCTTTGAGACAAAAGGACTTTCAACTCCAGTTCTCCCATCAAGACACAAAAGACTTGACTTGGCATGAGAGCTTCCAAGCCCTTGTCCCCGACATGCAGTTCTGGTACACCCCTTCCAGTTATAAATTCAGTACATAAATATTTTTCGTATTTAGTGATCAAAAACATTATTTGCTTATTACTGAATTAACTAACTTGGAATAAGATCCAGGTATGACCAGCAGCAAAGCTGCTACATATATCTCTTGTCTATTTTGAGTCTCTACAAGAAGCACCTAGACATATAAGACTCTCCTTAGACATCATGGCAAAATGCTGGTTGGAATGTTACAAGCCTCAGCACGCCAAATTCAATGTCGCACCAGTGTATCCTTTAAAACAAGAATATCCACAACTAGCATGAAACCCCACAATTGCCTCTTCCTTGAGTAAGAGCGGGATAATTGATTCGTTTTCAGGATGAGTCGAAATATGATCTTCCTTGAGAAAAAGGTTGAATATCTACCATTGGAGTATGTTTATTTGGAGAATACTAGTAGGTGTTAATTTTTATCATTGAGGAATTTGATCATGATATTTTTTATCGAGGATAATTAAGCTCCGATACACACCGTACAACTTTAGGCTCCAATTTTTGTTATCAATGACTATTAATCAAATTTTGGAGTTATCTAGTCAATCATGTCTTACAAGATTCAATTTGTGATATTGAGGATTTTTGGACGAATTATGAAGTTACTCTATACTAGGCTTTAAATTGCTAAGAAAGCTCTTTGCTCCTTATTATCGAGTGTACAGTTTTAGCTCTCAGGTGTTATGCCAGACCTGGGACACAAAAGACGTAGCCTTGTCTCGCGCACCTACATGAAGACCTTGCCTTGGCCTAACCTAGCAAGAAATAAAGATTCGACAAAGTTCTCCAACAACAACTTGACAGAACCTGAGCCACAAGCTCGAAGGTAAAACCTATGCCACATAATAGGCACCCCAACAACTGTGGTCCCAACAAACACATGACGGCTAAAACTTCAGCCTTTGTATTAAGGACAAAGGTAATTCCGATCACAAGTACACCGAAGATTTTCAATGCTCGATTAGCTAGACAAGTCAGTTATAGAACTAGGGGGTAACTGTTGGAGATAAAATCCTTTGTGGGTCTCACTCAAGCAATCTCATCCAAATAAACTACAGCCACATAGAGTTCTACAACAACTCAGCTGCTCTAGATATTTGAAGAGATTATCTCTCAAACACTATATAAATGTGTCAACCACTATGTGAACGTGGAACACTATTATCTCTTAACTACCAACTATTATCTCTTAACTACCACATAAACGAGGAGCATCAATAGTAAAGCGGTTATAGAAAACCCGATAAAAGGGACTCAACACATCATGTAAAGGGGTCGATCCGTTTTCCAAAAATCCAAGCTGATTACTCTATTCTCACTTCATACAAACATGCTAACTTAAGTATCGGAGTGTCTTCAGCCAAGGCTGAAATCTTTTGACGCTCTTAGTATTTTGCAGATAGCTCATCGCCAGTCAGGCCATACCAAAAACTGCTCTAACATAATTCTTAGTTTTGGAAAGTTGCGAATTGTATGTTGTTTGGTTTTGCGACTCACTACACCTACACTAAATCACAAAGTAATAAAATTTTGTGCTACATCACTAAATTTCCACAAATATTTTCCTTGATAAGAATATAGAAATAAATTGAGAAACTTGACTTGACTGCAATAATTATATCCATAGGAACTTAAAATCAGAAACTGACCCAACACAGGTTGACAGATGGGGTTCACATGTTTCACCATCTTACCCTATTCTTCCCCACTCAACCCCTTTTTTCCTTTTTTTCGTTTTTTTCTTTTTCAATCTTTTCGGTGGATGTGATGTTCATCATGACAAGTAGGTTTACCTGTCAGTCAGTGGCAGGCCCAGTGGATGGGGGTACACGCAATGCCATTAATCTAAAGTTGGCAGGAATAAAGACCTCTTCCTAATCGGATTGAATATTCTGTGGATCTTGATGGAATCATAGAATACCGCGTTGACGTCATTACCTAACAATCTTTTTGAAATTAAAAAAAAAAAATAACATAATTAAAGCATACCACGTGTGACACGTCACAAGCGTGTTCCTTGTAGTATACTTTACAGCTTTAATGTATTTTTGAGTTGCTCAAAGAAGTGGAACTCATGTGAGCAGTACTGTGTTATCCCAATTAACAAATAATTAAATGGTCTCATGAATTATTGGTGTACTATAAAAACTTTATAATATGCTTTTCTAATATGGACTAGTGAAAGCAAAAGCACATGAATCCACTTGCAGATTTAATATAAACAAGTTATTAACAATAATATCTCATGGAACAGTACATAGCTTGTGACTTGAAAAATACGATTAGTAAATTTAAACTCTTATGCCAAACCAAAGGTCCAAGAGTAACAATTATTCAAGAAGAAGGTATTCATTTATCCTATGGATTTTTTTCTTTTTTTATTTTATTTTTGTTATTTTTAACTAAAAATATATTCAGAAAAACTAACTACCTACCTCTATTTGTTAAAATTTTCGCAAACTATTACTTATTGTTAATGTTTCTCTAAACTATCAATTGGGTCAATGTCTTTCTAAACTACCAAAAAAAAATGTCAACGTCCTCTTAATACTAACAAAAAGATTAAACAAAAAAACAAAAAAAATAGCCCTACAAATTTTCAATAAAACAAAATTAGCTTTATAAATTCAAAAAAATATATATATAAACAGCTTTTTTACTATTTGATTTGCACCGAAAATATCTTAAAAGAAAAATGAAAAGATTTTATTATTTTTTCCGAGTAAAAAAATTGTACTGCTCGATCCATTCCACAACAACCACGGCAAAATAAGAAGTGGACCACTTTTAGCTCATCCACTCATAGCTTCAAGTCTTTCTTTAGGTGCAATTCTTCCAAGTCAATACTTAGCTTGGGCCCCCTCCCCCACAAATTTGAAATTCTAACCAACGACCATTTTTAATGGATATGATTGCCCCACTTTTTCTCTGACTAGGTGTACGGGTACAACTTACTACCGCTCCCCATAAATATATTAAAAAACTACATTAAGGGTGTGTTTAAAATTATAATTTCAAAAAATTTAATTTAAAAATAATAATTTTAAAAAACAATTTAAGTGTTTGATAAAATCTTTTAAAATTACAATTTAATTTTTAAAATTATGCATTTTAATTTATAATGCAAATTTTTTGCTTATTTAAAAAATACAATCTCAAACTATGTATCACATGTCTAACTCGAAGACCATGATACAAAGCACACGGTATGTAAAACAAAAAAAATAAAAAAAATTGCACGAAGACCGTGATACAAAGCACACGGCATGTAAAACAAAAAAAAATAAAAAATTGCACGGGCGTGCTATGCACACCACGTGCTGTTTTACTTCACCTCTAACTCGAATATCAGGGACCACATTTTCTTCCCGTTGAAAAAGTAGAAGCAACATACGATTAAATCAGAACCGTTTAACATCAATAATTCAAACAACATGACCCAATGAAACTTAAAGTGAATTAGGAAATTTTAAATTAAATAGAAAAAAAATATTATGATAATATATTTTCATTTTGAAATTCCAAATCGTAATTTTACCAATCACTTCACACGACCCTTAATAGCAGATAAAGACCAAGTAAATAATGTTTTATTATTTTGGGGCGAAAGAAAATAAAAATCAACTGGTAAAATCTCTAAAATCCCTAATAAACTCGAAAGAAGAAGAAGAAGACGAAAAAGAAGGGAAGGGAAGCAAACCTCTTCGAGGGAAGAGAAGGTATCGGGGATGAAACCATACTTCTGCTTCACAGAAGCCTTCCTGTCTATGGATTTCTTTCCACGACTACTCATCGATGCTTGGCTGGAGATGGATGAATGCGACGCTGTTCCTGCTCCCCTGCTGGGGCCGTCATCAATACCTCTGGTACCCTTACGACGAGATGAGAATATGCTGCCCATTTCATCTTCTTCAGGACGACGACAACAATAACAACAACAACCCGAATGAAAGAGACAAATGAAAAAAAGAGTACCTCTCAAATAAGAGATTATTGAACATGAAAATGATTCAGAAATTAGAGAGAATATAAGTCGCTTTGTTCCGTTTTGTGCCTTTGCTTTGATGATGGGGGAGGAATCGATCCTTCGATCTGCCGAAAGAGAACATTTATGTTCCTTTCACTCTACAATAATATTATAAGGAGAATAACTTATTATATAGGACTTAAAAAAAAAAAAAAAAAAACTTATTATATAGGAAAGTGGTACAAAAGTCACATTTTGTGCCACCAATAAGGACTTGACATATCAGTTAATTTTGTTAGACTTATACTCCTAACAAAAACTCAACCACACTAGATTATACTCTAAAAAAAATAAAAAATTAATTTTTTTATTTAAAAAAAAAAAAACAGATTTGAAGGGGTGGTTGTGCCCTTCCTCAGCTATGGGAATTGCCACCCCCCAGCGGTCCGGGGCGGCTCGCTTCCACCATCCCGATAGCTACGCGGGAGACGTGACACCCCATGGTCGCTGGTACGCGGCCAAACCACCCCAAACCGGGATTTGGGCGGTGGCTACCGGTGGTTTCCACGTAGCCACCCTGCGCCATAGTCAAGGCTGCCATCCCCATGGCTGGGGGCGGCGGCCGGCCACCCAATGTGGGGGAGGGCCACCCCTTCAAATCTTTTTTAAAAAAAATAAAAAAATAAAAACAAATTAATTTTTTTATTTTTTTAGAGTATAATTTGGTGTAGTTGAGTTTTTGTTTGAAATATAAGTCTAATAAAATTAGTTGATATATCAACTTCTTATTAGTGGCACAAAATGTGACTTTTGTACAACCTCCCTATATAAGTTATTCTCTATAATATAATTATAAAAGCCGGCCATTCCAATTTGGTCGGATAATGCAAGGGCATGGGTTGGAGTGGAATATGAGAATTCTGTACTTATTTATATTATTTTATTGAGTCCTGTACTTATTTATATTATTTCATTGAGTCCTATCATTGCTCTATGGCTTGACTAATCTTAAATATATATGTATGCAATTTTGCCATTTACATCCTTTTTAAACAGTCTTTTATAGATTGGTATTACTATGTTACACCTAACTAGTCACAGTTGGTGTGCCCTCCAACCTTTTTTAATAGAAAAAAACTCCACTTTTAACTCTTAATTGTTATCCTCTCATTTGGGTCTGAAATTTTTTTTTTATTATATAATTAATAAAAAAAAAATTTGCACTGCACGCCGCGTGCTGTGTATCACGACCCCTCATTAAATTAGTTTATTTTAGAATAGTAAAATTAAAAAAAATAATAATAATAAAATGACAATTTTACCTTTTTAAAAAATACAAATTAAATCAGAAAGGATTTTCTATTCCTGATTTGTCACTCCTCCCTTTTGTAACGTTCTCGCTAAAATTTAAAAGCTGTTAATTTGGTGCATCAAAATTTTAAGTTTTTTCAATGTGAAAATATATATATATATATATATATATATATATAACACAACAAAAATACGAATACTTCAATTTTGTAAAATAATATATATATATATATATATATATATATTATTTTACAAAAATTGAAGTATTCGTATTTTTTTACAGATACCATGAAATTTCCAAAATACTAATGTCTTAATATTTGTGTTTTTTTTTTTTTTTCCTAAAACAAATAAGTGTGTTTTAAAAAAAAAGTTAATTGATTCTGAGATTGCAAATAATTAAAAGATAAATATACTAAAATAAAAAATAAAAATTTTTTTTAAAAAAAAATTGAACTTAAATGAGGCAGAATGACAATTCAAAGAGTTAATGAAATTTGTCGTAATATAAACGGTCCCAATCTGCCCATGTCGTCAAGTGCAAGAAATCCGGGCCGTTTCTTTTAAATAAACGCTCCCTTATCTGCCACGTCATACTTTAAAAAAAATAGAAAAAAAAAAAAAAAAAAAGTATCCGCTCCCAAATCTGGCAGCCACCTACCATCACCGCTCCCAAAAGTCTCTCTCTTCCTCATCGCCCCGCCGGCGACGGCGCCGGCTCCGTGGAGGTGGTGGAGTTTATGGTGGAGTCGGTCTGGATCCGAGGAGGCTGGTTTTTCCTGTAGTTAATAACCGTGCGCAGAAGGTTTTTTGTACATCTCCTTTTTCTAAGTCTTATCTTTGAAATTATTTGTTTCGCTTACAAATAATTGAGAATTGTTCTTCAATCTTTTTGTAGAAAAATAGATACTGAAGAAAAAAAAAAAAAAATCTTCCAGAAATGGAGCTTTTGGGTTGAATGAGATTCGTTATTCGGCAAAATTTATTTTCTCTTCAGCAAAGAAGACGAAGTCCTGCACGTCTATGAGCCAACGGTGGTTTATTATCCTCCGGCGGATCCATTAAAGCGAAAGAAAGAGATATACTTTGGGTTGCGATGGCTGACAGAGGAAAAGAGAGATGCTTTTTACATTGATTAGCAAATCTCGGACCATTGATTTACAATGAACGGTTTGGATTTCATTCATGTTCTATCTGTTATCGCGGAGGAATCTGGAATCTTTTTTTTTTTTTTTTGCAGAAAGGAATCTTGAATCTTAATAACGAGAGGAAGTTGCATTGCCGGATCAAATTGGGCCCAAATTACATGTAGTGTCTTCTTGGGCCTGTTTCTTCCCAGTTTGTCCATTGTAGCGCACGGCCCTAGACTATGAAAAAGGTTTCTCTCACTGTCATCATTTGATATAAAAATCGAATTAGCAATTAGTTATTATAACAATTCATGTGTTTATTTTTTTTAATTAAAAAAAAAAAAACAATGGTATTTTAAAAATTTTGACAAGATTTAACGAAAAATGCTAACGGAATAGGGTAATTGAAAAAAATTGCATTAATTGAGAATTTTTAAATTTTTGGGATAATGTAAAAACGAATAAAAGTTCAGGGGGTTTTATGAAGTTTTCTATTAAAATTAATTGTATTTATCTTATTACCAAAATTTAAAATTAGTGCATCTAATGGTATACATGATTTCGCATTATTTAACTTTTTTAAAAGACGTGTTGACATTGATTTATATATACCGTTAGATACACCAACTTTAAATCTTGATCATAAAATTGTTATTCTCTATTTCATTTGAAATGGAAAGGATGCTAATCGGGTCAACTAACATGATGCATGAAGACTGAAGTCCAATAGATAAAGAGTAATATTAGTTCGTACATGGTTATATGATTATCATATACTTGCAAAAATGTACTAGTGAAAATTAGTTCTTAGTTTTCTTTTTTCCTTTTACAATAACTTATTTCCAATGTCACATCATCACATTATATGCTATTAAATAGCATTACTCTTTGATAAAGTGGTGGTATATCAAAAATATAAAAAATGGGGAGCCCAAAAGTGATGGATTTACAGTGCAAGTAGGGCAAGAGATTAGGAGAGAGATAAAAAAAACAAATGGGAAAAACTAAAAACAAAAAAAAAAAAATGGAAAGTCTCTACCAAGCAGTGCTCCCGCCTTCAACAATTGCACTTTTTCTTGTTCTATCTTTGTGCACTCATCAGTGACTCGAGTCATGTGTTCGTGTATCTCCTGTTTCCTTCTTGCACTCAAATAACGATTGTACTTCCCGGGGACTAAAGGAAAATCTCGCACTATCGATACGTTGCGGTGCTTCCATTTTGCAACTGCCTTCATACTATTGTGATTCAGTCGTCCATCTTTTTCTTGGGCCATGCAAGTAGGCCAAATGCCCATTTTGGGCAACTTAGCCGGGATTGCCCAATCGTGACCATGCTCCATATACATGAGTCTTCATGCTACAGAGGGAGTCGTGTAACCTAGTGCGTATGGCTCGTATTCCTTTGGCCAGTCATGTATGACTATTTCGTGCCTGCATCGATCGCACATCTAAGTGTATAGTAAAATCATGTGCCTGTGCCACATAACAGGTAAGGTTGTTCCCATCCAAACCATTATTACGCAATCAACAAGGTTGTTACTTTAGCTCGCACCTTGATAAGTGCCAAATATTATATATTTGAACCCCTTAATTTACATTAGTTAATTATTTAACTTTGTCGTTATCTAATGTTTTATTTTAGTTTTGTGTTTTTAGTGTTTTGTAGGTTGTTGAAGAGGAACTGCATCTTTAAAAGGAAAAAATGCAAAGTTTGAAAGAAACCACACTTTGAGAAGACCTGAATGATGTGGTTAAGTTTAACCCAATTAAGGAAATGATTAAATCGAAATTTCTCTAATTTGAGTCAAAATCAGATTGGGTTCAAATTTAAATTATGAATATGTCTCAGTAGTTTGACCATAACTTTCTTCTCAAATATCGGATTGAGATGAAACTTAACAAGCCTCGTGGGATCAATCTCGTACTTGTTGCACTATATTATTGTTTGATCTTGTACACTTGCGAGTAAAACGTACTAAGTATTTGCCTATTAATTTAGGTGGGTATTTGGCACAACAATACTTCTTTAGAAATTCTTGTTGCAATTGAGCCTAGGAAGTGATAGAGTTTGGTGATAAGTAATGGAACCAATGTTTGGCTATTTCCCTGAGGGGGAAAGGAAGGAGACATATCCTTAGGGCGTCATCAGTGAATCCAGTCAATTTAATGGTAGAACATATTGCTAGAAATTCATTGAGGAAGTCATAAGGGTTTTCAGTACTAAGCCCTAGGAAAGATGGTAAACTCTAAATCGTACTAGGCTTAATCTCATAGTGAGCTGCTGTAATGTCCGGCAACTTGAGACATGAGGGGGAAGTAAATTTGGTCGAGAGATAATGATATCCCAACGCTATATGATCACCCATGGTCTCAATGGTACGCACTTCTAGCAAATTATAATTCCTTTATGCTCTAACTTGTCTAAGAGTGTAATTAAAGGCAAAGATAATGAACGGTGACCCAACATAAATTAAAAGGAAAAAAATAAGAATAAAAATAAAAACAGAAAATAAAAGCTTATAAATAGCCCCAAGGTGTTGGAATTAAGCTGCTACAGTTGCTGGAATCTGGCACACTGGCGCTGGTGCGCTCGATCGCGTTACAGGGGCGCTCGAGCGCACTGTCGACAAGGAAGGGGCACAGGTGCACTGCGCTCGCACGTAGCATGCTGGATTCTAGCAAAGTGTGTAGGTGCGCTTAATCGCACTATCGGCAGGGAAGGGCTTGAGCGCAGGGATGATGGGCTCGAGCGCAGCTTACTAGAAAAGTTTGGACAGCTATGAACCTGTGATAGAAAAAGGGCAAAAAAAAAAAAAAAAAAAAACAACAACAACAACAATAACAACAAAAGAAAAAAAAGAAAGAGAAACAGAGAATAAAATTATAAAAACAAAGGAAAGCAAGAAATAATTAAGCTAAAATTAATCTTAAAAACTTAATAACGAAACAGTTTGCAGTCCTCAGCAAGGGTGCCAAAAATTGATGTGGTCTTTTATTTACCAAAATATATCAATAATAAAATACAACTCGCAATTGTACGAACCCATGTAGGATAGGGCTATATTGAGGGTGTCAAACCTCAAGGACTGCGTAAGTGTTGTCAACTTTTCAAGATCAAAAGTAACTTAATTTAAAAGATGATTGAGTTGTTTGGTTACTAAAGTGCATGAAAATAAAAGAGAATTGAAATATAAGAGAGAAAGTGTAGGGTATTGACTTCACCTCTATCCGCACAAGAATGATTAATCATACTTAATCAAGAGATTCATTTTATGCATGCTATAAATAAACAAGAAAATACCTTATTAAAGAATAAGTATAATCCATCTTTGGTTGGCACTAATTGTCCACCTAACCACTAAGATGCGGTACGACCCATCTTCCGTAGGTATGGATTATCTAATTCTTTAATAGGATACATACAATCAAGAGAATAAGTATAACCCATCTTTGGTTGGCATGGATCATCCACCTAACCACTAAGATGCGGTACGACCCATCTTTCCTAAGTATGGCCTATCTAACCCTCTTGATCATATGTTAATAAAAACCATTGTATAACCATCATCCCCATAATCATAGAAAATAAGAATGATTTGAGTTCAATAAAAGTAAAACACTTTCTAAGGCAAGATAAGAGTTTCACTAATATTGATTCTGTAATTTAAGAACAATTGCATTTAAACATGAAGAACAATATCAAATTGTAGCAATTCTCATAGTTATACAACCAACATGCAAAAACTGAAAATCTATAAATTAAGATACAATCAAACTATTGTGCTTGGATAGGATTACATCAATACCCCACTAGGGGGTTTAGCCACTCATGACTCCACTAAGCCTCCAATAACTATTTGCTAAATTTTCGCTCTAGGTAGTGGTCTCTGCCTTCTATGTTTAGAGGTCTATTTATAGGGATTAGGAGAACCCTGAAAACCCTAAGAAAACCGTAGGTCAGTCTCCCAGTCCAATTGGGAGATTGAAAACCCAATCCAAGGTGGAAAAGGACTACTACCATGTGCTGTACGCTTGAGTGCACTTGAGCCTAGCTGATGGTGCGCTTGAGCGCATGTGCTCTCGAGCCCTTGGCTGGTGAGCTCGATCCCAGGTGTCCAAAATGCATTCGAATGGTCCTTTAAAGCCTAATTTCTACTGAAATTCTTGCATTTATCAAATAAAACCCTATAACATAAAAACAAAACAAAATCAAACAAATAACAATACTAAAGAATTAACATATGCGAGTTAAGGGACTTGAATGTGCAACATTTAGCACTCATCACACTTTAAACCCGCAGTTTTCCTTTAGAAACCTTCAAAACACTAAAATCACAAAACTAAAACCAAACATCAGATTATAATATGGCTAAAGGATCAACAAATGCAAATTAAGAGGCTCAAATATGCAATATTTGACACTCATCAAACACCCCCAAACTTACATATTTCTAGTTTGTTAGCAATACAAATCTAAAAATAAAATGAAAGCATGAAACATAAATTCTCTTTTGTGGACAAGTGAAGTCTCGTGAGGGTTTAACGGAAATGATACCCACAAACATTGTAGCACTATGTTGTTAAAAAGAAAGAAGTTTCTCACAAACACTAGTTCTTATTGATGAGTAAGCTTAAAATGACAAACACCATCATCACAATCATTAGGGCATCCAAAATCAAATCACTCATAAATAGACAATTGAGACATCTTATGTTCCGATAGGTGCAAAGTGAAATTAGCATACAATCATGAAGCTTCGATTTAATCTCAAGATGAGTACCTGAAAATTCGTAGGAATCCCTATGAAATGAAACAACCAAGGAAAGATATGCATTTTTCTTTTTTCTTTTTCTTTTGTGTGTGTGTGTGTGTAGGCTGTGCAATGCTTAGCTCCCTTAAGCTTTCTAATTGAAAACTACAATATTGGGTAATCTCTCTTGGAAATCGATTTATGTGCAAATTATTTATTTCAACACAATCATTTTTTGGTGTCAATATAGCTCGATTTATCATAATGTCCAAATTGTTTGAATATTCATTAATGTGTAGAAATACGACATATATCAAAGCATTCAAAGAGGTCATATCATCTATATACGAAATTATCATTGTAGTTGGAAGTTCTATTTTATTATCAATAGTTATAGGCTTTGTTCCATTTCCCACTTGCAATACATATTCTGAAAACATCGGATCTAATTTTGCTCGCATATTCTCAGTTAATCTTATTTTTTGAAACATAAGCCATAAATATGATGTAGCCAAGCTAGCATCAATTTGTTCATGTCTAGTTGCTTTTAGAATTACAGGTAATACTTTACGACAATTACCACCAAACACAACTTTACCACCAAATGGCAAATCAAATTCGTTTATATCTTGTAACATTTGATCTAAAGCTTCAATTGTTTGTTTTTTTGCCATTGGTACTTCGTCCCATATAATTAATTTTGCAACTCGTAGAAGTTTTGCGAGGCCACTTTGTTTGCTAACACGACAAGTCATATTCTTTTCAACATCGAGTAGAATTTTAAATTGTAAATGTGTCGTGCAACCACCAGGTAGTGTGGATGTAGTAGCAAGAGCAACAATATGTTTTGATCTTACTGTAGCAAGAATTGTTCTATATAAGAAAGTCTTTCTAGTTCTACTAGGTCTATCAATGAAGATAATGCAGATGCATTTGAGAAAACCTTATCTAGTATAAGTTCATATGCATATTTTTGATGTGCATTAAGCAATTTGACAGCAAGAAGATCTTTGGGTGAAACCAAGATGTGTATTTCATCACAAATTTCTCTTGATCCCATTTTTGCTTCATCAAAAGTAATTTTGTAGTTAACCAAACGATAAGTATTTATATCTTTTTCCATGGATTCAAGTGTAGAAGCAATACTTCGCAATACTCTAGTTCTAAGAGTTGTTATAAGGCCCTTTGACTTCTTGAAATCTTCAGACACGCTCTCCTCAAATTGTTCCCATAATGCTCTAGGATTCGTAGGATTACAATAGACAAATATTGTTGCAAATAAACGCCTTAAACTATAAGGCATTTGATATGAAGATGCTTCTTCCAAACATTTTTCTAAACTATTATCTATTTCTAATAGACCATGTAGTGAAGTAGCTTCCTGAAATATAGATGCCATAGTTCCCTCAGCCTTTTTTAAGTCTTCAAATGATGATGGTCCCCTTATATGATTTAAGAGTAATTGCAAATAATATATTTCACTTTCAATTAGATTTACTGCAACAATTTTACCAATCACACTTCTTTGCTTTCTTGGAGTCCATATTTTGTCCCTTTGATTCTAAACATAATGCTTAGAATACTCTTTATACAATAATCTTTTTGCATTATCGTCTACCTTATTCCTTGAGAAGAATTCAATCAACATTGATTTTACTAAGATGTCATTGTTAACCAAATGGGTGAGATTGTCAAATTTGGAAAAAGTAACAGCTTGTTGATTCTCAAGATGTAGTTGTAGACTATAAACAGATGGGTGCATCTCATTTAATACAAAGCCATAAATTCTCCACATTGCTTCAGGAGGAGTAATCCAATGAGCTGATTGAAATTGTTCAATCTCATCTATATCTTAGGAACCATATTATGAAATCAAATTGAAAGCAACACGATCATGGCCTTTGTAGATATATTTGTATAGGTATTTAACTGCTTGAATTGTTGAACATATTTCCACATTCATATGAGAATCAAATTTCGCAAGGAGATAAGGATTGTATGGTACAACCCAACGGTTGTCTAAATTATGTCTTCTAACTTTAACACTTGCTCCATTATCTCGTCGTTTATATCTCGGGAATGAATCATTGCCTATAGTCGTTTAATCACAAAATTGTTTTGGATAACGATTCTTGCAAATTTCATCATACATATATTATTTGTATTAAGTGTACCACAAGGACCATGCATCATGTGCTTTACAACGATTGAGTATAGATGTGAGTTTTCATGTCTATTTGATAGTTCAGCTAATACAATATCATCAAATCTTTCTGGTGCAATTATTTTCCAATCCCTTTTTAATATTATCAAGAGATTAGCATGAGGAAATCCTCTTTTTTGATGTTCAATTACATATGCATATGCGGCAACTTCACCAAATATTTTTTTTCTTGAATAACTCATTCTTCAATTCTTCTAATTTTGCCCTAAAGACTCGTGCAATCAAATCAGGTCTATTTTGTGCTTCTGCTTGTGCTTCTAACTCTCCTTTAATTTTCGGCAAACTTGGGTTGCATGTGATTATAACGAAAAGATCCAGTTTTCCAAAACACTGGACCAATGCCATAGCTTCCATATATCTCTTCCGCATATCTCTTGGACCACCAATGAAAGAGGATGGTAAAATAATTCTACGTCCAATTTTGAAACCTCGAGTCACACCAATAAGAATGCTATCAATAATGCCTTGATAGACTTCAGATCGAATTTCTTGTTGTTTAGTACAAAAGTAGTCTAACCTACCTATTTCAATCTTAATATACATGTCAACGACATATTATTGTAAGAGGCGCCTTGAACGCAACAATATTGATTTAATTGATGGTCGTATTTGCAACTTATAGGAATAATATTCACGACAGGAAGCTGTTGCTCGACTTCTTCTCTTCTCTAGTACTGAAAATATAGAAATTAATAAGTTTTCAATTAATACAATCCAATTATCTAAGTTGGAAGTGAGTAGCTAACATTGGACACAATGTATACCTTGTGTTTCATTGTCAAGTAACTCAGTTGCTAAATTTGATGCTCGAGGATTAATTAATTCTTCAATACGGGAAGATGAATGTTGCTTGCCTTTTTCAAGTCTTTGTATTCCTTAGTGCCAACCAATATCTCCATAAGGAAATAATAGAGGATATTGCAAAGGATCGTAACACTCAGAATAGTATTGCACTCTATGACTACAACAAGAATGACTATAAACAATAATGTCTCAACTCATATGTTGTTTGTAAGTATTTTTATCTACCCATATTGCTGCAACTAGTGAAGTCGATGGAGTATTATAAACTTGTTGGTCCAAAGAAACATTTGATTTTATATGAATTTGTTGATGTTCTAAATTAGGCACATCCTTGAGAGACCAAAAGAAAGCACAATATGGATTGATCTTCAATATATCTATTATTTTCCTCAAAATGGATGGATTTAGTCGACCTAATCATATATTCGATTCTCCATCTCATGTTCAATATCATAAAAATAAAATTGCAAAGGATGACCATCTAATGGCAATAAGTCGTTGATACAATGATAGACTTGACCCTGAGCTCTGAATGTATATATCCCTTTGTTTTGTCCGCACAAGTTTTTGTCATATTTAACACCAAAGAACATCAATGCAAATTTGTTATTGAAAGTGCGGACATACTTAAGAAATTCCATCGACTCTTCTAAGTTTGAAGTAAACAACTCATAAAGTTCGTTAGGGACATCATTAGAAACTAAAGAAATTTCTCCATCAGCACAATTGAAACCTTTACTCTCATGTTGAAACATCTTTGTAGCGCCCCAGTTTTTAAAAGTCTTATTTTAGATATATTTATTTGATGATGATTAGGTAATGGTATTTATTCTTGAGGAATTTATTAGATCATATGATATTGATTTGAGATTATATCTAATTATTTTATTGGGTGATTTAAGAGATATGATAATTAATGATCGATTAATAGAATTTGAAGTATGATTATAATAGTTGGTGATTGATTAAATGAGGACAATAGACAAATTATTTTAAAATGCGAGTTAACCTACAATACTTGCTCATAATCACCTTATTTTTCTCTTTTCTTTTATTATTACTTTTTACTATTTTTCCCCACATCTTTGCTGGCCAACCCACCTAATTCTTATTTTTCTTTCTTCTCATTTCCCCATTTTTCTTCACAGCAGCCCCACATCCACTTATTCTCCTACTTTGAATTATTGACTAATGCTTTGTACTTTACTTTCTCTCTCTCTCTCTCTCTCTCTCTTTTCATGAGGCCCCGACCCACTTTCTTTTCTTCCTTCTTTCTCTCTTTCTTATTTTCTACCAGCACACTAACCCCTTTCCTCCCCCACTTTCCCCAATGCCACTTATTACCACTCATTGCTCCTTCCATTTTTCTTCCTTCCTTCTCTTACCACACGATTTGGACTTTCCTTTTCATTTTCTTGACTTCACCCACTCTCATTTCTTATTACTTAACGGAGAGGAAGAAATAAGAAGATAGAGAGAGAGGGAGCTTTACGGATGTAAGAAAGAGAAGACAGAAGGAGAAAGAATGTTGCAATAGAGTGAGAGATGGACAGAGAAGCATGGGAAATAGAAAGCGGGTGAGATGCTGAGGGGGAGAAACAGAGATTTAGAGGATGACCAAAAGAGAAATTCGCAGAATAATAAAAATTGGTTCTTCAAAGGTAAAATTCTTCTTCCTTTAACTATGAGTATTTGATTTTAAGTTGAGTAACGGGTCTTAGATGAGAACCTTTCAATTTAATCAAGATGATATCGGGTGGTTTCACCCTTGAGAATTTTGAATTAGTGTTGGGAGTTGATTCTCTATTTTTGGGCTAAGTTATAAGATGTTTTGGGTTGGATTTTAATGGGTTAACTTCCCTAAAGGAGTAGACTAGAGTTGATTGATTTTCGTGAATTGTTATTAATTTAGCTGTGAATAAACAGAGTGGGACAACAAGATATTTTTCGAGATGATTATTTAGCAGTTTAAAGACTGCTCATAGCTTCAGTCTAGAGGTAAGTAAATTCACTACCCCTTCTAAAATTACTTCATGTCATGCTATTTATTCATTATTGTATCAAACTGTAAATGATTATTTTATTTACCTATCATGGAGATATATTGCATGCATGAAGGATTTCTAAAAAAATTATTTAGAAAGTTTATATTTCTTTAAACGCTTTCTAAGTACAAGTTTATATTTGGAAAAGTTTCCATTTTTTAGAAAAGAAAGTTGAGAAATAATGATGATTATAAGAAAGAAGAATGATGATAAGCCCTCTTACATGTTGCCCTAAGATACATCAAAAGAAGTACAAAGAGAAGTACAAGAAATGAGTTAAATGTTTATGAAATGAGGGCACATGTATGGAGGAGAGTATTTTTTGCCCCAAGATAAGTAAGGATGAGAGGAATTCGGTACCGATATTCGGATGGAGGCGAAACCACTGAAGGAGGCTATGCCAGAAGGTGGTATTCCATCAACATGACCGTTGAGTGCACCAAGAAAAGAGTTAATTGACAGTCGGGCATGGCTAAGGCCACAGTTTAGTGCCATGGTCACAAGGACCCGCAACCCTCGTACACAGGGGTAATAGTGTACATGGGCCCTAATATGAGAAAATGATAATATAATTTCAATGATGATATACTATGATGATTTACAACGATAATATACTATGATGATTTACAATGATGATTTATAATGATGCATTGTGATGATGATTTATAAAGATGATTTATGACGATGATCTATTACTAGAAGTAATAGTACGTATATGCTACGGGAGATGCAACCGTACATACATGTATTATTATGGCTGGATGTATATTTATTTGTGAAAACAATTTTCAAAATTGAGAATAAGGAGTAAAACTATTTATGGTTGTGGATTTTACTTACTGTGCCCCTTTGGGCCCATTCAGTTTTATTTCTTGTTTTCAGGTAGAAAGGACGCTGGAATAGGAGGCCGGAATGGGGGCGGGAATAATTATTAATTTTCAAAGTCTTTTCATATCAGTTATTGTAATAATATGATATTCCGCAACTAAAGTTTAATGTTTCCTAATTTCGCTTGTAATGAAATCTCTTGAAGAATGTTTTATACATTGATCGTATTCTTTAAAATCAAGTACTCTGATAGACCTTATAGATCTTTGCAAAACTTTTGTTGTAAAAGAAGAAAAGTGGCAAACTCAGCCTTAACGGGCTGGGGATGTTACAATCTTTGCATGACAATATTTACGAGCTCGTGCAAGAAGCAAAGTTTCTATCTCAGACGAGATATTTCGTAATGCATACCTAAGATTTGTGGAGGTCTGGTATTTCCTACCTACAATATACAGAAGCACACACAACAAGAGTGAGAGAAGCACATTTCTAAGAATTTGTTTATAACTAAATAAATAAATAATAGAACTATGGCATACTTAATCTTAGAATTGATTTATACCTAGCAACTCCTAAGATATTACACTCATCTATTGTAAAGCATTGCTTTCCTATCTTTTTGGCATCCACCATTGTAACGCCCTAGATAATTATTAAGTTTGTTATTAATAACTTCATAGTAATCTAAATTAATTAATAAGATAAAACATAGGATGATTTAGAATAATAGATATAATAAAATGGGATTAACAGTATTAGGATAATAATTCCTAGTGTGGTAAATAATTATATGTATGGGTAAATTGTAGTTGAAATAAATGGTAGGGGTAAATCTTGCAATTCTAAATAGTTGGGGCATTAAAATAGAAATAGAATCTTATCCTATACCACGTGTCAAATTTTCATTGGCCATTGGAGATACCTTATCTCCTTAGTTTTAAAAGAAAAATGCAAAAAAATAATAATAATACAAGTTTTTTGGTGGGCCCCCTACAGCAGCCCACTTTTTCCCCCCATCCTTTCTTTCTTTCTCCCTCACCCCCCATTCACGCACACACACAGCAACCCCCCTTTTTCTCATTTTCCCTCACTCTTTCTCCTTCCACAAACCCACACACACGGCCTAGATTGGGAGAGAAAGAGCTGCAGATTGAGAGAGAGAGAGAGAGAGAGAGAGGGGTACTGCTGGCTGGGAGAAAGAAAGAGAAAGAAGAAGGAGAAGAAGAAAGAAGAAAAAGAAAAGAAAAGGGAAGTGACGAATTTGAAGGGGGATTTTGGCCATGGAAGCTTGAATGGCAAATGCTAAAGCTTTTCTTTGTGATTTCATCTTACCCATTGATTATAGGAAACGAAAATGACATGAATTATTAGGGATTTCTTTAGGTCCAAAAACCAGGGTTCTTGAAAGGAATTTTGGAGATTTTGTTATATGGTTGAATTTTTAGTTTCTCTTTAAGGTTTTGTTCTAC
>NC_081546.1:13856205-13910726 GCF_901000735.1 Corylus avellana | reverse complement strand
CCATTGTATGCTACTGTACATAACAATAGTGGCACGACCGAGTCCGACCTCGGGTGGCCCACACCGCTAATGATGTCCGTCCTGTAGTGACTGAGTCAATAGGGAATGATTGCGCCTGGTCACGAAACCATTGGATCCAAAGACCACATAACATACACACATTTGACCATAGCATTAAGTCTACATAGTAAGCCTATGGCCATTATACCGCACATACCGGTATACCATGTCATACGATACATCTTATTAATCATTTGATAAAGCAGTTACCAAGTTATTATGAAAGTAGACATGCTCATATCATACTCGTGGTCAGTCAACTGACATATCACAAGTTTTTAAGGAAAGAGTTTGTAAGTGTTTACCTACCTTGTACGCTCGCTTGAATCCTCCGACATCGCTAAATCCTACTATAATGCAATACGACACGTCATTATGCGCAATTTTAGAGGACCTTTACAAGTAAAATAATAAGCCTTATCTAACAAAAGGATTGCTAGACTCTAAAATACACACGAGTGGGGCTTAAGGGCTAGTGCCTGTCTTCCTGACCGTACGTCCTGGCTCGAGGGCGTACGTCTGGTCAATGAGTTAGGTCATCCGTCTAAAGCTTCAAACTCTGTTTTAAGGCTTCTATAAAATCTATAAGCTACTATATCCCCTTCTAGACTAAGAGATAAACACATTGAACACAAGAAAACATGCAATACAAGGAATTAAAGAAGCTTTCGAAACTATTTTGAAAACATTTCTTGTTTTGTAAGGAAAAGAGTAAAGAGCTTAACATAACATCTTTTGAAAACTTACAACATTTAAGAATGCAATAAAAACAGTAGCTAAAGCATATAATGGGCAAGGGGTTACCTCTTGGAGCAACCTCCAAGAAAACACCTCTTCTTCTTCACAAAACACACAACCTCACAAGATCACACTCACAAAAGGATTCTGGAAGCCTGTGTAACGCCCAAGATAATTATTAAGTTTATTAATAATAACTTCATAGTAATCTATATTAATTAATGAGATAAAACATGGGATGATTTAGAATAATAGATATAATAAAATGGGATTAACGGTATTAGGATAATAATTCCTAGTGTGGTAAATAATTATATGTATGGGTAAATTGTAGTTGAAATAAATAGTAGGGGTAAATCTTGCAATTCTAAATAGTTGGGGCATTAAAATAGAAATAGAATCTTATCCTATGCCATATGTCAAATTTTCATTGGCCATTGGAGATACCTTATCTTCTTGGTTTTAAAAGAAAAATGCAAAAAATAATAATAATATAAGTTTTTTTTGGTGGGCCCCCTGCAGCAGCCCATTTTTCCCCCCATCTTTTCCTTCTTTCCTCTTTTCTTTCTTTCTCCCTCACCCCTCATTCACGCACACACACAGCAGCCCCCATTTTTCCCATTTTCCCTCACTCTTTCTCCTTCCACAAACCCACACACACGGCCTAGATTGGGAGAGAAAAAGCTGCAGATTGAGAGAGAGAGAGAGAGGGGTACTGCTGGCTGGGAGAAAGAAAGAGAAAGAAGAAGGAGAAGAAGAAAGAAGAAAAAGAAAAGAAAAGGGAAGTGACGAATTTGAAGGGGGATTTTGGCCATGGAAGCTTGAATGGTAAATGCTAAAGCTTTTCTTTGTGATTTCATCTTACCCATTGATTATAGGAAACGAAAATGACATGAATTATTAGGGATTTCTTTAGGTCCAAAAACTAGGGTTCTTGAAAGGAATTTTGGGGATTTTGTTATATGGTTGAATTTTTAGTTTCTCTTTAAGGTTTTGTTCTACCCATTGTATATCAAGCTTGAAAGCATGTTTATTTGGGGGATTTCTAATTAGGCCCAAAAATTGGGGAATTTTAATTAGAAGCCTAATTCCTAAAATTAGCTTGGGGTTTTTGTGTGTAGTGGATTGCTATACATTATTCAAGTTTTGGGTTATTTTATTAATGGGTTGAAATTCCAATTTTACTTATTGGTAAAATATGGACATAAACCCTAATTTTATATGGTTTGAATTAATTTGGGGCTTTAGGTATATGAACAATAGCAATGTTATTTCAATGGGTTAATTACATTTCAAGTGTTAATTAATCCTAGGTTTTCATGGGATTCCATGGAAATTGATGAATATGGGTTTAGGTTCTAATGTCATATTAGAATCATGATTATAGTAAGTGTTATGAGAATTATAAAGTTTGGGGTAAATTGCTAGATTAAATGGCTTAGAAGAGAATAACAATTATGGGTTAAGTGTAATGCTTAACTTAGAGTCTATGTGTATGCCTCAAGATTTAGTGATCTAATATATTATGATGTAGAATCATAGTTCAATGTAACTAAGTTATTGGATAATTAATGCATTAGCTTATATATATGTATTAAATGTAAGTAAAGGATTTAAGGGGCTTTAGTTGAATAGATTTGGGATGACCTATGGAGCGTGATACTTGTAGTGCTCAAGTATCTTTATAGAGTGCGAATTGTTAAGTTAAGAATAGAGCTTAATTATGTGTTTATTATGTAAATGCTTAGGTGCATTGCGGTTGAGAAAATAATCCACCGAAGGGTAGTCAAGCGAAAAAGGTAAGTATTTTACTTACTGGGCAAAAAGGGTTCTATTTTTAAAGTATAAAAGATGTTTTGGTTGAACGATTGATGTATGATGTTTGAGATACTATGATTATTGGTGATGTTCTATGAGATGTGTTGGATGAATGTTTGATGCAATGTTTTCTATGAGCTTTTATGGAGTTGTAAGATAATGTGATGATTATGTTGTCATGAGTATTTCGATGATTCGTATGGTTTACGACATGATTCTATGATTTTACGATATGAGTTATGATAGCATATGAGTTCAAGGATTTATTGACATAAGCATGCATAGCATATGATTGCATGAAAATGATGTTAAAAGAAAGGTAACTAGTCTTACTTTGTAAATGGCCCAAGTAGTGGCAAGCAAAGTAAGGCTAGGGACAAATGATGTCAAATAAAAGGTAACCGGCCTTACTTTGTAGATGGCCCAAGTAGCGGCAAGCAAAGTAAGGCTAGCGACAAATGATGTTAAAGAAAAAGGAACCGGCCTTACTTTGTAGATGGCCCAAGTAGTGGTAAGCAAAGTAAGGTTAGGGACAAATGATGTTAAAGGAAGGGTAACTGGTCTTACTTTGCAGATGGCCCAAGTAGCGGCAAACAAAGTAAGAACGGTCCTTGTTTTGTAGATGGCACAAATAGGGGCAAGCAAAATAAGGATGGGCCTTACTCTGTAGATGGCACAAGTAGGGGCAATCAGAGTAAGGACAGAGACAAATGATGTTAAAGGAAAGGTAACTGGTCTTACTTTGTAGATGGCACAAGTAGCGGCAAGCAAAGTAAGAACGGTCCTTGTTTTGTAGATGGCACAAGTAGGGGCAAGCAAAACAAGGATTGGCCTTATTCTATAGATGGCACAAGTAGAGGCAAACAGAGTAAGGACAGGGACTAATGGTACACAATGAAACAAGAAACAAGAATGACAATGATGAGCATGAGTTTGCATGGCATATGAATGTTATGATGATGATGATGATGATGATATATGATGTTTGCATTGTTGCATATGATGATTTTTATGCTAGACGTATCGGTATGCATATGAAACGGGAGATGAAACCGTGCGTATGTATATCGTTATGGATAGATGATACATGGTGACTTTCCATATGTTTTATTGTTAAGCTATATAACATGTAAGTATGTATAAAGTTAGATGGGTTAGTATGCGTATGTTCCGAGAGCGGAAGATCGGGCTTACATATACTTTCACAATTGATCTAGTATGTTTTCAAATGATGATTTTTTTTGAAAGCCTAATGAGTTCTATAATGCTGAGCGTCTCTATTTTATGGAGACGGCGGGCTCATGAAATTCGCCTGCATCATGGGTGGTGGTGATTCCCATGGTGCAGACGATGTTGTTGATGCAGGTACAGGGACCCTAGATGATGATCCAATGGCTATGTATCTGGGTTACCACGGTGCCTGAGGCCTGGACACATTGGGTGTTTATTTTGTAGGACTACTTGATAGCCCTCTTTTGTAGAGCATTCATGTATATGCTTAGGCATTGTTATTTTGTATATGGCTCGTGTCGTATGTGACACTTCTATATAGCCATTCTTTTGTATGTAAACTTTACTCACTTAGATGTATTTGTCAGCTCTAATGTGTTATGTTATGTCTTATGATATTTATATTCCGCTGCAAGGATATGAACTCTGATGAATCATGAACGATGCATATATCTTTGTGAGACTTATGATATTGTCAATCAGGTTAATGCATGGGTTCGTGGCATACTGCAATATCGCCATGCCACTGTGACAATCCGCTTTATTGTGGATTATTGGTTTTTAAAAGAAAAAAAAAAAATTTAAATCATGCTTTTATCAAGCGGGTCGTCACAACCATCATTGATTGTTTTTTCAATATTAGGTGTACCTTCATGATGAACAATTCCATCTTCATCTCTGGCTGAGATTGCAACTATTTGCTTATTGTTAATGGCATCGTTTGCAAGAGACTTTTTCCGTGCATACACTTCTCTCTTCTTCCTACAAACCTCTTCTTTTTGCTCTTCGAATAATGCACTATACCAATTTCTTTTTTTAAGTGGACCATGTGAATTGATTTGATTGTTGGAATCTGCTTGCATTGTTGTAGTCTTGGTCATCTAAATATAAATTGAAATAAATGGTATTAAGACTTACGCAACAATATTCACCTCAACTCATTTGACAACTTCTATTTATCACTATACCTATACCATGCATACAATGATGAACAGTTGAATCCATAAGGTCACACGCTGAAAATTTAGCAACTTTGCTAAGAATTCCGTCCTTTTTTATTTGCACCTATCTCAAAGCATCGCTTTCTCTTCCCTCCAAATGCATATCCGTGATTACTATTTTCAATGGTATGTCAAACAAGGTAATGATGTTGCTTCTTCTAAATCCTCTGTGATTAGGGTTGTAAGTATTTGTCCACTCCTTAAAGTTTCTTTTACAAAAGCTCTTTCTCTGCAAATGTTTGTTTATATTTGTTACAAACTTTTTCTGTTTGAGAAAATTTATGGAGTAGTATGGGTTATAATTTATGTTATAATTAAGCGTGTTAACTAAAGTTATAATTTATGTTATCTTTGTTATATGAGTCTTTAACTCAATTCAACTGAGCTTTAGTCTAAATTAATTTAATATGTTATGAGTACGAAAAAACTATGCCTATGTCGTTCTTAATATTTTCACTTTTTAACACAATTGGGCCCATTGCCTTTGGGATTTTGTTAGGTTGATTATCAACAAATACTTATTCGCATATTATTAACTTCAACCCATTGTTGTTTGTTATGCTTCCCCTTTATCTTCTTCATATTCTTTACTCATGATATACAAATTGCTTTTAAAGTTTTATTTAGGATCGAACCCACTTGAGCCCTTCTTTGAACTTAAGTAATGTTTTGACATTTTGTTATATATATAAAAAAAAAAAAAAAAAGGTTGTAGGAATTGCTTTGTACTATTTGTTTAATTTTTGCCGTTGTGGTTTTATGTGAGAATCTTGGAGCATGTTGTATTGTTTGACAAGTAATAGTTTTTGATTTATGTGGTTCTATACAAGAAATAATTTTTTTTTGTGGGTTTTGTTTGATTTTTTGTTGTATTTGGTTGTAGGAATTCTATATAATCTTCTTTGGTGGGTTTTGTTTGATTTTTTGTTCTATTTGGTTATAGAAATTGTATTGTACTATTTGTTTAATTTCTATTTGATTTTTATGTGCGACTCTTTTGTAAGATTCGATTGATATGTAAATACCATATTATATTTGTCTCTTTATTTTAAGCAAATATTATTATTTGTCTCTTTCTCTTTAAAATGAAGATAATGTTAACTTGCTCTGTGTATAAATTAACTTGTAGTTAGAATGTTAAGATTGTTTAAAAAATTAAATCACACAGGCCCAAAATACACTATATAGAAATATAAGACAGCACAAAAGGAATATATTTAAGAGATAAAGCTTTAACAAAGTAGACTAATAAGATAACACAAAAGGAAGGAATGTATTTAATTAAGTGATAAAGCTTCAAGCTTTCAACAAAGTAGACTTATTGAAGGTAGAGGAGAAGTGTTTTTTCGTTATACTACTCGGACACAAATTTTCGTGGTCTGTTTTATGTATAAATTAATTTGTAATTAGAATTTTAAAGATGGGTAAAAAAAACTTAAATCACGGCGACTCAAAATACACTATATAAAAACATGAGACAACACAAAAAGGAATTTATTTAAGAGATAAAGATTCATGCAGAGGATAATTTTTTTTTTCGTTGTTTGTTTAATGAAAGCTCACTTTTGTGAGATAACTTCTTCACATGCTAGCTTGGAAAACAATTTGAAATGATTGCACTCACATGCTAGTTAGAACTTGGAACACTTTGAAATGCTCTGACTTGATGGCCTGCAAACATTTGTGAGAAGTCTTCTTTTTTGCTCCTTTATACTAAATGAAGCGTGAGTGTGCTGTGAGTGAGACAAAAATAAACAAAGGAAAAAAAAAAGAAAAAAAAAAGTGAAAGTGATTGGAGGGAAGGAAAAAATAAAGTGGGAGGAGCATGCACTAACTATGAACAGTGGGAGGAGCTACATTGTTTGTTAAACTACACCACATTCCCCCACAATATTTACATCTTTTTTTTTTTTTTTCAAAAGAATCAACATCAAAACATTTTCACTTTTATATCACATCATTCACTTTTTATATCACATAATTTACTTTTTATTACTATTAAAATAAAACAAAATTACTATAAAACAAAATTTTTTCACTTTTCAATACCACTTTTTCATTTTCCTATATCAATCATTATTTTCTGTTTTAGTATTTTTAACTATGAACAGTATCGTGGGGGTTGATGTTGTTTGCCAAACACCCTCTAAAAGTCAAGTGGAAAGGAACTAAAAGGAAAGAAAAGAGAGGAGAAAAATGTTCAATAGTTAAAAAAAATTTCTAAAAGTTAAGTGAGACTTTTATGATGGTGTATGATTGAGTGTGTGACTAATGAAGGATGAGATTAAGTATCTTTAATTTCTTATTAAATAAACTCATCCCTCTTTCAATGACCATAGTATACCAATTTCGTTGTTATACTTTTATTGGATGGGGATGAATGTTTAACAGTAATGTAGTATTGACAATTGCGTACTTAGACTTGACTTTTGTGTTGAGAATTCCCTTTATAATGGATGTATGCTATGTATGTTTGATATGAGCTAGAACCAAAAGAAATCCAAGAGCTTATCTTTTATTTTCAATAACATGGCTCTACTCGTAGGAGGAGGTAAGGCTAGAGGTGTAGAAGTCTCTGCCTTAAAGACCGCCATATTTGCTAATGCTCGAGCCATAAAGATGTCTGGGAAAGAAAGTCGTAAAGCAGGGAGGGTGCTCGATGTAATGACCTAGATTTTAAAACTCTTATTTAAATAATATTAAATAGATTAAAAATATAATCGATAAATTAGAACAATGATATGTGGATTAATGATATTAAATAACTATTTAGTGTTAAAGGTATATTACATTGATTTTTGACCTCTTATGTATATTACTTCAATTCTAAAAGTTTAGCTTCACTAATATGTTTATGGGCATAATCAAACCCAATCTAGTGAATAAATTATTTATATTGGTGTTTAGCAAAGTCATAAATTAATTTGAAGCTTTTCAGTTTTTTAGCCTAAAAAGCAGTGTCTTAATTTTCATACTGTCTAAATGAGATTAAAACTGCTAAAGAAAGATACCAAGGCTAGCCACCTTTGTTGAAAGCTTAAAGTCTTCTAATAATGATGGTTATAGTAAATATCATGATTATAATGATTTAATAAGACAAGTGGCCAAGTGGGAATGCAAATAGTTAAAGCCTAAGTTGAATTGGAAACTTTGTATAGGCCAAAAATAGACTCAAACGAACTCAGATGAAGTCGAACCAAAAATATAAAATGTTTGTCTCGGAGTCCTCTATCTACTCTCAAAATTTCATGTCAATCGGAGTATGTTTGGACATTGAAAAATGGATAGGGATACACTGCCCTCATTTTGGACGAAAATTCTAATTGGTATAGAGCATGAAATATGGACTAGGTTCATTCTTTTGGTTAAATACATCTCAACCCTTAGATCAAGTGTGTAAAAATAAATCCTAACCATTCATTCTCTTATAAATAGAGCCTTAGCTAAATTCACTTTTACTTAAGTTTTTACAATCTTAGAACAAGTAAAATTGTTTGCTCCTCCTTTCATTTTATTTCTTAGTTCTAGTCAAATACCATATAGCCTAGATCTTTCTTGTAGTGTTCAAGCGTTTTTCTAAAACTAGCTACCTAGAGAAGATTTGGTGGAGTTTTACTTCTAAAGGATTATTGGGTAAGTGTTTCTTGTATAAATATCATGATTTATTGCTTTTATTACTTGTCCTCATTTAATTGTTTAAAGACCCAATAAAGCGTATAATGTAAAATAAAGTAATGGATACAAGTGAATTAATAATAAAGAGTTAGTGGACAAAATCAATTAAGGACTTATAATATTATCTATATATTATTTACTTTACAGTATTTACATTAAGTCATTTCTTTTATATCATTTAAATTTATGTTCATATTTCTGGCGGTAAGGACCATTTGATGTCATCCCCGAAATATGCATTATTTACATTCAGTTATTTCTTTTATGTCATTTAAATTTCTGTTCATATTTCTGGCGGTAAGGACCATTTGATCTCATCCCCGAAATATGCATTATTTACATTCAGTTATTTCTTTTATGTCATTTAAATTTCTGTTCATATTTCTGGCGGTAAGGACCATTTGATCTCATCCCCGAAATATGCATTATTTACATTCAGTTATTTCTTTTATGTCATTTAAATTTTAATTCATATTTTTGGCGGTCATCCCCAGAATATGAATTCAGTATTTACATTCAGTCATTTCTTTTATTGTCATTTAAATTTTGATTCATACTTTGGTAGGTACGGACCATTGGTCTCATCTCCAAAATATGAGTCATGTTTTATATATATTATTTATAATACTTGTTTGTATTTAGTGATACTGGCCATTAGCCTCGTCACCAAAAATGAATTCAGGCATAAAGCTAGTTATAAGTAACTATCTTAGATTAATATAATAAAATGAGTAAGTAAAGATGAAGTGACGGATAATAAATAAATATAAAAGATGAGGGTCTTTAAACAATGATATTATTGGAGAATGAACTAAGTATTGTTTGTATGTATGTATTATATGCAGAAGTGGAGCAGAATACTACACTAAGGAGAGTAAGTATGGATATACTTACTGAGTACTAGCTTTGTTTTATTGTTATAGGAATTCTTATTTTGTCTTATTGATATAATTTTGCAATACAACTGCTGCATAATGTGTCTAATAAAATGGGCTGATAAGATAGCCACCTTAAGAACAAGCTGGGTGGATTGCCGCGAGGAACTGTCGGTATCTCAGTGGATGGGGGTATATAACCGTCCAACAGGCCTAATATATAACTAAGCTGGGGCGGTGTAGTTGCCAGCACCAAACAGGTAAACCTCTAAAGTGTGAGGGACATAACGGACGTAAGCGGGCTGAGAGCTCATGAGAAGAGGTCTGAAGAAAGATTATCATAAAACACAAACTAATCTGTCATTACGCTGCATTCACAACTCATTCATTATTATATATTTTAGTCTTTAATCTTATTTGTTCAAACTAGTCTTTTTAGTCTTTATATCTAGGAAAATAGATTACTCACTTGTTTGCCTATGTAAATATGATAACGTCATCTTTACATAGATCTTGATGCAGGGATAGAAAGTGAGGACGATGGTCCTTTTACTGGTTTTGATGGTTGATAGACCATCTGCTGCAGGATTTATGCTTACTCTATGGAGCAAGTCTCATTTATGTTAATCGCTTTTATTATGTATGGTGATGTGTGTAAACTTAATAGATATTACTATGTTAATTTAGGTGCCGTCTGTGGCATATATTTGGTACACCTAGTGTGTACATATATTGTAATGAAAACCATGTTTCTATTTTATTTAATAATATATCACCTTGAGGTATTTCAGTCAGCTCAACTGTGTTGTGTAAGTTATTCCTAGGTCATAGAAAAAGAAAAAAATATACATACTCCGCTGTAAGATTGTATTTTCTAAAGTTGCAGCGTCACGACTTCGATATTTGCTAGTTCAAATATTGGGGCGTTACACTTGAGAATTGCAAAGGCCATCATTCATTATTATTGTCAGACGACGTTTTAAGCAACCTTCTTTGTTTTTTTTCCCTGCAATTAAGTAAGCATCCTTTGATGAAGCTTTCTCAAATATGTGTTTAGCTTCTTTTTTCTGCACACTTTTATTTCTTTTTTTCTCTCCTTCTCTCATGCTTCAAAGTGTTTCTATGGAATACTGCCAAGTGTATCCTAGTGTCTTCATATAATTTTGATAAGTGTCTCCAAGTGTTCTTTTTTTTCCCTTCACTCCCCATCATATTTAACTCATCACGTGGGATGCAAAGCTGGTGCTCAAATCCAAAGCATTCAGAAATACAAATCATTCCAAAGCATTTAGAAATAAGTCAAGTTCTGAAAGAAAAATCTCTTAACTTCAGTAAATTACTTTTTAAAACTTTTTTTAAGAAAAATGTTGTAGGAAATGGAACTCTGTAAAAATTAATGTGCATAGGCCTGTTAGCTGGATTTCCGCACAGAAATCCGGTTTGTCCCTCATCTTTTATCTCTTTCAATTTCTTCCTTTCATTTTATCTACAAACTCTATCAACCTATTACCAAGATTGCTGGCGAAAAATGTGGTTTGTCCCTTATCTATCTTATCTCTTTCAATTTTTTTCTTCGATTTTGTCTACCAACTCTATTAGCCTATTAGCTGGATTTCCGGCTAAAAATCCGGTTTATCCCTCATCTCTTATCTCTTTCAATCTCTTTTCCACAAATTTCCCTTAATCAAACATATTGTGGATTCTATCTATGAAATCTAGTGATTGTAGTAGTGATATGGGGAAGTGGGGTGTTAGTATTTTTGTTGGCTTAATTCGGTTCCAAAATGCAGAGCCTACTGTCCATGGGCTCAAACACTAATATAGAATACTCATAATCCAATCTCCACCATTCATGCTGAGGATTCATGTGTCATGAACATTCCTGCAAAGTTTTAGCTCAATCGGACCACAAACGCTCATCAATCGGAGCTGTTGATCAAGGCCCTATAGAAGTTCCATAATACTGTTTTCACCCTTTGCAGACCCTGTCCGGACATGCCTTCCCCCCTGTCTGGACAATGGTTCCAAAAACTCTGTTTCTGCTCCGCAAGGCTCTGTACGAATAGCTCATTAACCTGTCCGGACACCCCGTAAGTTTTACACCCAAAAACGTGATTTTAAGTGTGTCAGGTCTAGGGTTTTGTTGTGGGTATATATACATCTTTATATAGAGAGAGAGATGTACGAAATTTGACCCCAGGTTTCGTCAGAGGCTGTACTGAGAGAGAATATTTGTCGAGAGCCAAAATGTTCCTCGTAGAGGATTTTAGTAGTTTGATTGTGAGCTTCATTGAGAAGTCTATCGGAAGGATCCGGTAAAGAAGAATCACGTTGAAGAAGATTGTGAGCGAGGAGACAAGTTCAAGGCTTGTCGATCTTATAGGATCAAGGTTTTGCATCGGTTTGTAAGTGTTCTTAGTGTCTGTAATCTCTGAACATCTTTTGATAGTGATTTCCTGGGTTTGGCTGCCCTGAAGAGGTTTTACTTTTATATTATTTTCTAAAAGGTTTCTTCTTCGTCACCAAAATCTTTGTGTCTGATTGAATATTTGTTTTGATTATTTTGGTGATTGATTGGTTTTAGATTGATATTTGTTAATTCCGTATAAACTGTGATAAATAAGTTTTTGAAGTCGGCATAGCATTTTTCATGGGGGAAAAGTATGAAAGAAAAGTAAGAAGGTGGAGAATTTGGAGATGGGTATGTTGTACATTGGAGGTGAGTTGAATTTTATAATAAAAAGAAAAGTCATTAGTCATGTGAAAGTGGGTACGTCGGAGATAAGGATCTGCACACTATCTGTATATATACAATTATTAATAATTGCCTATTATCTATCTAAATAATGTGCATAAACCACTAACTAATTTATATATATATATATATATATATATATATATATATATATATATATATTACAAACTATTAATTTTAACAGTAACATCGTGTAACGATTCATTCCAAATACAAAACTCTTTATATTGTCTTATCTCAAATCTCTATGTTAATACTGCAATCTCAATGGAAATCTTTTTGTACTACAACATGTCTACTTGATACATCATAAATGGTAAAAGAAACTCGTAATATATTTCAACTTAATCATTAAACATCTTATTACAGAAATGTAAGATCCTCATCCATTCTTGACTAATACATACTGTGCATTGATGTATTCTAAAGATGAAAGCAAAGCAGGATATGGGTAAGTTTCCAAGCTGGAATTTCCAAGATACCCATGCATGTTACAAGTTTACTCTCTTAGGTCTTGCAAGGTCAAGAAAAAGAAACAGAGAGACAAATAGTCGTGTTGTGCTGCAAATATAAGGGCTTGAAAAGCATTTCAGGACATGATATGTATGCAACTTCTTTCAAAGACATTTGGAGCATACATATCGAGTGCTCTCTATCTTTTGTCATGTAAGATCACTAAGGAAAAAGAGATACATTTAGCCTAAAAAGTATGATTAAGGATAATCTTGCTTCTACAGGACATGATTGAAGATAATCTTCCTTCAATGGTTTACTATGAGAGTATAGATAGTTGAGTTTCATGAATCAATTCATGATGTTGCATCTTTCTTTTGATAAGTGCAAAGAAACTCAAACTTGAAGAAAATTTGAATTTCAGTACATGAGAAAATATTATAGGAAGATCATAGGTAAAAACTTTGATAAAAAAACTTGTGTTTCAACTCAGAAGGGACATGAATTTATAGGAAGGATTTCAAAGTCGTTGATTGAACAATAGATTTGAAAAACGAGCGTCGAAAGATGTCGGTCAAATTTATAATGGGGAACAAATCTAAAATCAACGGGATTTTTTTGACAAAAAACTTTCGCTGACCGAGGTCTTTCGTCGTATGATATTTTAATGTAAAATTACCTCAGGTGAAAATTGTTCTTTAAAACAACAATCTTGTTTCTTCCTGAAGCACTGCCATACCTTGCGATTTCTGAGCTTTCTAACATTTATCCTCTTTGCACAATTCTCCCAAACTCTTCGTATTCTGAAATTATTTCCTTACTCTCATGAAAATGGCAGCATCAACCTCTTCTATAAACAATATCGACTTGAATATTGTGACTGATGCGCAACATGAAGTTTGGCATCCAACTTTTATCACAGAAAATCGTCCCCTTACAATTGATGACTCCGTCATGCTTCATGACCCAACTGTTGTGGCAATAGCGAAAGGTATGCTAACTCCTTGCGATAAAGGATTATTGGCACGTCGATCTAATGCCAAAGCCATAAATGATTCTTTAGCTTTTAGCATCCAATGTGCTTCTTCCATCTCAGATATGTCTCGACGTTTGTGGGTTAAAGATGCCGAAATTCAACATTTAAATAACCATATAAAAATTCATCAAGGCTTACTTAGAGATTCTTGGCAGAAAGGTATGAATCTCAACCAGGAGAATATACAAGGCTGAAAAATATGTTGGAGTCATACGCAAATAATCTGGAGATATGATTGATAGACATAGAGAAGACTACTAAACGTCTTTAGGAACAAACTAACAGCCTTCAGATTGATCTCCAAAAATATCGTGCAACTTCTAGTTCTAACCTTCGATAAGGTATTTCATATAAAGTTCTATATCTTGATGGTTATTCAGACTTGAGTTTCGTAAAAAGACAACTCAATGTTTAATTTTAATGTATATTTTACTTTAGGTTTTTTAAGTTTGGAAGAAAGAGTAAAAGAAGGAAAAAGAAAGGAAAGAAAAGAAAAAGAATGAGGGCAGGTGCATCATTGTAGGCAGTTAAAAAGAAAGGGAAAAGAAAAGAAAAGTGGTGGATATATGTATAATTTGGGTTCAGATTTTCCTAATTGGACTTCAGATAGAGGAAGTTACATGATCCTACTCAAGTAATATTACACGATGATGATCCACTGGCTTGTCATGCTCTCTCTGAGAAGTTATTAGCCATCTGAGGCTTGTACTTCGAACATTTTTCATTTTTTTTTTATAATCATTCTGTAATTATTCTATACTCATTATAACTTATAAAAAACAATATGTTTATCAAAAATAGATAATAAGTCTGATAATTGATTGCGTGAGTAGTGATTGATTAATTAATTAATTTTTTTTATATAAGTCAGTGGGTAATCATTTGGCTCCTTTAATTATTTTATTATTATTTATCTGTTTTGAGCTTCTTTTGTGCATAAATCATTTTCTTGGAGCAGCCTAATGTTCCGCTTCCGCTCTTTATTACTACAATTTCTTTTTATGTATAATTTTATTTTTATTTATATTGTTGGACATCGTTCCCCTTTTCTTTTCCCCCACCTTCCACCACGCCACCCATTCTCTATTCTATATTATTTTCTTTCTTTTATCTTTCTTTTTCCCCACATGGACAGTAGACTCCACTCACTCCCTCTCACATGAGACGAGACCAAACGAAATCCAACTTGTCTTTCACATGCTTCTCTTTCAATTATGTAAATATGTAAATGATTGAGAAATTGATACTATAGACACCTTCAATGGTTCTCTTGCAAAATCTGAATAGCATTCATCACCATCAAAATTTCATACTATAACAAACACATGAAAATCTTTTAAAACTAAAACAAACGACTCTGTCACTATGACTAAATCATGTGCGTGCGAGGAATGAGAACTGCTATCTTGCGGAGATTGAGAACACCTTCACAAAAAATCTGAATAATACCCATTAGAAGCCAACAAAAATATATGGCAAATTCTTGCAAAATCTGAATAAAATTTACCAATCACTATGAAAATCTTCCAAAACTGAAGAACACAAAAGCAAACTAAAAAAAAAAAATACATACCATGGCAGTAACTCCCTTTCTTGATCTCTTTGATTCAGCCCTTCGGTCTCATCTCTCTCTTACATCTCTATTTCTCACTTTCGATTTATCCTTTAACCGTGGGTGTGTGTGAAAAATATCACCATGAAAACTTCAAACTACAACCAAACAGGAAAAATCCATTTGCTAAAACCCAAAAGAAAAGGAAACTAAAAAAAAAAAAAAAAAAAAAAAATTCCATACCGTGGCAATAATTCTACAACAAATAACAAAAACCACCCCCTAAAAAATTAAAGAAAGCCCATCATTCTTTGCTGTTTTGAGGGAAAGCTCATGCCTTTCAGAGCAACCCCATCTATAAAATCCAAGAACCGCACCAAATCTCTGCTAAACATATCTTCCAAAACTGAAGAACACAAGCAAACTAACAAAGAAAAAAAAAATCAATACAAAACCCACAAAAAATAATAATAATGAAGCACATAAATAAACACTACCAAAAAAAAAGAAATCAATTTTTTTTTTTTGATGAATCCTTACCGCTTTCATACACCTGTTTCAAACAAAACCTACCAAAAAAATTGTCAAAATCCATACAAAACCCATGGGAGAAAAAAAAAAATCATGAAGCTCATAAATAAACACAAAAAAAAAAAAAAAAAAAATCAATTTTTTTGATGAATGATTACCTCTTTTGATACACTTGTTTCAAACAAAACCTACCAAAAAAATTGTCAAAAATCCATACAAACCCCACCAAGAAAATCATCAAGCACATAAATAAACATTATAAAAAAATAATCAATTTTTTTTTTTTTTTAATATATGAATCCTTACACAGAGTGCCACTTCTCCTCTTTCTCTTTCTTTCACCGTGGGTGTGCAACAAAACCCACCAAAACAATTGTCAAAAACTCATACAAAACCCACCAAGAAAATCATCTAGCACTGATACCCTTCGATCGATGAGCGTTTGTGGTCCGATTGAGCTGAAAATTGGCAGGGATGTTAATAACACGTGAATCTCCATTGTCAACGGTTGAGATTGGATTCTGAGCATTCTGTATCGGAGAGGAGGAGAGGAAGAAAAGGAAGAAGAAAAACGAAGGAAAGATGAGAAGAAAAGGACGAAGAAAAGAGAAGGGGGAAAGAAAAATGAGGAGAGAGAGGAGATGATTCGATATTTTATGGATTTGATGGTCATAGACCAAATAGTAGAATAGAAATAGGGGTGAAATACCCAAAAGCCCTGTCAAACAAATTCGACTCTTTACAAATGTAATGGGCAAAAAAGTAATCATAGTAAAAAGACAACAATGCCCATCAAATTTCTTAGCAAGTGAAGAGTAGACAAGGGTAAAATAGTAATATAAAAATCTTAAAGACATAAATAACCTCTCATAATTTAACTATGATGAACAAAGATAAAGGCAAAAATTGTAATTTAACATTGTCAAACAAAAATCACTGCTCCTGACCAACTCGCTCTTTTTATATATCTACTAAGTAAAGATAAGGCTAACATAACATCTAAGAAAACGCTTAGAGATAGGATGGTTACCTCAACACAGCAAGAGTCTCAACAAGTTCCTTCTCTTCTTCAAGAACACCAATGAAATCTCTGTCAAGGTCACAACAACTCTCAAGCAAGGTTTCTCTAGGACTAAAAGGGCAGAGTGGATTGGTATGGGCATGGGAGGGCGTATTTATAGGGTGGAAAAAACTGTGAGTTCTGCAGGAAAGGGCCTGCAGGGCAGCGAATGTTCGGTATCATTGTGCCAAATGTTCGCATATTGTTTACCCAACGATTTTAGGGCTGCAGTTGTATGCTCGAACAATATCTAATGGTCAAACAAAAGTCAATGTATGTTCAGGTTGGTCCCTACACGAGCGCACGTGTACTATTTACAAGTGTACGTTCGTGTGGTCCCCACACGAGCATTCGCCAGTAGGTCCAAAATCCCAAAACTGACCCTACAGCTACTCCTAGTGACCCAAATGTCCAATTAACTCTCTAACCAAGCTATCTTAGCTTAGTTAATTATTTGAGTCATTACACCTCTTACTCTCAAACTCACCAATCACTCAAGCAGAGTTTCTCTATGGTTCAAAAGACAGAATGATGTTTAGAAGGGCGCGGGATAGGGTATTTATAGGTTTAGAAAAGTTGATGGTGCTATTGTGACAGTCTACAGTGCATTGAATGTTCAGTGGTCCATGGCCAAACATTCAGTATACTATGTGTACAGTGTTTCAAAGTTGTAGGTGTATGTTCGGTCATTACTCAACGGGTCAAAGTTTGGTCAATGAACATTCGGTGTGGTCCCCTCGCGAACGTTCGATGTACTATTTACCTAGCAGTTTCTTGGTTTTGGTCCCGAATGTTTGGTGGTGTTTCTGCCGAACGTTCAGTCAGTGCTAAAAACCCCAAAACTTCTCCAAACGGCTCTTAATGAACCACGAACCCTTGCTAGCTAATCATAGCCTAGTAATTACCCGGGGCACTACAACATGGTCCATAGATTATTTCCCTTGCCTCATGCGTCTCCCCTAGGGAGTTGGGCCCGCCCAATCCCTTTAGCTTCCAATGCATAGGGTTCCTGGCCTTATGGATTCCCATAAGTTATCCATTGGGCTTCTAGGTTTTATCCTAAGCTCAATTTCTCCATACATGCATCTCTAAACTATATATCTCTAGCCCATGTTTTAAATACATAAAACAACCAGCCCAATAAATAAGAAAACCTAACTTTTGTTAAATTACATCAGCTTGGTGAGAGACCTAAAGGGAAAAATAATCAGTGGCTTAAATATTTCTGTAATTATATCTCCCTGACATTTGTTGTGCAAAAATATTTTAATCTGAATTAGTTTCACTAAATAATTGTGACTATACTCCAATAAATATTTTTTATTAAACAATTAATCCCTTTGATTTACTTAATGTTGACTTATGATCCTTTCATGAAATTTTTCGTAGCAGAATTAAGGCTAAGAATACTGCCACTTAATTATCTACGTCTTCATCCTTGAGTCACTGATTTTACACTATTCTCGTACTTGTGAAAACACATGTATATATTTTCATATGCCAACTAAAATGCCCCGGCTGGAGACTGTGAGAATAATATATATAAAATCTAGCTCAAGGAAAATTTTTTTGTATCTTTGTTCTCCGACAAAGAATTTAGATTTTTTCTAGGAAAAAGATTTATAATGATGCTACATGTGATTACCCAACGTATCAAGGTTATTTCGACCAATGATACATCTCACTCTTTTGATACATCAAAGTAAACTGCATGCAATATTTGAGTCCACAATTCTCTCTGGATTTTGAATCAAAGTTGTAAGTAGTCTTTAAAGAGTTATTATCTTTCTTAATAGACAATTTTTTTGTTCAGTGCCTTAGGGTCTTAATACCTACACATCAATTTGAAGTTAGCACTTCATTTGATCAAAGTAGATCACCAAGATTCAATGTGTAATAGTCTTTTTCAAAATAGAATGCGTCAGTTCCATTTACTGACTCGAACTTTATATGTTTAAGGAACATAGATATAAAATTATTAGGATTTATGGCACAATCTCCAACAAAGTTTGCTCTGAACAATATATAGCTTATCTCCTTTATGCTCCCTACCTCCCCAAACAGAGGCAACCTGCCGCACCACAACTGGGCAGGCAACATTGACCATCAAGCTTACTTCAAATTTAAGATTTTGATTCATCCTTCTGTCTTCTTCCAAACTACACATAGTTTATGAGCGATCAGAGCTCCTAGTTGCCAATACAAAAACATCAATCTCACCGAAAAATTCACAATAATTGGAGTTAGCCACTACACGATCAAGCCTTTCCTTCATAAAATATTCATCCTCCCTATTATTATACCAAGTAAATTTTGTATAACATATTAGTGTGTAACACATAAGTGTCGCACATGTGGAGTGTATTATATATTTATTGTACTAGTATCAAGTTAAGGATTAAGTATATGTATTTTCACATAAATTGAGCAACAAATCATGTCTATGTTTGGTTATCTAATTTTGAGTATTAAAGGAACCACTCTTTAAACATGATTGCATATAAATAGAACTAAACAGTTATTATCACGTGCCAATTGCACGTGCGCCCATTCTGAGCATTTAGTGTTGAGCTTGGTACTCTCTCCCCGTTACGCCTTATACATGATTCATTTCAAACGTATCATGCCTTATTTCTCGCCCTCATCAAAAATTAATCCAAGGAAAATCTAAAAGCGAGAGAGCGAGAGAGAGAGAGAGAGAGAAAGCGAGGGAGACGAAGCGCCAAGGAAGAAACCCCTCAAACCCTCTTCGCGCCCTAACCTATACATACACTCCCACACATATATCTATTTGTCTGTCTAGCGAGCATTAGTGAGCGAGCAAGTGATCGAGAAAGTAATGAGTCAGCCATCGGTGCCTCCGCCGACGCAGGCCGCGAGCGGTGGTGGAGGGGTTCAGGTGCGGTGCGCCGGTTGCAAACTGATCTTGACAGTGGCGGGGGGTTTGACGGAGTTCGTGTGCCCCACCTGCCAATTGCCCCAGATGCTGCCGCCGGAGCTTATGAGAGTGCAATTGAAGGTGGCTACCCCTCCGCCACCGCCTTCGCTAGCGTCGTCGCAGCAGAACGTGCCTGCCCACGGAATCGATCCCACGAAGATCCAGGTCCCCTGCGCGCACTGCAAGGCCATCCTCAATGTGCCCCATGGTCTGGCAAGGTTCGCCTGTCCTCAGTGCGGCGTTGACCTTGCCGTCGATTTATCCAAGCTAAAGCAGTTGTTCCCTCCCCGCCCGCCTCCCGAGGAAGAAAACGAGGTTTGCTTTTCGATCCATTTCCCAACCGTGCCTTTTCTTTCTCATTCGTTTTAATGTAATTTAATTTGATTTTATTGCTTGGGAATTGGGTTTTTTATTTGGAGACTGACTTTAGTTACTAACAAACCACAAGTATAATTGTGGAGCCACTGCGCCTAGTGCCATCAATGGTATTGCTAAATGATTGGTATTACATTCATGGTTGTCGGGCACTTCCTTGGAGTGTTGATAATGCTGAGTCATATTGATGGATATGAGGCAGCTGCAGCGTGGAATCGTTTAGATTTTTATTTGATATGCAAATGAATTGTAATTGATATGTTATATATATGCTTTGCAATTTATTCATCTATGGTCACCACTTGAAAAAAAATGAGCGGCAATACAAATTCGACTGAGGGAATGTTTGGTATGCGGAATAGACTCTTGAAATAGAATGACTATTCCTATCTTTGTTTGGATGCACACTGTTTCTGATAATAGCCATTTCCATGGGAATGTCTAATCTCCTAAATAGAGGAATATGTATTCATCTAAAAAATTAAAGGAGTAGCTATTCCTAGAGCAACATAATGTGTTTTTCGAAAAACCCACATTTTTTTTTTTTTTTTCAAACCCAAAATTTATATAATATTCTATGGAACACTATGGGTGGCCAAGAGAACCCCTGATGCTCGGGGGTGGTTGCGGCCACCTCCAAAGCATTGTCAGGGGTGGACCCATTCCTAGTAATATCCATTCCTATTCCTAAAGGAGTAACCATTCCGTGTACCAAACTTGCTCTTAGTATATGAATGGCTTTCAAGGCACTCTTCCAATCATGACCGCTGTTCATATACGTCTTCGTTGATAAGCTGGATACCCTTACGAGTAAATACAAGTAATCTCCCCAAAAATAGAAAGCTATTAGCAGTTTGGTGGCTCTCTTAACAATTTATTTTTTTCTCGAATAGTAATCAAGAAATTATTAAAAGCGTAAGGTGCCCCTTGGTACACATGAAGTAGACATGAGAAAACACCTACATAGAAGAAGAAAATCATGATAACTAATCCCTACAGGAGAAAAAAAAGAAACTATCCAAAGATACAAAGTATAGAAAAATGAAGCTTTAATCTCCTTCAAAGGCCTGTCATAGTCCTCAAAACTTCTGTCATTTCTTTCCCTCTATAGATATCACAACAGACATGAAGGTACCATCTTCCGCACATAAGCACTCCGAGCCCTACCGGAAGTTCAGCAACATGCGTATAAGTTGACTACTCGTCTAGGTATAACCTAAGACAGCCCGAATCGACTGAAGAAAACATCCCATAAAGCCCCGATAACCTCACAATGGAGAAGAAGATGGTTCACAAACTCTCCATTCATTTTACACATACAATACCTATCAACCACGATGGCATGCCGTTTCCTCAAGTTGTCTATGGTAAGGATCTTACCTAGGGTCGCTGATCAAGCAAAAAAAGCCACCTTCAAAGGAACTTTCGTCCGCCAAACACTATTCCAAGGGAAATGAGAGCCATCTATGCAAATCAAGACATTGTAAAAGGATCTAACAACAAATGAACCTCTTTTGGAGGGAACCCACCAAAACTTGTCTTCACATTCCCGTCTCACTTTAGCTGAATACCCCACCCTGAAGAAATTACTCTTTGAACAATTGATCCTCTCTTTTGTTTAGAAATTTTAAAACTCCTTCCCATGCACTTCTCTTAATATGTTTTTCTATTTATACCATTTTTTTATACTAATCTTCACCGCCCCAGGCTTGCTTATGGGACATTACAAAATTAAAGAAATTGATTATCAATGAAGTCCCACTCTCCTTAGGGTACTTTTGGTTGCTTTATGGTACAAAATAGGGTGTTGTTACCAATTGTGAAATGTAGGAAGTAAAAGTTGCTCGGGCGTAGTATAAAGGCACTAGGGAGCTGCTCAACTTGAAGAGCTCAGTTAACTATGGCGATGATATTACTTCCAATCGGCGAGGGAAAGGCAAAGCGCAAGGGCGGCAACGCTGAGCCTCCTTTTGGGTATCGGGTGGGAGGCCTATTGTCTCAGTGTTTATGGTGTCGTGAGGGATTTTTTGTTGGGCTTTCTTTCTCTGTTGGGTCTCGGGTGGGAGGGCTTTCTTTCTTCTTTAGTTTTTTTGACTTTCTTATTTTCTTCTCTTCTCCCTCTTTTCTTCACCTTTTAAGGCGTTCTCTTGTATACTTCCTGTGTACTAGGGTTGCACCCCTCTGCACTTTTGATATATGAAACATTACTTATCAAAAAAGGAAAGGGGATGTCTATCAAAGGATGTTATTTGCTAGGATAGGGCACTCATGCTATTTATATATTTGGGGAAACTTCGCTTAATTCCCTTGAACTTCCATCACTTTTACAATGTCTCTTCCGAAGTTCAAAAAATCTCAATGTCAAGAGGGCTAGGGGGAAACTTCGCTTAATTCCCTTGAACTTCCATCACTTTTACAATGTCTCTTCCGAAGTTCAAAAAATCTCAATGTCAAGAGGGCTAGGGGGAAACTTCGCTTAATTCCCTTGAACTTCCATCACTTTTACAATGTCTCTTCCGAAGTTCAAAAAATCTCAATGTCAAGAGGGCTAGGGGTTTTGGTTCTAGCCGGGGCAAAGGCAAGAGGGCTTGTGTTGTGATGTAGTATAGCCTAGGGTTTTGAGGGCTGGTTTTTGTTGGGGCATCGGGGGTTCCTTCTGTTTTTGGGTTTTTCCTCCTTTCTTTTGTTTTTTCCTATTTTGGTGTCCTTGTTGTATACTTTCTGTATGCTTAGGGACGCCTTACATTTTAAAAAGACTAGTTATTACTCGTCAATTTTTGTTTTTTGTTTTTGCAATGTCACCCATCTATTAGGGTCTGGTGTTAAATCAAATGGAAAAAGGGGTGAAATGACCTTTTATACCCTAAAAAAATTTTATAAAATTTCAAATTTACCCTTAATTAAATTTTTAAAAAAGTGATTCGTGTTGGGTCACCTTGTGATCCATGGGTCACAAGACCATTCTTTTTATTTTATTTTTTTAATTTAATTTAATTTTTTTTAAATGAGAGTATTTTGGAAATTTTACACCTCCCATGTTAGGATTTTGTGTAAAATCGTGATAGAGGGTGACATTGCAAAAAATTAAAAGTTCAATACATTAAATTGAGAGTTTTTGAACCTTGAGGGACATTGCAAAAGTGATAAAAGTTTAAGGGGGTTAAGTAAAGTTTTTTCTATATATTTTCTTGTTTATTTATTCGTATTCAAAACTCAACATAGTGTGAGGCAAAGAGAAGAACCAAGATTAATAATTGAGGTGATATTGCAAAAAATTAAAAGTTTGATACACTAAATTGAGAGTTTTTGAATTTTGGGGGGACATTGCAAAAGTGATAAAAGTTCAGAGGGGTTAAGTGAAATTTTTTCTATATATTTTATTGTTTATTTATTCGTATTCAAAACTCAACATTGTGTGAGGCAAAGAGAAGAACCAAGATTAATAATAAAGGGCGAAGGAAAAATAATAGGTTTGATACCTTGTGAATTTTTGTCTCTCTCCAAACCACTAGCATCTAATCGAGAGGTGCAGAAGAATAAATGTGGGTTCAGAAACCTAGCTCTGGATGCAAACATCCCAAATCTTGAGGTGTTCGTGAATAAAATTCTTCTTTATTGAGGAAATCATTAGCAAATCGTTTTTGGGATTTGGTTAAGTTAGAAGTCATGACTAAAGTTTGGGGAGCACTTTGTAGATCACCATAATGGTGTATCCATAAACTTGTTCTTATATGCGGGTTATAGTTAAGTGATTTATGTATCCTACAAAGTTAACAATGTGATCATGCACCTTAAGTGATTTATGTGTCCTACAAAGTTAACAATATGCACCTTAATATTTTAGTAATAAATTCCACATACCAGCCTAACCCATATGTTATTGGATATGTCCTCAATGTACAGATTAACACTATGAGTGGACATTCTTGCCAGAAATACAAGTGCAAGATGTATTAGGACATTGAGATATGGCTGAAAACTTTTCTTTTGAACTGTACCTTTACTTCTTGTTCTGTGCTTTCGGCAGACTAGAATGTAAAGTAAAATACATATATGATGGATGCTTTACTCCTTTGAAATACTTCTCAATAAGGGAATGTATCAAGAAAGTATTCTAAGGAACATCATCTTTTGAGAATATGTTCCTCTCTTTCCTTTATGAACTAATGTATCTGACGGTAGGCTTGCCCTTCTTGTGGAATATCTTTTGGCATCAAAATAAAGAATATATTAAATTTCATTTTTACAAATTGCATCTTTCATGGCTTCGGGCTATTTATTTGGGGCCCTTGTCTTTGCTGACCTCTAAACCCGTGCAGCGCTACAATTGTAAGATTTTTGAAAATGAATGACAGCATGATCACCGAATAGTGTCATTGTTCCGTGCCCCGCCTGGCTTCTGGTGCGATGACAGGTTTGGTTAGTTCCTTCGGAGTTGGGGGATAGCGAAGAGGAGGACGGAGACTTTTGGGGTGGGGAAGACAGAGATTGTTGGGGTGGGGAAGACAAAGATTGTTGGGGCGAGGAAGATGGAGTTTTTCCTTACTCTTTGGGTGATTTTCCCCTGCCACCTGTTTGGATTGGGCTTTGATGGGGAATCCGTGTGAGGGGATCGATACCTTTTTAGAGATTACTCCTAGGAAGGTGAAGGGTAGAAGGGAGTTTCTAAATCTAGAATGCTCCATCAACTATGATGCTAAGGGAGCATCCTCTAAGCAGGGGAAAAGGCAAGACACCTTTCTAGTGTTGAGTGCCTTGGGGGGTTTTGTTGTTTTGTGGGTTTTGGGTATGGGTTTGAGGGCTCCGAGTTAAGGGTTTGGGTTTCTTGCTCGTTTGGAGCCTCTTGTGTATACTGCCTGTGTACTTATGGGTGCCTTACGCTTTTTAATAAAATGCATTACTTATCAAAAAAAAAAAAAAAAAAAAAATTGTGTCTTCTTTGAAAAGTGTGCATGGGAACTTTTTGGGGAAGATTTTTTTTGGTGGATTTTAGTGTTGGTTATTATTTGTTGCCTAGATTAACAAATGGATAGGAATGATGTGGCTTTAAGTTTGTCTGATAAATAGCATTGATCATTTTCAGGATATATATATATATAATTTTTCTTTTTTTTTTTGGTCTGTCTTTGATCTGCGACAGGGGATGGAGAGAATGGTGAGGTGGGGGTTGAGGGTTTTTCAGAGTTTGTGCTTAGTGCGATGGGAGCCGTTCCCGTTAGGGGGTTGTCTTTTGGGGGCGACGAGAAAAGACGTGCGGATCTTTTTTCTGTCATTGAAGAGGGTTGGTTTCTTGAAGATGGGGTCTCTGCTTCTAAACCTAAGGGCAAGAGGGAGCTTAAAAATTTGGAATGCTCCCTTACTTTTGATGCTAGAGGCAGTGGCTCTAGTCGGTGTAAAGGGGGGACTGCTTTGCGGGTTTAGGACTTCTTTGGGGTGTAGGGGTTTGTTTTGTGGGTTTAGGGCTTCGTTGGGTTTAAGGGTTCTTTATTGGGGGTCTTTTTTCTCTTTCTTTTTTCCTACGTTCTCTTCTATACTTCCTGTGTACTATGGTTGCACCCCTTTGCGCTTTTGATATGCAACTTTACTTGTTAGAAAAAGAGAAATAGAGTCCATCTGATAGGTGCTTTCATCACTTGCCTTTTCTGTTGTTCATGAGGAGTCTTTAAAGTTTCATGTTTGCAGTGGACACTTCTGCTGATTTCTGTTTTTTTTGTGAAACTCAAGTACATTGCTTGGCTGACATATTTTTTCTGATTGTATTTTAGTCTAAATTCCTATTAGTTTCCTCACATCTATACTTCTGTGCTCCAAAAAACATTGTATTTTTTCAGGTAGCTATTGAAGTAGAGCGAGAAGAAGATGAAGGTGGCATGGTGGGAGAGACATTTACAGACTATGTGAGTGTTTTGCTTTTCTAGACTTCATAATTTGAAGTGCTATTTTGGGATTTTCTCTCTTTTCTCGTGGTGCCTTATGAATTTTTATTTTAAGCTTTGGAACCAGGATTTCAGATGATTTTTTTGTGGTTCTTTTTGCAGCGCCCTCCAAAACTATCTATTGGACCTCTCCATCCAGATCCCATTGTGGAGACATCCTCCTTATCTGCAGTGCAGCCACCTGAACCAACTTATGATCTAAAAATTAAGGATGACTTGGAAAGTTCCAATGCTTTGTCATGTTTGCAAATTGAGACATTGGTTTATGCCTGTCAGGTTGCTTTTATGACCAAACTTGTGGTTGATAATTCTTCCTCTGCTCCTTTTCTTGTAAGATAATGTGAATTTCCATGACAGAGACACCTCCATCACCTTCCCAGTGGTGCTAGGGCAGGATTCTTTGTTGGAGATGGAGCCGGTGTGGGTAAAGGTCGAACAATTGCAGGATTGATATGGGAGAATTGGCACCATGGTAGGAGGAAAGCCTTGTAAGTTTTCAGTTACAATCTCTGTGTGCATGTATTTTTGCTTATCAACTTTTATTTTGATTGTTTTGGGGGAATGTCTACTTGATTTTAATTGTTCCTTTTAAACTATGATAACTGCATATACTGCTGGCAGTACTTGTTATGTATTTTAACTCGTGTTTTGTAATTCTTTTTCTTCCATTTTTAATGATCTTACACAGGTGGATTTCTGTTGGTTCAGACTTAAAGTTTGATGCAAGAAGAGACTTGGATGATGTGGGAGCAACTTGTATTGAAGGTTAAAAAGCCTTAAATTATAGTTATCTTAGAAAATAAATTATATGAAAATAATTTGGTTATTTTCGACGGTAAAATATTCTCGCTGGAGTATTATAATTCTGAAAAATGCTTTACTCTAGACTTGCGTTACACTATGTAATTTTGGAGGATGGAGGGTGGGGATTGAAAGGATTAGAAAAGATAGAGATGTGATGTGACGTTCGCAAATCAGTTGTAACAATCATCAGTTATCTCAAAAGCTTAAACTGATAAGAATGAGTAAATTTAATCATATAATCAATATTTTTCACTTCTCCTCATGTGTGGGCTCAAACTTTCCCTGTAATAAGTGAGACATAACATGTAAAATATTTAATTGAAATGAGAGGTAAACTGTGGAGTCAGGGTTCGAACTCAAGACCCTTGGCTTTGATACCATGTTAAATCACTACTTATCCCAATAGTTTAAGTTGATAAGAATGGGTAAATCTAATCATTTAATCAATATTTTAACAGTTAGAATATTTATCTATTTGTTTTACAAAAAAAAAAAAAAGAAAAGAAAAAAAAAGAGAGCCCCTTGCTTGCATGATTTCTTGGTATTTTTCAGGATTTTAAGTTTTTCCCTTATTTACTTTGTATATGGTTACCTCCTTATTTGTAGATGTGACGTTGCATGGTTTAACTCTTCATGTGTATGTATGGTTCAATTTGTTAAAACAACACGAAGAAGAATATTAGAGAAGCACTTGTAGGGCACAATGCCATGCTAGCTGCTTAAATATAGCTTTGGGTTGCCAGTTGTGTGGATTTTAGAAATGTCAATGGGATTGTTGCCGTTATTCCTTGCCTGGTGTGCTATATGTTTCTAAAATGTATATATTATTGTGTACAGTGCATGCTTTGAACAAGCTGCCTTATTCTAAGCTTGATTCAAAGTCCGTTGGGGTCAGGGAGGGAGTTGTGTTCTTAACATACAGCAGCCTAATAGCATCTTCTGAGAAAGGTCGGTCTCGTCTGCAGCAGCTTGTGCAGTGGTGTGGATCAGGATTTGATGCTCTTGTCATATTTGATGAGGTACTAGTCTTCAATTCAGAAGGGTTTTCTAATGGGACTCGATACTTCTAGCGTAATTTTTTTTTTTTTTTTGTATAACTGATGCAATTAATTGTTCCAAGGTTTCAATATTTTCTTCTATCTTTCATTGCTAAGGGTCAATGGCTTCATTGTAGTGCCACAAAGCCAAGAATTTGGTACCTGAAGCTGGAAGTCAGCCAACACGAACGGGTGAAGCTGTTCTTGAGATACAGGTTTGTCCTTAAAAACTGGACATAGTAAACACTTGTTTGCCTAGAAGGTTCCTCTCTCTCTCTCTCTCTCTGAGTCATCTTTCTGAGATTGTCAACTTTTATTTTAGAGCCTTTGGTATTCTTATACTTATCTCGTATGGTATTTGCCATGGGTGTTGCAGTGGAGTGATTTTAAAGATATATACACACACATAGACGTGTATATATATATATATATATTTTAAGTTTGGGGAGTTTCTTCTCTTTTCTTAAGTTAGCTATTATCTTTCGTTGGCTCAAGCTACTGGCACACAGAAAAAGTAACAATTAAAAAAATTAAAAAACCTTAGCTTGTGTTAGATGATGCTCCATAGAAAAGATATTAACCGAAGATGATAGAATATGCTACTATTGTTGTAGAAGGGAAGATAATTGTTTAATTAGGTTTTCCCTAACTCTTAATGTTCAAACTTTTTGAAAATCACAGGCTCGACTTCCTGAAGCTCGTGTTGTTTATTGCTCAGCAACTGGTGCATCTGAACCACGCAATATGGGTTATATGGTCCGCCTTGGTCTTTGGGGAGCTGGTACCTGTTTCCTAGATTTTCGTGATTTTCTAGGTGAGTTTTTTTTTTGGGGGGGTTTCACTAAATGCTATTTTTTCCTTGTTACAGTTGTGCAATTTATTTTTATTTTATTTTTTTCTCTAATATATCTTATGTCAATGAAACAAGTTTTTTTTGATAAGTATTTGACAAATATCATTAAAAGCGTAAGGCGCCCCTGAATACATAGGAAGTATACAAAAGGAAAAACCTAACTAGAAGTAGCAAAAACAACAAGGAAATCACTATAACTATTCGTCAAAGGAGAATTTAGTTGATTACTTATATTAAAAGTGAACAGGAAAAATAAAGAGTTTACTAGATTATGATGCTGCTTTAGTTCAGTTATCTTACATCCATAGTTAATTGTTGACATATTGCATCTCTTATCTTGTTTTGAATGATTGAGCCTGTTGCCACTCACAGTTTGGTCCTCTTTGCATATTCCCTCGCCATTTTAAAAAATTCAGGAAAATCTGCATTGAGGCTTTTATTCCCTCACCATTTTATGCCTCTCCGGGCATAAAATTAAATTGATTCCTTTTATAATATGTAATGATGATTTGTATAGAGATTAGTGCATGTACTTTAATCCACAATGCAGACATGGACTCCGTTTGTTAAAAAATTCTTGTCTTCTATCTTTTGCTTTCTATTCTCAAAACAAAAACATTAACAAACTACCAAAACATAAAACACTTCTAAAAACTCAAAAACGGTTCACCTTTATGTCACATTAAAACACTTTTTCAAATCAAAAACAAAAAATACCCCTCCCAAAACACATTCACAATAAGAGCCATGGTGCCCTGTCCTTCTTAAGTTGTCTTTTCCATAGGCCTCCTTGATTTTGCATCAATGCTATTTGAGTCTTGAACTCTCTTTTATTGTTTTCCTCTTCACAATGCCCATTGATGTTTGCCAAGGAGAAAGGCTATAAATTTCAGGCATCAATTTGAGCTTCCACAAATCAACCACTACTTGTGTGGCCTACTGATTGCTTCACCAGTTTACCTTATGAAGCATTTGATAGGTTATCACCATTATCAGAGCTACTTGTAAGGATATGTGCCTAAAGTGCTATGTGTAATTGCCCTTCCTATTTGTCCTATCATTTCTCTTTATACTGCCCCCCCCCCCCCTGCCCCTCCCCTCTCTCTCTCCCCTTTTATTTTCTTTTGTTTCCCTATGCACCTTCTTTCTTTAGGTTTCTCGACCAAATTGAATTCTCAACTTGTTCCAAGCTCCTAGGCATGCTTTGAGCTTGAAGCTTAGTGAGGCTCAGATATAGAATTTAATGGTGTCAGCGACGGACCTTCACATGGCCAACTCTTAAAGCGTGAATAAGGATAAAGCATATGGCTAGAATATGATGGTGATATGACATATTTGGAATACTAAAAGATGATCTGAAATATGCTTACTTCATGCTTGTGGGTTAAATTATCAAATATGCTGTAGTTTTTGCTAATGCTATATATATATTTTTTTGATAAGTAATGTTAATTCTATTTAATCATGCAATCTTCTTGAATTTCCACTTTGTCTCATCTCTTGTGCTAACTGCAGCGACACTCTTTCCTTTTCTATAGTTTCATATTTTTAATTGCCAGAAAATTAACTGCTCAAGTGAAAATTGTGATTGCAGTGTAATTTTCAAATTCATGGCTTTAGTTGAAAGAGCTGTTCATTGCATGTAGATAAATGTATGCATGCATGCAGAACCATAAACTCACAAACACTCATGCATTAATTCATTTAATTTTTTTAATGTTGAAGGTAAATCATATTTCATTCTTGGTAAATGGTTGCTATTCATACAATTTGCTTACTCACTTATCAAAAAATTTGCTTACTCTCTTTGCCCCATTCCCCCCTCATGTTATTTTTACATCACTTTGTTAATTTTACTTACTCTCTTTGCCCCATTCCCCCCTCATGTTATTTTTACATCACTTTGTTAATTTTACTTACTCTTTTTGCCCCATTCCCCCCTCATGTTATTTTTACATCACTTTGTTAATTTCCTTTTTAAATTGCTTATCAAAAAACTTTCCTTCCTAAATTATTAAAATTTTAGCTGAGCAATTTCTAACAAAAAATTATTTGCAGGTGCTCTTGAAAAAGGGGGTGTTGGAGCGCTGGAACTTGTTGCCATGGACATGAAAGCAAGGTTAATATTTGTGTAAAATTGATTTAAGTAAAATATTTTATTTTTCTAAATCATATTCTCCACATGCCAGGGGAATGTATGTATGTCGTACACTTAGCTACAAAGGTGCAGAATTTGAAGTTGTTGAAGCACCATTAGAAGCTGAAATGATGGTATGAGGCACTTGCTTTGCTATATTGACACTGCATTAAAACCAAATCCTTTCTAGTTATTATAGTTGGTATGTATGTATTGCCACTACAAGCAATGGTAATAATTTGACGCACGCATGCTTCATAATCTCTGTTTTCTGCTTTTTCTTAATGAAAATTAAGTTGGTCATTCTCAGTAAAATTGCTTAGATCGTTCTGTTGCTCCTGGGTGGGGTTTAATTTGGTGATTGTCCATGACGTTGTTCCCCGCACCCCCACACACTCCCCCCCTCCCCCTCCTCTCTTCAAATAATTGAGGACATTGTTTATTGGTTAGACCATACCTGGAAGTTGCACTCTATTTAAATAAATGCTGGAGGATCAGAGAGTTCACCAGCCGAACTTATGAGGCAAAATTCATGCAGATACAAGTTTATATAACACATGCTCACACTATTTGTATGTGTGTGTGTGTATATATATATATATATATTTGTTAGCAATCAATATATATATATATATATATATATATATATATATTTTGGACATTGTTTATTGGTTAGACCATACCTGGAAGTTGCACTCTATTTAAATAAATGCTGGAGGATCAGAAAGTTGGCCAGCCGAACTTATGAGGCAGAATTCATGCAGATACAAGTTTATATAACACATGCTCACACTGTTTGTGTGTGTGTGTGTATATATATATGTATATCTGTTAGCAATCAATATATATATAGAGAGAGAGAGAGAGAGAGATTATTACTGTGTAACAGAGATTGTGCTAATTGTCCTGTTTTAGCTTAAGGGCTGAGAACTACTGGCTCCTATTTGGATGTGCCTGTGTTATATGAATGCTTTTTTGCGGCTTAGCGGCTGGCTTTGCTTCATCTTTAGTGAATGATCATTGTTAACGACTACATTCAATATCTCCTAGAAATGTACTTTAAACTCCATAAAGCATCATCTCTCATTTTTTTTTTTTTTTTTTTTTTTCAAATTTGCAGTTATTATTATTATTATTATTTTTTCTTTTCAAATTTGCAGTTAATTTTTTTTTTTTTACTATTGATTTTTCTGAAGATCTCTTGTGGTATCTTATCCTAAATTATTTTTCCTTAGGAAATGTACAAAAAAGCTGCAGAGTTTTGGGCAGAGTTACGTGTGGAGTTGCTGTCAGCAAGTGCATTTCTATCAAATGAGAAACCTAATAGCAGTCAGCTGTGGCGATTATATTGGGCAAGCCATCAGGTATATGGGCCTCTATGTCATTGGTACCGGTTTAACATGGTTAACATTTTTGGCATTCATTTTTTTTTTTTTTAAGTTTTCTTTCTTCAATCATTTAGTTGCTATTTCTTTTCTCCATGTGCTGTTGTAGCGTTTCTTTAGACATATGTGTATGTCAGCTAAGGTGCCTGCTACTGTAAGACTAGCTAAGCAAGCATTGATGAAAGATAAGTGTGTGGTGATTGGCCTTCAGAGTACTGGAGAGGCCAGGACTGAGGAAGCTGTGACAAAATATGTGCGTTTCTATGGTTTTGTATTTGGTCTATGCATATACTATATTTTCTATGGTGTTTGGATGGTTTAATATTCATTTTTGAATTCTTTTTAATTCCTTATCTTGAATAGGGTCTTGAACTTGATGATTTTATTTCTGGGCCTCGAGAACTCTTGCTAAAGTTTGTGGAGGAAAATTATCCTCTGCCAGAAAAGCCTGAACCACTGCCAGGCATGTAGTCTGTTTATATACTGGATTGTTTGTTCCTTTATCATACACCTATAACTGAGGTTCACTTCTGATTTTAAAGGAGAGGAAAGTGTTAAGGAGCTTCAACGGAAAAGGCACTCAGCAACTCCTGGTGTCTCTTTAAAAGGGAGGGTTAGGAAAGTTGCAAAATGGAAACCTGCAAGTGATGGTGAAAGTGATGAAGAATCTGAAAGTGAGTTTCTTCAAACTGGACACTGAAGGATCTGGTGCATTTTTCTTTTTCAACTACCTTCTCTTCTGTGGTATAAGGGCTTTGCATAATCAGATTTTATTTACTTCTATTTTATATGAAAATTCAGTGCATCATTACCTTATCTTCACCTTAATAAATGTCTGATTTTTTTTTTTTTTTTTTTTTTGCCTTGTTATGAGTGCAGCTTCCTCTATAGTCTTCATAGCCTCATAGGGTGCATCACTTTTAGACTATTTACTAGCAATTGTTGGCTTTATCAATATTATCGTTCATAATATGTTTACATGACTTTTTGATATTTTTTCCATTTTTGGTTAAGTATTTCTTTTGTATTCTTTTTGTTAGTTATATATATAAAAAAAAAAAAAGTTTTCTTTAGGCGTTTCTGCTTTTGATGATGCATATTATCCAATGAGACAAAAGTTCTGAGCTTGTTAAACTACCTGCTTTCTTATCACTAAGTTTCTGTTTTATTAATGCAGCTGATTCTGCTCATACTGAATCTGATGATGAGTTTCAGATCTGCGAGATTTGCAATACTGAAGAGGTAATTTTGTTTGGAGTGTGCAGCTGGTTTGTCTGCAATATGTGACTAAATGATCATATTCTTCTGTGCAGGAAAGTAAGAAATTGCTCCGATGTTCCTGTTGTGGCCAACTGTTCCATCCTGCTTGTTTAGTCCCACCTGTCATAGACATAGTAACCGGAGATTGGTCATGTCATTCTTGCAAGGAAAAAACAGATGAATATCTTCAAGCAAGAGATGCCTATCTAGCTGAGCTTCTGAAGAGGTTTTCCTATTCCAACAGTTCATCTTTGGGGGATTTAGGGGGGTCTGGGGTGGTGGTGGTAGTTTTTTAAGTTACTACTTACTAAAAGCAATTGTACGTGTTAGGTATGAAGCGGCTCTGGAGCGTAAGACCAAAATTTTGGAGATAATTCGTTCTTTGGATCTTCCAAACAATCCTTTAGATGACATTATCGATCAGGTGGTGTTCATTTGCTATGTTATCATTTTCATGACTTGTTTATAGTGTATGGTATGTATTTACATACCTCGGGGCTTTTCAAGAGTTTCCCAATATTTTGCTGGAGGGTAGATCCAAGAACTTTTTGCATTTGAGTTGAACACATGGTGATGAATAGTTGTAGGCTTAACATAAAGACCTATTGGCTCATGACCTCTGCAGTGAACCTTAATGTTTGCGGTTTGGAAACCTGTGAAAACTGAAGATAGTTACTTGCTTCTGTCTGTCAGATGTAGTTAGTTATTTGACTTCCATCAGTAGCACTAGAACTGTTATCAGCTGGAGTTACTGAATATGCAGAATGACCTACTGTTTAGAAATCAAAATAAGACTTTGCTAACAAGAGTATTGTGTCTCTTAAGTTGATGGCCTATGAAGTGGGATTTGAATCGGCAAACCTAGTAACAATAAATAAGTGAATGCAGCAACATTAGGGGTGAACATCTTCCAATTTTATGCTCTTGAGCATCATATTTGTCATGGGAGAGATTAATAGAATTAATAGTGTATGTCCTTTACAGACATGTGCTATAGCTTGTAGTTGGCTGATGGGATTTAGCTTTTCTAGGTGATGACGTTGTGTAACTAGCCCCTCTTTTTTTTTTTTCTCAATACCAACACTAGAATAGTTTAAGCCTATTATTTAATATAGATTATCACATTTGCTATATAGTGTTAGAATATAAATTAAATGATTAAATTCATCTCTTCTTATAAGCTTAAGCTTTTGAGATAAGTTGTGATTTAGCATATAGGTCCTTAAATTCCCTATAACTTCAACATCATGGCAACACAATAGCAGGTCCACAATCCAAGCATGACCATGAGCACCAGCTGGGTGACAATAACTGCCTAGAAATCCCCACCTATGCTCTTGAAGTGGTGGAAAGTAAAGCTATGTTTTCCTACATGTGGTTGCTGACTAGGACAGAACTCAGAATACTGTGGCTCTGAGCAAATGAGAGCATGCATGCTGAGTGAAAGTGTTTCTGATCACTTTCTAGGATCTTTTTTTTTTTTGGTTGACTGGATTCAGTTCAGAAAGACTAAGAAGCCTTGAACTTTCTATGTGGGTTTTCTGAATCTAATTCACAAATTGAGTGACGATGCTGTCACAACTCATATCTGAGTCTTTTTTTTCATGACAGACGCCAGTCTTTTAAAAGCTCAAATTTAGTTTTTATGTTACTGCAATTTGTTGCCTCTCATTGTTTTTGTCGCCTCTCATTCTTATATGCACTGTTCAACTTATCTGGTTTTTATTCTGGTACATTGGGTATCTGGTTAGTTTACAGTCAAAAGATGGCTGCCTCCTACTGCATCTGATGTTATTGTCCTTGTTGACCACGCATGTAATTTTAATGCAGCTTGGAGGGCCTGATAAAGTGGCAGAAATGACAGGGAGGCGAGGGATGCTTGTAAGGGCCTCTAGTGGAAAAGGTGTTACTTATCAGGCACGGAACACGTGAGTTTGGGTATCTTTCATGCTGTCATGGTTGATTTCTTTTTTATGCTTGCTAAATTGCTATTTTGAATATTGCTTTAGAAAAGATGTTACCATGGAGATGGTCAACATGCATGAGAAACAGCTCTTTATGGATGGTAAGAAGTTTGTTGCCATCATCTCTGAAGCAGGGTCAGCTGGCGTTTCTTTGCAGGCAGATAGAAGAGCTGTAAATCAGGTATGTTTAGTTTTGTGAAACTTTTCTCATATGCAGGTCGTGGTTCTTTTCATGGCATACTGTCTTCTTTCTGAGAACTGAATATATTATCCCAGTAGGCTTTCAGATATGTAATTTTATTTACTGTTTTCTTTTCAAGTTCCCTTTTCTCATTGTTTTCATTTGACATATTTTGTGACAGAAAAGAAGGGTTCATTTAACACTAGAGCTTCCATGGAGTGCTGACCGAGCAATTCAACAGTTTGGAAGAACTCATCGGTCAAATCAAGCTTCTGCACCTGAATACAGGTTGAAAAGTATTATATGTTTAACGGGCTCTAATATAAGTTTTGTAGTTGCATTGTTTTAATTGTTGTTTGATAAATGGGTCAACTGATAGCTACAATAGCTTGGTCCAGGAAAGGGGAGAGAAAGGGGGGGTGGGTTGTATAACAACAGCAACAGAGCCTTGTTTGGGCAAAGGACTAGCAGCAACACCTTACACAGCTACTACTACCACCTGCTATAGCAGCTGCTCTAGAGAATATATACATCATAGCACCATAGCACCATATCTATACAATCAAACTAGCATAGTCTAGCAGTACATGGACATCAACCTAGTCAACCCTGATTTCAGTAGAGAAGCCAGGCTCTTTGCAACGAAATGTTCTGTTGAGTCTTCTTCACTCTTCTTCATAGGTTCAATCTGCTTCTGGCACAAAGGCTCACTCATGCAGAAGTATACTAGCATCTTTGCTCGTCTTTTGGAAGGCTTGATCTTCAGTAAACCAACTACCTGTTCCTTTACGTAGATGACATTGGAATGGACCTGTAGCTTGATTCTGGGGCTTACATGGTTGTTACTGTTTTTTAGTACACCATCATGTATGATAGAGGTTGGAGTTATTGGAACAACTGGGGGCAATTTAGAACGTAGGGCTAAGATTAAAAAATGAAGTTTGTGCATCGATGCAATGTATGGCTGCTGATAGAATGAGGAAATAAGATTATACACCTTGTATTATCAAAAAAATAATAATATAGTTTGTAGAATGCTTTGTTGACTTTGAGTTGATTGTAAATTGAACATGGTACCCCAAATCATTATTTTTCCCATGGAAATCAAGGAAATTTTATGCTTATGTTGGAAACTCTTTGGATTGCTCTCTAGTTTCTTATTCTTTGAGCTAGATGATTTTTTTTTTTTGACAAATAATTTCATATCATTAATAAGCGTAGAGGGTCACAACCCTAGTACACATGGAGTATATAAAGATGAACCCTTAATAGGAAGAAGAAAACAAATTCATGAAATCTGCTAAAGTAGGAACATCCAAGCTATGATGAGCTGGTATTGAAATATGCAACCTGTTAAGCATAGACTTCCGCAACTCTACCGTCGAAATCTCGACATCCTCAAAAAGCCATGCATTTTCTTTTTTGGATAAGTAATGTTTTATATATTAAAAAGTGTAAGGCGCCCCTAAGTACATAAGAAAACCAACGTTGCCCACAAAAAGACCCCATTAAGAGAGCCCTAATCCCCAAAAAAACCATAGGCTTGCAAAACAGACTCCTGAAACCCAAAAAAAGCCCTAAACTCGCAAGGCAACCCTAAACCCTCAAGCTACCTTGCCTTTGCGACTTTGCCCCGACTAGAGCCACTACCTCGAGCCTCAAAATTAATGGAGCATTTCAAATTTTTGATTTCCCTCTCTCCCTTAGTATTTGAGGTAGAAACCCTATCTTCACGATACCAATCCTCTTCAATGTCTGAAAAAAGATCCTTAAATCTTTTCTTGTCATCCCCAAAAGACAACCTCATTGTGGGAGCAACTCCCATCACATTGAGCACCACCTCGGAATAGTCCTCCACCCCCACCAACGAAGAGGCCACCATAGCCTTGGCCAGCAACTTCTTATTCATCTTCTTATTAAGCTTCACACCTATATTGTTCTTCACTCTTCGAGAATACCCATGCTATGACTTGGAAACAGAAATATAAATAGGTGCCCAACCCTCCGACAATACAAGACGAGAGAGACTAAGTCTCATACCTAGTTCAGCCACCCCTGAGGAAGAACCACCAGAGAACTCTAGAGAAATTGTCGTTGAGATGAGATGAGAGTCTTGTAACTCTGTTATCGGAGGACCCAACTTCTGAGAAGAAGAGCAGTAGAGTCTTCCTTAGTTGCCAATGTCGATAGGGACGTCTCCTTCACTTCAGGTAGAGATGAAGAAACGGTTCTCGACCCAAAAAACCCCCGTCGGAGCAAGCCTTTGAGAAGGTATCCGATCAGCCTTGTTGGGAGCTTCCTCCACCATCGGAGATACAGAAACCACTGCAGCCTCGATTTTCTCTGGATACATACTCATCAAAGTCTAAAGACTAGTTGGACACTCCACTGCAACGGCGAGACCTTCACTGGGTTTGTCGGAAAAGCCATTTGAAACCATTGAAAACAGCGCAGCTAACACCAATGACTCGGGGACAAGCTCCACACCTGAGAAGATCACCCTATACCACTGCCGTCACCCTCTCCATAGATGCGTCCCCATGACCCGCTACAAAACCCGGATCCAACTCCTCACCCGAAAGAGAACTAAGGCCCGACAAGGACCTAGATAAGGGCTCCCGGCTTTGGATCCAAACCCAAATAAGGGCTCTAGATACGGACTCAGAATAAGAGGCCTAACCTTCTTCAGTGAGACCTTAAGCCCAACCCTCATCTTTAAGCCGCGAGATGATTTGGGCTTTAGGCCCAGCCCGGTAGAAAGAAGCCGGTCCACATTAGCTCTAATATTTTCGAGAACCCTTTTCAACGAACGCGACAGCCTCATCGTCTTTAACACTGGAGCGCCGCCTCCTTGTAAAAATCTCCTACCCAGCATTGAGCCAACCTTCTCCTTCTGAGAGGGCGCACCACACTCAAGCTCAAAGCAATTTACCGATGATCTCGCCTCCTCACCACCATTCACTAACCTAGAACAACCCGCCACCGGAACTAGATCTAAGTGATTCACGGACAACGGCTTCAACTCACCAGGTGTTGTTGAGAGCATTGCCACATAGGAATGAGTAGACGAAAAACCACCACCGCCGGAGATAACTCCAGAGACCAGCGGCCGATCCTTTGCGACGGTGAGCACTAGCAAGTGCCGTAGCTCGCCAACAAAACGACGCCAACCCCATCCTCCATGGCCCTCAGGGAGCCAGATAACCCCTTTCCGTCCTCCCTGAGCAAAAACAGCTGCCTTTAAGAAACGATTGGCCTTATTGCTACCCTTATGAACCATCAGAACCTCCACCTCCTCACGAAAAGATTTAACAAAATCTTCCTTCCCCTGATACAACTGCCCCTCCTCCACTGTGTCTGCCAACCAATCAAAGCACCGAATCCCCAGAGAAATCGATCCACCTAACCTTTTTCTCCTTTCCTCCAAACAAATCCTTGACTTGCTTGTTTTCGCCGAGAGATAAAAGGATGTAGCTTCCACCGTAAAACAACGTTCCATCTCAACCTCACTGATCGCATCTCAAGGACCAGAAACTGAAACTCTAGCGGGTCGCGTCTGCACGCGCCGCTGCTAGAGGAGAGGGAGGGAGATAGAGAGTTTTATCGCCGAGAGAGAGAGAGAGAGTTGTAGGGTTTAGTTTTATCGCCGAGAGAGACAGTGTGTTGTAGGGTTCACAAAAATCAAAACAATGGTCAAGCTGTGCATTTCTCTACGCCAAATGCACCACATTACACACAACGAAACTAGCCTCCATATTTCCTTAACTAGACCGCACCCAATCGAACCACCCCAGCTTGTCAATGAATCCGCTACTTGTCTCAGCATAACCCGCTCTACCCTAAACAATGTATGAATGTAACTCCATAGTTCACTTGCAACTTTGCAATGAAGCAAAAGGTGATCAATGGACTCCCCATTCTTCTTACACGTACAACATTACTCAACCACCACAATATTCCTCTTTCAGAGATTATCATGCATCAATATTTTCCCTAAGGCTGCTGTCCGCCCAAAAAAGGCCACCCTCGAAGGAGCTTTTACTCGCCAAATGCTCTTCCATGGAAATACAAGACGAGCCTGACCAGATAACACCTTATAGAACGACTTCACCTCGAACTTACCCCTCTTGGATGGGCTCCATCCTAATTGGTCCCCCTCTCCATGAGGTAACTTGAAAGAATACATGTGCCCAAAGAATGATAGTACCAACTCCATCTCCCAATCTTGGACTCGTTACATGAAAAAGGACATTCCACTCAATAACCCCATCATGACATTGAAAGTTTTCCACAAAGTCGGAAAAACATGCCTCAACGGTCTATCACTACACCAAATATCATGCCAAAAACTTACTTTAGACCCAACCTCCACTTCAAAACGAACGAAGTTGGAAAAATTGTCCCACCCCCTTCTAATATGTCCACCCCAATAACCTCCTTCGAACACCAACCACCCCTCATACTCTCATATTTAGCTGCGATCACCATTCACCACAAGGCCTCGCTCTCCATAGCATACCGACACAACCACTTCCACAATAAGGCTCTTTTAAATTGAAGCAGATTCCGAACACCTAGCATTCCCGCTTTTATCAGCGTGCAGATCTTCTCTCAATTTACCAAGTGGAATTTTACCTCATCCCCAATGCCACCCCAAAGGAAATCCCTTTGGAGCCTCTTGAGCCTATTAGCCACTCCCACTGGAATAGGAAATAATGATAAGTAATACTTAGGAAGATTAGAAAGGGTAGTTTTAAGTAGAGTCAACCGACCACCCTTAGACAAATATAATTTCTTTCAACCGGCCAACCGACGTTCCATTTGCTCAATAATGCCATTCCAAATAGACGTGGCCCTTATAAGAAGCACCCAGCGGCAAACCCAAATACTTCATAGGCAAAGAGGCAACTTGACACCCAAGAATATTAGCCAAGTCTACGACATCTTAAACCGCTCCCTATAGAAACAAGTTCGGATTTACCCAAATTGATTCTCAAACCTGACACTGCTTCAAAACACAAGAAAATAAACCGCAAATGTTGAATTTGCTCAAACTGTGCACACAGAAAATCAGTGTGTTATCAGCAAATAGTAAATGAGACACTACCAAAGCTTCATTGTCCCTTGACTCCACTGAAATCCCTGTCAATAGGCCCTGCTCTATTATCGCAGTCAACATTCGGCTCGAAGCCTCCCTCACCACCACAAACAAAAGTGGCGAAAGTGGATCCCCCTGCCATATCCCACTAGAGCTATTAAAAACCTGAAGGAGTTCCATTCACAAGAATGGAAAATCTCACCGTAGAAAGACAACAATATCCAAGCGCCATTTCTCCCCAAAACTGAGGCCTGGATGCTACATTTAAAGTTGACATCTTTGATGCTTTATAAAGTTGTTGGATTTGTTTGACAAAATTAATTTCTAATCCTATGTTTTGCAGGCTACTCTTCACTAATCTTGGTGGAGAACGCCGATTTGCATCAATTGTTGCCAAGAGATTAGAATCTCTTGGTGCCTTAACACAGGGAGACCGCAGGCAAGTTGGACTTTGTTTTTGGTTATAAGATCTGGGAGAAATGGATTGCAACCTTATGCTTGAATGAATCCTGTGTCTTAGTGTATGTGGTTGAATGCATTGCAGGGCAGGGCCAGGGCCGTCTTTCAGTGCTTATAATTACGATAGTGCTTATGGAAAGAGGGCCCTTGTGGTGATGTATAAAGGGATCATGGAGCAGGTTCTTTTTATCTTAATTTATAAGATTTACTGGAAAATAATATATTCTCTTCTATTGATGTGTAGTGGAAAAAGATAAACTGAATATTGTTGGAAATAACTAAGTTTCATTTTTTCAGGATTCTCTGCCAGTTGTACCTCCTGGATGTTCATCAGAAAAACCAGATACCGTCCAAGATTTTATTGTGAAGGCAAAAGCTGCACTTGTGTCAGTAGGAATAGTTAGGGACACAGTTATTGGTAATTTTTACTAAAATTATCTTCTCACATTGAGTGGAATAGAATTGTCACAATTTAATAGTTATAAAAAAAAAAAAAAAAAACAATTTTGTTCTTGCTATATAATTAGTTTTGGATTATACTATAGGCACAGTGCACAATCTTGTAACATCACTTTTTACTTGGTTTGTTTGTAATTTTTGAGTTTTATTCTTGATGTAGCTAATGGAAAAGATTCTGGAAAGTTGTCTGGCCGTATTGTTGATTCGGACATGCATGACGTTGGACGTTTCCTCAATCGGATTTTAGGACTGCCGCCTGATATTCAGAATAGGTCTGTGGTTTCTTGATTAAAAAAGTGATATGTTCATCGCAGTTAGATTTGGGCTTGTTATCTGAACACGTCCATCAAAACACAGGCTGTTTGAGTTATTTATCAGCATCTTGGATCTCCTTATTCAGAATGCACGCATTGAAGGAAATCTTGACTCAGGCATTGTTGATATGAAAGCTAATGTCATTGAATTACAAGGAACTCCGAAGGTTGATACTTCTGCTGGATCTCTTGCTGGCTTTACAAATTTGATTGTACTAATTTCTTTTTTCTTGCAGACTGTTCATATGGATCAAATGTCTGGGGCATCAACAGTGCTGTTTACTTTCACTCTTGATCGTGGAATCACATGGGAGGTAAGTTTTCCATTTCAAATTACTAGCTGAATGGTATATTGGCTTTGGGCAAAAACAACAATTGTGCAATTCATTTGCCTGTCAGTCTGCAAGTACCATGCTTGATGAGAAGCGAAAGGATGGGCTTAGTTCAGCGTATGATGGATTCTATGAATCTAAAAGGGAGTGGTTGGGTAGACGTCACTTCACTTTAGCATTTGAAAGGTATCATACTTGGATCTTCCATCCATGTTTTTCTTGCTTGTATATCTGTGCAATCACAATTTTACATGCATAAATCAAAGAAGAAAGCTATAGCAAACTATTAATGTCCTGACTTCCTTAATTGCATATGTATATATTTATTTTTATATTTTTTGGGTTCAACTTGCTAACTTGTTGGCTCGTCTTCATAAGTATTATACTATTTCTTAAAATCCTAAGTTGATCAATAATAACATTAATTTCTTATCTTGAAAACAATCAAGGAATATTGCATGTAGTTTTTTTTTGTTGCAAATTCCATGTATATTGCTTGTATGTTGGTTTGTCTTCGTAAGTATTATACTATTTCTTAAATTTTAAGTTGATCAATAATAACATTAATTTCATATCTTGAAAACAATCAAGGAATATTGCATGTAGTTTTTTTATGCGAATTCCATGTGTATTGCTTTTATGTATAGCTTTCCTCTGGTTCTATAAAATTTTAATTACTTATCAGAAAGAAAAAGCAAGGCATGTTCCACCACCTTGATTATATACTGGGTTATGATTCTAAAGTTATCCTAAGTTATACATATTGTATTTTAGAGTAGAGGTCCCAGATGTTTGGCAGTGTTAGGATGAAGAGGAACTGATCTTGAATATTATAATATCTTAATTGAGCATATTATTTAATTCAGTTCAATAAATATTATTTCATTACAACAAAACTGGACTGTGTTTTGATCATTTTAAGTGATTACCTGATTTTCTCATTCATTTGGTCTTATTTTTGTTTTGTTTTCCGTTGCTTATCTTGCCATTGTACTAACAAGTAGTTACCTACTTTGGTTGCTCATCACTAGAGTGAAAGTATTCGGCATCTTCCTTTTAAAGGGATAAAATATCAAGTTAGTTACAGAATAAGAATATGTAGTTTGATGTTCAGGTTTTTCAAATGCATCTAAATCAAACCCTTACCTTCTTATCTCTGTTGCTTATAGTCTGGAATAAGATGCAAATGGACTAGTATTATCGCATTTTTTGAATGTTGCATTTAGAGATTCTGTGATATGTACTTTCACCGACACGCATTCATGTATGCATATTTACTTATATATAATTCAAATCAGTAAAACCATGTGCCTGATTTTTTTTTTCTTTCTTTCTTTATTGTTTTGCTTTGAGTTGTGATTCAGTTCTGCATCTGGAATGTTTAAGATAGTCCGTCCAGCTGTTGGGGAGTCACTAAGGTATAAAAAATGACAGTTAAAAGATTCATTTAACTTTGCACTTAATGTCTAATGTTTGACCACCTCATTTTTACCTTCTCCAGGGAAATGGCTCTGGCAGAGCTTAAAAACAAGTACCGTAAAATGTCATCTTTAGAGAAGGCTCGTAGTGGTTGGGAAGATGAATATGAAGTATCATCTAAACAGGTTGTGATTGTTGATGAAGCTATTCTTTTGTGGTTGTAGCGATTTCTGTTTAGAATAAAATCTGATATTCTTAAATCACCACTTCTCCTAAAAACTTAAGCTCATAGGAAATAGTGATTTTTATCATTTAATTAATGCAATGGTAAAAGTTTCTCATTGTCATCCTTTAAGTGCTTGGTTCAATTCTTTGGAACAGCCACTTAACGGAAAAATGCTTAAGGTGGCGGTGTATTTGTGTATTTATGTGTATGAGAATACTGGAGTAAGATGTGTCATTTTTGTTAGTTGTTTTATTCGTTGTATTCATTGTATTACCTGCTTGACTTCTTGAATCTTTTTCACAAAATTTAAGATGTTTGTAGCATCAATTAAACTCAGTCCATCTATCCTGTGCTAACCCTAGTAGATTCTAATCTTCTTCTTCTTCTTCTTCTTCTTCTTCTTATTATTATTATTATTATCATTATTATTCAGCATAGCTTATTATTATCTTTACCTGCAGTGCATGCATGGCCCCAATTGTAAGCTTGGCAACTTCTGTACAGTTGGCAGAAGAATACAGGAAGTAAATGTATTGGGTGGGCTTATCCTTCCTGTTTGGGGCACCATTGAGAAGGCCCTTTCTAAGCAGGTAACCTGGCCTCACCTGTTGCTTAATTGATAGAGTAGAGCCATGTGATTTTGTAATTTACAAAAACACATAGGTATAAGATGGAAGCCTTGTTTTCCAATTTGGGATTTTCTTTGATTTTTTATTTTGGAATGTGAAATAAGTATTCAAGATTCTTGTTAGTGTTGTATTTATTTACTGGCACCTTCGGTGTGCCAGTAGATGTACAAACCAAAGGGGAAAAAAGGAAGACGAGACATTTTTATGTCGGGCAAAGCGGAGCAACATCTAGAGTTGGATTATGAACATGCAACAAGTGTTGTGCAGCTGACATTAGAATGTAAACTATCTCCTTGCTTTAGGGGGTCCTCTGTTTCAGTTAGTTAGTCAATCTTCATTTTTTTTTGAAAAAAAAAAACAATTCAATGGATATTTTTAATTCCCTTGTACTTCCTCTTTCCAAGGATCACCCTTTGGAACTGCTTCCTTGGGCCTTTCATTTCTCCTAATCACTCCTATGGTTTCAAGTGAAGTAGCAGTAACTGAATGCTAGCTATTTTCATTTTATGATTACTATATTTTTTGGACAGAAATTAGCTACAATTCATACAAATTAGTCTTAAAGTGACATGTGTTCTTCTCACATGCTTTCTTATTAATGCTATTAAAAAAATATGTGAGAAGCACAAACTATTAAAAAAAACATGTGCTTCTTACATACTAAGGGACACATGTTACTTTTTTACACTGCTTTGTAAATTTTTTATTATTTCTTGCCTTGTCAAAGCTACAGCTTCCAACTGATCCTATCCAGAAAGGGTAGTTGAAAATAAGGTGATGATTTACCCCAATTGCTGAGTCATTAACCAAGTTTTTGAAGGTGATCGAGTTTATGGTGGACTAATGGACTAGTAAATCTTTTAGGATAAAATTTGGTACGAAGTAAAATTATCAAAGTTCAATTCTCAGCCTCCAAGCCATTTCTGACCATTGAAGAGGGCACCAGTTGGGGGCCTCCAAGAGTAGTGTTTGATAAGTAGGATATTAATATTGGATTGCTTTTTGTTCCAACTATATGTGATATAAGTTTGAGGTGGGATAGGCTAGGTTCCTATCTTTTAGTGCAAGGAAGGAGGGGATATTTTTGTTTACGGGTTCCTTGACTGCCAAGTATTCTTTTTTAAAAATAAAAATAAAAAATCCCACTGGCTAAGTTTTCTTATTCCTACCATAGGGAATTTGGGGAGCTTGAGTTTCATAAAAGATTGCTTTATGGCAATTTGTCCTGTTATAGAATAATATGGGTCTTTTCAAGGTCAATGAAGAGGCGTATTGAACTTTTGCTACATGAATTCCATTCTGCCCTGTTTAAAGCCATACTCTCTATTAACTTCTTGGCCCTTCTTTGTCCGTTCACCTCCTCATCTTTAATCTTCTGCACTCTTGCATCTCTAGGTCTCCAACGTGGGCCTACCATCCTTTACACGACTTTCTGCATCCTTTTTTAAAGATTTCATATTTCTTATGTACATGCACCCATCTTACCATAATCATATAGGTGGCACACTTTCTTAACTTGCTATATTGGTGATTTGTGATACTACAATATAGCCTTATATACTGCTTGGGGATCATGCGAATTTTGGATGAGTTCTAGTGCTCTTAGTATTTGCACCTTTTTGCAATATCTGGTGTCTTCCTTCTGTTCCTCTCTCTCTCTCTCTCTCTCTCACACACACACACACACACACACTTCGTTTATTGTTAGGCATTTTTGTTCCATTAGTTAATTTTTGTCAACAATAAGAATTGATCCCTAATGACACCCTAGTTCTTAAAGTCTCTAGCCCTCTCTCCATTCCAGGACATCAATAGCTTTCTCAGGTGTCTTTGGAAGGAAGAAATAGCAGAACTTTTGAGGAGAAGTTGTGCATGCTTTCGGATGATCCACATACTTAATTATTGTCATGTAGTGATGTATATTTTGGCTTGCTAAAGACTGATAACTTTTTTGCTTTGGTCCTCCAAGTGGGGGCCACTCATGTATATCTTGTTCTATATAAGTAATTACTGATCAATGACAACTGAAATGTTATGTAGGCCCGCCATAGCCACAAGCGGCTCCGTGTGGTGCGTATAGAAACTACTACAGACAATCGGCGAATAGTTGGGCTTCTTGTCCCTAATGCAGCAGTTGAATCTGTGCTTCAAGGTTGCCCCCTCTTTCATGGGTGCTTGCATGCACACAAACACGCACACAAACTCTATGTTTGGTTATTTTTTCTTTCTTCTTGTTGCATTACTTGCACAGATAGTTTTATTTGCACACAGCATTCATTTGTGTAATCTGGTAATTGAGGGGTCGCAAAAATTTCTGGCACTATTGTTAATGCAATTACAATCCCCAAACTCAAAACTTCAGAGAGCTCATGAATGATATTCTTCGATTACATGTTTATTGGTTCTGATCTCAAATCATTTCGTGGAAGTTATGCATATGGAAACTAATATAGTTGACTTTTACACTGGTTGCAGATCTAGCATGGGTACAAGATATCGACGATTGAGATGTGCCGGTCTTTCTGCTCAAACAGATAGCTGTTTGTATCTGTTAGCTCTCCTGCCAAGATGCAACAGTTTTGAAGCGAGGAACATAGTTTACGTTTCAAGGAGCCCGTCCGGGCCGCACACTGGAGAAGAGAAGAGGGAGAGAGAGAGAGAGGAAGAAATAGAAAAGAGGATATCTCTGCACCATCTAACAGCATTGTGCAGTCTCATTCATTTTGATTTTTTTGATTCAGGCTTCAATTTTTTTCGTCATAATTTTGTATATTATCAACATTGTCACGAAAGGTGAAAGGCACAGTTCAGTAGGCTGTAATGATAATAGTTCTGCTTGAACTAATTTGTATCAGTGAACATGCTGTTTTATTCAAAGAACAGATCAAATGGAAATTCCTCTTGTTAAAGATTTTATTTACCAAATCCCAAAAGCAAAGCAGTACAAGGAAACACTCTCACCTCATCAAAAATCCCACACAGTTATTTATTCCCATTATAATAGATAAATATTTGTATCAAAGGGCTTGTAGATCAGCACACAAAAGGAGCATCAACATGATGGTCACTGCAATAGAGGCCAGGTCGCTGAGTAAAACCCTGGCTCTTCAGCAACTCTCTGGCCTTCAAAACAAGCTCCTGATTAGTTATTTGACCATCTGTCTCGGCGATGATGGTCTGAATTGCATTGCTGAGAGCTCCATAAGCTTCATGAGAACCGCCACCCGGAGGACTCGCATCAGCCGACGTTTGGTCGGTCTGGCAGCCACTGATGAGGATTCCACTGTCAGGAAGGGCACGCTTGGCTGATCCTGCGTAGACCTCTTCCTTGCTCCCTACTTGTGTATCCATGGCTGGTTTTGCATACCCCTCATCATTCTCCTCCAGCTTATGTTTGAGAAACTCTTGAGCCAGATTTCCAACCATCCCCAACAACCCACTGCCTCCTCCTTCACCTTCACCTTCCCCATGTTGAAGCTTGTTGAACACAACCTTCATGAACTTCTTCACCTTGGGGCTCGCATCTTCCCCAAAGACGTCGAAAAGCGTCGGCCTCAGCTTCCCGACATCAATATCGTCCTTGCCGGTTTTCTGCTTGAGTATTTCGATGAGGGTCGAGAGAGGCAAGGACCTGCTCTTAACATACCCTCGCTCGCCATATGCAATTTCAACATCTCTGTTAGCATCCTCATCATCTTCTCCCCGGTGACGACGGTGATGTGGGATTTGAATTCCACGAGACTCCAAAGCATCTCCCACCGTCTGTTTCAAAAAGCTTTTAAATCCAAAGCCGGAGGAGCCTGAGCTGTCTTCTTCACGCTTTGTACTCTCCCCAATCTGCTCCTTGCTCTCATCAATGAGGCCGCCGCTGTGACACGAATCGGATACAATGGTGATCCGGCAACCTTCTGGGACACGGTCGACAAACTCCCTGAAATCATCATCTGTTTACAACAACATTATGTCCCCACTCACTGTTAGCATGATGACATCCCTTTTTTTCTTTTACGATCAGGAAACATGAGATTCACCCATTCAAATAGCTATGATCTATTTATAATAAATCCTCTGAAATTCCAAAATGCAATGCATGAATTTGGGTAAAACAACTTTTTTGGGAAAATTTCACCCAAGAAACAAAGGGAATGTTCAGGAGATCCATCTATCCATTTTCATGTTGGGCTTTGGAAAAATAAAAAATAAAAAAAATCAGATATTCGATAAAAATGAAAAAGTAAGGATCAGATCCAGATATTCGAGAAAATCAAGAAAGATTCTTTCCACGGAGAAGCTATGGATCGCTCAAGAATATACCCAATAAAGAAATGCTTTTTTTGCTTTTTTCTAGAATTCCACAAACAGGCACGCGAAGATCTGAAATCACAGTCATGACAATGATAAAAAAAAAAAAAAAAACCCATCAAGAATAACAACAAACAGGAAATGAAAAATAGAAAAAGAAGAAAAAAGAAAATCCCATTGGAGTAAAGGAATAAAAAAGGGGAAGAAAGAACAACCAGTGATGAGATTCATATCAGCGGGAACAATGCACTCATCATATCCAGTGTCATCATCTTCACCGGTCTCGGCGGGGAGACGAGTGCCGTGGCCGCTGTAGTGCACAAAGAGAAAGTCCCCCGGCTCAGCGGATCGCAGCAGATCCACAAGAGCCCTGCGGATGTTCTTGCCCGTGGGCTGGGTGTAAGAATCATCGGTGTCGATCAGCACCGTGATGTCGTCTTCGGAGAATCCGTAACGGTCTACGAGGCACTGGTAAGCCTTCTTGACATCGTTAATGCAACCCTTGAGCTCCGCCTTCGTTCCTGGGTAGTTGCATCCTATCAGCACCGCCTTCTTTGCCATGATTTGATCGAAAACACAAATGACTTTTTCTTCTTCCTTTTGTTTTTGATGGCCTTTAACGACAAAGCACAAACTGATCACACGGTGGCAGGCGAATACTCTCTCTTATTTATCCCTTCGCTGAGGTGCACCGATCAGTTTTTTAGTTATTTATTTATTATTTTTTTAAAAAAAATAAGAGTTTTTGATATTGGGTCTCAAGCAATGATTATTGATTCACGTTACCACGTTAACAAAATAAAATAAAAGGAAGAAAAATGATAAAAATACTTTGGAATTTAAGGCCTCGGGATCCAACTGCTATTCAAACCATTTTATGAAATTATGATGGATTGGGTTTGAGATATCGCTTTACTTTTTCGGTGAGTGGTGGTGGGGTGCAAAGTAATTTGTCATTGCCTCCCCTCCCTACGTGTCGGCAAAAGGAGTTTTTTTTTGTTTTTATTGGAGAAAAAAGAGTACTTTATTTTTTGTGTTTTTTTTTTTTTTTTAATAAAAAAAAAATCGCCTACAAAAAGGACCTAATATTAAACATCTACCCAACCAAGTAATTTAAACGATAGTAATAATACTTTCTTTTTTTCTTTTTCTTTTTCTTTTTTTTAACAAAGATTGATGTGCAGTGTCACGTTAGCTTAGTATAATATGATTAAGAATTAAGATAGGGTGTAGTATGTATTTTTTTCTAATGAGTAATGCTATACTAATATTCCACTACTATCCTACTATCTTCACTTGGCATTCGATTCATCATTGGAATTCTTTTTTCTTTTAATAAGGATTGATTTAAGGGTGAATTATGAAAAAAACAAAAAAAAAAAATCAAATGAAAAATAAAGACAATAATGGAAATAAAATAAACAAGATGACTTTCTTTTTTGTTTTCTTTTTCCCTTTTTTTTAAAAAAATTAATAAAATATGGCCTACAAAATACATTTTTAAAATGACCTTACTATATCGTGGGTAAACATCTACCCAATCAAGTAATTTGATGGAAGCAATAATACATACTACATTCTCTTTGTTAATGCTAGAGCATCTATTAATTTTTGAAAATTTTTTTAACAAGGATTTGCTTAGTAGAATGATTACGATAGAATGTAGTATATATATAGAATTTCGAATGACTAATGCTACACTAATATTCGGCTACTATCCCACTGTGTTCACTTGGCATTCAATTCACCATTAGAAAAAAAAAAAAAAAAGAAAAAAAAAGAAAAAAAAAAAGACAATAATGGAAATATTAAAAACAAAATGAATTTTACGTGATTTGCTAATATAACCTATGTTCATATGATAAAGCCGTAAGGGTTACATTTTTCTCTTATTTACTTGAAATGACCTATATATATAGTTGAATAAGACAATGAATACAATAATTACACAAGTAATATATAACATATGAGAATTATGAGAGTAATATATGAGAGTTACATAATCGATATATAACATATAAGAATTATGAGAATAATGTATGAAAGTTACATAATCAAAATGTAACGTATGAGAATTATGAGAGTAAATAATATATTAACAAATTTGCAGTGCCATGTCATAGTGGGATAATGGTGGAGTATATAACAGTATTCAATTTGAATTATATTTTCTGATGCTACATACAACTTTTTTTTTTTTTTTCACAATTATTTCACAATGCTCGAGTACCAATCAATTGTTATATATATATAATTTTTAACAAATACTGATCTAAAAGTCTTTAACAAATACTGATCTAAAAGTCGGTTAGACTATCACTTCAACATTATAAAATAGTTGAAGTTTCTAGCATTACTCTAGGTGGTTTTTAAGTGTAAATGTTAGGGGTGGAAATACGGTTATGGTTAGTAGTTATTGGCTAAAACAGCTAACCGTAACCGCCTAGGAGGTTAGTAAATTCACTAACCTTTTCCGCGAAAAAAAAACGATGTCATTTTTATGGTAATATGATAGTATCATACGATATCATTTCTAGATTTTTATCTATATTTAAAATTTTAAACACAAAAACACATCGTTTCATGTATTTTTATATATTTGTAAATATACTATATAATACATTTTTATATTATATAATATATATAGGCGGTTAGCAATTTTTTCTAATCGTCTTCAAAGGCGGTTAGCAATTAGTGTGGTTAATAATTTAATCGCCCACCTTTTCACCCTAGTAAATGTAACATCAAACTCCTCACCAGACTTTGGAACTTAGCGGTCAATTGGCTGTCAGCCGATCAAGCTTGTTCAAGCACAGCTCATTAGTGTTTAGTTTAACTTGCGGTTATTGGGTGGATAAAGACAAGGTTCAGAATATCCAAATGAAATAGCAACATAACACGAACATCACAAATATGCCATAATTGTATTTAATCTTTATTCCTCTCCAGAATAGAAGAAGCTTAGAAAACGACTTATTCATAAAAATCATCACAAATAAATAAAGTTTAATGAAGATCTCACCATTTTCTAAGGTGTAGTAAACATATGGGTTTCAATATTATTGGTAGTTAACAATTTTGGCAGGCTCTATTAGCTAATCTGAAAAAGAAAAATATATCAATTTATAATAGGAGGTCTCACATGATTAAGCTGATTCGTCCTACCACTACAGAAAGGTCTTTTCTTAACATTAAATTAATGCTAGAAAGTATGATTAAATGCCATGAAGTATAATTTGTTGATGGCTACCTAACACCGTTTTAGTTGCATAAAGGAGTACCGTTATGTAAATACGGAGTATACCCTTACCAACTCAAGCGGGATGTTGGCTCATCACCGTTTCGTGGTTTCACGCATGCATGTGGAGTTTCCTTTGATACATTGGTGTGCCTTCTTTCTTTTGAAGATGGAGAGAGAGACAGTGAGACCGTTGAGTGGTCCGCCAGGAGTTATTCTAGGGACAGCATCCCTGGGTTAGCAGGGACTCCCCAATGTTTAAGTTAGTATGCTTTGAACAAAGTGTGGAGCCGAAAACATCATACATGATTGATGGCTAATAGGTCCATATGGTTACCGTATTGAGGGCAACTATGTGAGGTGCACAATTCAATGGAGCAACAAAAAAGATATTGTAGTTCTTTCGACAATAGGAAGCAGGGGCACACATATAAAAATAATAAATCTGAGAAAAACAAGAGGCTAAATATATATACAGAAAAGAGAGAGAAGCATTCAACATATCTTTTAGATTGATCAAAAGTGAGTGTAGATCTGCTGTTGCTGGAGCAAGAATCCGATGAAAGGGTAGAGACCATGAAATCTTTGTCCGAATCATGAGCTCATGAGGCTATTGCGTATTAGATCATTATTTTATTGGTGAGGAACAACCCTTTAGGTTTGTTGGTGAGGAACGACCCTTTAGGTCCATCGGTGAGGGACAACCCTTTAGGTCTGTCGTGAAGGAACAGACCTTGAGGTTCGTCGATGAGGTATGACCCTTCAGGTCCATCGGTGAGGGACGGCCCTTCAGGTCCGTCGGGTTCATCATGATGATTTTTTGCGTCTGACGAATTCTTTTACTTGTGTTGATTCCCGAAGCTCCGTTGCAACATGAGCTCGATTGGTTTCGACGTCCCTTGTTGTCTGTTGGTTGGCAGGTGTCCGTTGGACTTAGTAGTTGTTCGACGACCTTAGCGGTCTGCTAGACTTACTAGTTGTCCGACGATCTTCCCTGATAAGAACTAAGCTAGTGGTTGCGGCTGAAGACGCTAGATAGACAAATAGTGGCTCGCCTGGTTTTGCTCTACAAAGGAGTGAGGTATGCAGCGAAACAATTTTCTACTCTGCGGGTCCGTACATCCCTCCCGGATTGCCGGCTGTCCTTCCTTCTTTCAAGAGACTTCTCTGTTCGGGCTTGTTCTGCAAATGCCTTTATGGTTTATTTGACGTTGATAAATTTTTCAGCTCTCGCCATGAGCCATTCTAGATTTCTTGGTGGATCGCTTACCACGTCGGCCATAAATGGACTATGAGGCCGTATTCCTCCCACTAGGGCGGGGAGGACCATTCTTTCGTCTTGGTCGTCGATCATGAGTTTCTCTCAGTTGAATCGAGCCACGTAGCTTTGCAATGACTCATTGTACTCCTGCTTCACTGTTAGCAAATATGTCATCGGCCTGCGGCACCGGCGATTTCCAATGAAATGGGAAAGAAAGTTCTTACCAAGTTCAGCAAAATTTCCTATGGATCGCAATTGCAGATTGCTAAACTAGCGATTGGCCGCTCCCTTGAGGGTAAGGGGGAATGCTCGGTAAAGGATCATGTCAGACGAGGCTTGCAACGCCATGTGAGCTCTGTATGTTTCAAGATGGTTCGCTAGGTATCGGCTTCCTTTGTAGCGATCCATGTGTGGCAATTTGAACTTGTCAGGCAAATCAGCGTTCGCTACCTTCTTGGTGAATGGCAGGTCCGTCTCCAAGAAATCGCTATCGCCCGCAGTGTGGGAGCCATTTAGTTGATAGACTAGGTTGTCCAGCGTGTCTTGGAACTGTACCTGGAAAGCGTCCATAGGAGTATCAGTGGAGTCTTCCTTTGTTGTTGTAGGTGGCCTCTTAGGTCCATTGGCTGTTTCAGGCTGTGGTTCGACATCTGATGAGTCATTCTCTTGGTGCCAGTGCTTGTAACTCCTTTGTAGCAGTAACTCTAGGGTTTCCAATATATGCCTCATTTTGGAACTCCAACGTTTCTAGACGCCTGCTGGTTGGCAAGTGCGGCCCAAAGACGGGAGGTGCCATGTAACGATACAGGGAAAAGCGCTAGCCACATCTGCACTATTACCCCAAAAGGACTAGTCAATTTGGAGCTTCCATAAAATTTATTATAAAGCCCAATTTCACATAGTAACTAGGCAATGTGAGATTTAGCACCCATGATTATCTTTATAAACCACCCACTCTATGTGGGCTTCTTCTCATCTTCCCAATATGGGACCGAGGTGTTACAAACTCCCCCTCTTAAATTACTGACGTCCTCGTCAGGGCCACGTCATGCAGTGCTACAGTACCACATGACCTGACGTTACTAGGTGGCTCCGATACTATTTGTAATGATACAGGGAAAAGTGCTAGC
>NC_081546.1:13848929-13856105 GCF_901000735.1 Corylus avellana | reverse complement strand
CTATTTTGGATTACCGCTGGGTACGTCGAGGTTCCAAGTTTGTTGTAGAAGGTTTGGTGCAATGGAAACAATTGCCAGCTGACGACGCCACGTGTGAGGATCTTACAGACTTGAAGCAACAATTTCCTAATTGTAACCTTGAGGACAAGGTTCTTCCGGAGAAAGGGGCAATTGATAGACCACATCGTGTGAGAAGGCCAAATCCCAAGTTCCTCGGATAGACATGGGTCGTGGGGGATTGGAAGAGTGGAGAAGAGGACGAACAGTTGGTGGTTGCAATTGTAAGTGTGGGACGTGTGTGGTGTGAGATACGTGTAGTGGTGTTAGGTGTGCCATAGTGGGACTATGGGGGTGAACGTGTTATCATGGGAAGCTATCAAGGGAGGTTACGTAGCATAGTGTGAGTATTATATTTAAGAGTCTCTATGTTATGTTGTAGGTATTGATTATTGTGTAATTTTCTATTGTTTTGTGTATGAGGTTTCCTACTCCCACCAAAAGTGGAGTCTTATCTTTATTATAATTCAGTTCTTTTGTGCTCCTCTGATTGGGACCTATCAACTTGACGGTAGAAACTCTGTTAATTCAGCATTAAAAAAAAACATGTGCCTCTCACATATATGTTAGAGGGACACATCAATTATTAGACCGGGTTTAATGAAATTTCCTTTGATCTAATTTAGAGAAGATTTATGTCCTTTACTTGTACATAGATTTTTGTGACTATCGAGAAGTGAGTTTTATTAGGATCTAAAGCATATCCAAACGTTCTTAACAAGAAGCCAGCATGCCCTCTTCCATGCATGTACTAAAACGATATTAACAAAGCTCTAAACGTTGGCGATTTCTGTTTTAGTTGAGCTTTACAGGAACAGGAAACAAGATTGATGGTTTAATCCGCCCATGACTCGTGGGTCATTGGATTTAGTTCCTGCTATTTTCTATGCTCAACCGATCATATAAATGAACATTTATTCTCTGCATTAATCAGTAAATCTTTCCTACTACTCTTGCAAGCAGTGATAGAAAGCACTCAAAGAAACATGAAATTTGGGTATTTGGCTCTCTTCGTCCTCCTTGTTAATTTGGAGTTATCGGTTATTGAACCTGTTACTGCGACTGCTAATTGCTCTGAGGCATACTACGATGAGACATGTCCGGATGTTGTGGACATCATCGGCCAAAAAGTGGACGCCTGGATGAGAAGGATTTCACCTTGGCTGCAAGCCTCATTCGTTTGCAATTCCACGACTGTGCTGTTAGGGTAATTAGATACAGTTTTTATATATATATAGACAGTTTCTATAAATTAAATCAAACTCATTGGTGAAACTAAATCATTTCCTTGCTTTTTTTTATTTAGTTATTTTTTTTGAACCGAAAGAAATCATGTCCAATCATAATAAACTAGATACTAATGTACTATATTTTTATCTCACAATACTAACATGTCTTAAATTAGTCATTGTTGAAAAAAATAAATAAATAAAAAGTTTATTGGGACTACTATATTAGAATTATGTAATACAAATTTTTTAACATTACTCATATATATTATATAATGGGTTACGTAGAAAATCTTCATTCAATGAAACCTATACGTGTAAAATTTTGACTTTTGAGCTATACATGAAAAATACCCCACACACACACACACAAAAAAAAAAAAACCCTTAGAAAAGCACCATAAAAGAGAAGGATTCCATAGTTCAACTAGAGTGGAGCAAGTTTGCAGATGATATTAATTTCCTCTAATCAATCAAAACATATTGTTAGAATAATGGAGAGATATAGAAGAACGGAAGAAAGAGAGAGAGAAAAGAGAGAGAGAGCGGAAGCATATAGGACTACATTGTATTGAGTCTTGTATGATAATGAATACAAGGGCCTCTATTTATAGAGAGGCAAGTAACCTAATAGGTTAAGGAAAAGTAAACCTAGTAGAAAAGGTAAACCTAAAGAAGTAAATAATAAGTAATATTCTTAACATCCCCCCTCAAACTCAATGTGTAAAATTGAGTTTGGATAAACGAAAAGGGAAAGAAAAAGGAATTCGCCGAAAAAAAAAGCTGCTTGTGCCGAAACAATTGCTGAAGTAACGCCATAAAAGTGGTTAGAGACCGGTGGATTCTGCCTGAATTTGAGCAATGCATTTAAGCTGGAGCTTGGTTCACTTGGTTGTAATTTGACTTGAAAACCAAAAAGCAAGGCCGGTTAAAAGGGGCTTGTTTGGCCCGTAACCCTTGGACCGTCTCGCCTTGTCGGCTGAACGAAAGTCTGACCCATCTAACTAGTAGATCGTCTCGCCTGATCGGCTGAGATAAGCAGGGCCAGTTGAAGAGGCTAATTATGTCTGAAACCCTTGGACCGTCTCGCCTTGTCGGCTGAGATAAGCAGGGCCGGTTGAAGAGGCTAATCATGCCTGAAACCCTTGGACCGTCTCGCCTTGTCGGCTGAGATAAGCAGGGCCGATTGAAGAGGCTAATCATGCCTGAAACCCTTGGACCGTCTCGCCTTGTCGGCTGAGATAAGCAGGGCCGCTTAAGAGGTTAATCATGCCTGAAACCCTTGGACCGTCTCGCCTTGACGGCTGAACTAAAGTCTGGCCCATCTAACTAGTAGATCGTCTCGCCTGATCGGCTGAGATAAGCAGGGCCGGTTGAAGAGGCTATTCAGTGACCGGTGATGGCGGCATTTGACAAGGCATAAGTGGGCCGGTTAAAAGGGGCTTGTTTGGCCCGAAAACCCATGGACCTAAGGAAATATTGGTCTGACCCGAGAGTGCCATCCGCTAGAAGAATGAACCGGATAGAATTGTGCCAAAGAACAGGCTATAAAACCGAATTGAACTAGCATAAACCAACTTGAACCGCATAAAACAAACGCCTAAATTTGAAGAAGAGTCTTGTTTTCTGCCATATAGAGATGCCAAAAGCAAAAATAGACCACAAATTTGAAATCAGGACGAAAAATTGAGTAGGAAACACCTGGTCAACTTTTTCAGTGGTCAAAGTCAAAGTCAAAGTCAACGGTCAACAGTAAAAGTCAACGCTGACGTGGCAGTGATGACGTGGCAAGGTCAGACTGATACTGGTGACGTGGCACGGTGACGTGGACTGATGACGTGGCACTGATGACATGGCACTATGCCGTTGCACGTTGCGTGACGTGGATATGCTGACTTGGCAATTAGGGCTGACGTGGCAAGGATGACGTGGCACATGGGTGCGATGGCGCGTGGGCGCGTGGAGCGCGTGGGTGCGTGGCGCGTGGAGGCGCAGGAGCGCGTGGAAGCGCGTGGATCTGACGCGCGGAGTTCTGGTGGCGCGTGGAGGCGCGTGAAGGCTCGTATGGAGGCTCTGAGACCTGTTCTGGAATCCTGGGGAGCAGATCTATCCAACGGTGGCCTGAGGGAAGCAATCGGACCACCGTGTCAGGCGGTGGCTCGACGGCGGCGCGACCTGGCGCGTGGATCTCACGCGCGGAGCTTCTGGTGGCGCGTGGAGGCGCGTGAAGGCTCGTATGGCAGATCTGAGACCTGATCTGGAATCCTGGGGAGCAGATCTATCGATCCGTGGCCTGAAGGAAGCAATCGGACCACCGTGGTAGGCGGTGGCTGGACGGCAGTGGCGGAATTGCCGAACCTTTGGGCGGCTCGTGAGGGCGCGTGTAGGCTCCGATATGGCTGTGTGCGGCGGCTCTGGGACGGTTGTCTTCCGGGCTTTCAAGCGTTATAGTGATACGCTGAAAACCTCGAGGAGAAGATAGAGAACCGTGAGGATCAGAGAGAAGGATTCGCCGGATAACACTGGCGGCGCCGGATTGAACGTCAAAAGCTTCTAGCGGCGCGTGGTGGCACGTGGAGGTTCCGATGAGGCTGTACTCGACGGCTCTCGCCTCGTCTTTCCCGGATCTATCGAACGGAGTGAAAACCACGAAGATCCGACATAGGTGGAGGAGTGTGGAGGAGCGGCAGCCGTGCGTTGGAGAGACGGCAGTTTCTGAGGGCGGAGCGTGGAGGCGCGTGCAACGCTGGAATAGGCTGAAATTGCCCAGATCCACCGTTCTAGGACCAAGACACCACTTTTGGTGGTTATTTGGCCAAGAGGAGTCACGGTGGCGGCGCGATTGGCTCAGACAGAAATTGTCGGAGGAGCGTGGAGGCGCGACCGAAATTGGGAGGTCGTTGAAGGGAGCGCCGGAAAACGTCAAAGACGTTTATTGAAGGCCAGAGAAGGTGGCTCTGATACCATGTTAGAATAATGGAGAGATATAGAAGAACGGAAGAAAGAGAGAGAGAAAAGAGAGAGAGAGCGGAAGCATATAGGACTACATTGTATTGAGTCTTGTATGATAATGAATACAAGGGCCTCTATTTATAGAGAGGCAAGTAACCTAATAGGTTAAGGAAAAGTAAACCTAGTAGAAAAGGTAAACCTAAAGAAGTAAATAATAAGTAATATTCTTAACACATATGTTCGTCTATCTTCTTAAATTTCTTAGAAGAAAAAGTCGTGCATTATTGCAGGGATGCGACCGATCCATTTTGCTGAACTCTACAGCAAGCGAGAGGACAGCATCTGTCAGCAGTACTCTGAGAGGTTTCCAAGTGATTGACGAAATCAAGGCAGCTCTTGAGGAGAGTTGCCCCAGAACCGTCTCTTGCGCCGACATTCTCGTCGGTGCCACGAGAGAGGCTAGCCTTTTTATCGAAGGCCCCTTTCGGCCAGTCCCGTTCGGGCGCAAAGATGGGACAGTTTCTATAGACACAGAAGCCGTAAAGGTCCCTCACGGGCATGAAAATGTCACCACCTTGATCAATTTTTTCAAATCTAAAGGTCTAGATATGCATGATTTAGTCACTCTCTCTGGAGCACACACCATCGGGAGAGCTTCTTGCAGTACATTTCTAAACAGGGTCAGCGATTTCAATGGAACCGGAAAGCCCGATCCCTCACTCGATGCCACTTACATGAATCTTTTGAAGGAAAGATGTAGCCAGGGAACGGACCTTGTTAATCTCGATGTAACAACTCCGAAGACGTTTGACACTGTTTACTACAAAAATCTTCAACCAAGGAAAGGATTGTTAACGACGGATCAAGAACTCTATTCAGATCCAAGAACGACTCTCTTAGTAGATAAAATGGCGTCTCACCCCCGTTTCTTTGAGAGGAGGTTTTCGGAGGCTATGGTAAAGCTTGGGAACATCGGAGTTCTTACTGGGAATGAAGGTGAAGTTCGAGTGAATTGCAATCTCGTCAATAGTTAGTTGAAGAGTGGTATAGAGGTCCTTAATTGTGTTATTTGGGCATTCAATAAAATTGGACGCTTGGCCTTGTGCGTCCCAAAATGTAATTAGGAGTACGTGGATTGCATGCATGACTCCATGCATGATGTATTTCAATCAAGGTTTTGTTTCTTATAAACTGGTGGTCTTTCCCTTCCTTTCTTGGCAATGGATCGAAGCAGCTGTGCAATCACATATTGATTGCCTGATTGCTGGAATCTTGCTGTACCAGTGTATTGAGTACATTGTTGATCATCTTGAGCATATGTGGCTGCACCTCCTGCCTTGAACTTTATCTCATTAACACGTACGCTGAGCACAAGTGGCAGTATTTGCTGTCTTGGACTCAAAATCACCTGTCGCGCTAATGACTATTAGCGAGGTCGCTAAAGACTTATTATTAATTACTTTCAAAAGTCGTCACTAATTAATAATTAATATTAGTAGTTGCTATAGATAGCGTTAAAAATTACCTCTCATGAGATAATTTGTCATTGCTATTTGCTAATATCATGTTATCAACGACGACTAGTGTTGTCACTGATTATTTGTTCATCAGAGACGACAATGTCATCGCTAATTATATAAAAAATATTTGGAAAAAATATAAAAAAGTCTCATAAACTACCCGTCGTTTACAATATAGCATCCCAATGTTCAAAAAGTACTAAAGTAACTCCTCAAACTATCAAAATGTATAAAAAATGCCACTTATTTTTTATATTCTTATAATACCCCTATTCTTTTAACAAATAAAATAATAAAATAATTGTAAAAAAAAAAAAAAAAAAAAAAAACCAAACAATTTTTTTAAAAAAAAAAAAAAAGTTTTTTGGAATAAATAAATAATTTAGGCCAACTAAAGTGACTATTCATGTCATATTAAAGTAAAATCAAATGTACGGTTCTTGAGATATTTCAAAAAAACAACAATTTAGTCTCTGGAGTCAAATTCTGTTAAAAAATTATTTTTATTCGCCCATTGATTTTACTTTAATACGACATGAAGCAATTTATAATGTAAGCCAACTACAATGACTAATTATTTATTTATTTCATTTTTATTTTTTTTTTTGGTATTTATTCACCCATTGGCTTTTTTGTATTTTTCACTAATTTTTTGGATTTTTTTTTATAATCATTTTATTTGTTAAAAGAATAGGAGTATTATAGGAATATAAAAAAAAAAATATGTGGCATTTTTTATACATTTTGATAGTTTGTGGGCTACTTTGAAGGGATATATTGTAAACAGCTGGTAGTTTGGAATTTTTGTTATACTTTTCCCAACATATTAATTAGCAACTAATGATAAAAAAAATAATAATAATAAAAAGAAGTGCCAATTACTGTTTTAATTTTTTGATATTAATTATATAAATAACTTATTAATCTACATAAAACAAAACAAAACAAAAAGAACACATAATATTTTAAAAAAGTACTAAACTAACGGAAGATGAATTGTTCGAAATATTTACACAACAATTATAACTGAAAAAGGTGGAGATGGGCAATGAGAGTGGACCCTCTGCACCCTTCACTCTCGTACAGAGGATAGTAGAGACTAGAAGTCTAGATCTCTACCCCAACACCTTTGTAGGGGTGAAGATCCATGCCGGGGGTGGCTCCACTCGCATGTCGTCACCCCTACTGTCCCAGAGCTGCCATGGTGGAGCTCCGTCTCCACCACCTTTCTTTGCAGGGGTGGAGGGTGTAGAAGGTAGAGGGGTAGGGTGGATCTACCCATCTCCGCTCCATCTTCACCTTTTTTTCCCATTTTTTTAAGGGAAAAATATAAAAAAGCCCCTCACACTACTAGCCGTTTTCGATTTAGTCCCCTAATGTTTCAAAAGTGATAAAGTAGCCTCCCAAACTACCAAACT
>NC_081546.1:13799484-13848829 GCF_901000735.1 Corylus avellana | reverse complement strand
ATTTCAACATCTCTGTTAGCATCCTCATCATCTTCTCCCCGGTGACGACGGTGATGTGGGATTTGAATTCCACGAGACTCCAAAGCATCTCCCACCGTCTGTTTCAAAAAGCTTTTAAATCCAAAGCCGGAGGAGCCTGAGCTGTCTTCTTCACGCTTTGTACTCTCCCCAATCTGCTCCTTGCTCTCATCAATGAGGCCGCCGCTGTGACACGAATCGGATACAATGGTGATCCGGCAACCTTCTGGGACACGGTCGACAAACTCCCTGAAATCATCATCTGTTTACAACAACATTATGTCCCCACTCACTGTTAGCATGATGACATCCCTTTTTTTCTTTTACGATCAGGAAACATGAGATTCACCCATTCAAATAGCTATGATCTATTTATAATAAATCCTCTGAAATTCCAAAATGCAATGCATGAATTTGGGTAAAACAACTTTTTTGGGAAAATTTCACCCAAGAAACAAAGGGAATGTTCAGGAGATCCATCTATCCATTTTCATGTTGGGCTTTGGAAAAATAAAAAATAAAAAAAATCAGATATTCGATAAAAATGAAAAAGTAAGGATCAGATCCAGATATTCGAGAAAATCAAGAAAGATTCTTTCCACGGAGAAGCTATGGATCGCTCAAGAATATACCCAATAAAGAAATGCTTTTTTTGCTTTTTTCTAGAATTCCACAAACAGGCACGCGAAGATCTGAAATCACAGTCATGACAATGATAAAAAAAAAAAAAAAAACCCATCAAGAATAACAACAAACAGGAAATGAAAAATAGAAAAAGAAGAAAAAAGAAAATCCCATTGGAGTAAAGGAATAAAAAAGGGGAAGAAAGAACAACCAGTGATGAGATTCATATCAGCGGGAACAATGCACTCATCATATCCAGTGTCATCATCTTCACCGGTCTCGGCGGGGAGACGAGTGCCGTGGCCGCTGTAGTGCACAAAGAGAAAGTCCCCCGGCTCAGCGGATCGCAGCAGATCCACAAGAGCCCTGCGGATGTTCTTGCCCGTGGGCTGGGTGTAAGAATCATCGGTGTCGATCAGCACCGTGATGTCGTCTTCGGAGAATCCGTAACGGTCTACGAGGCACTGGTAAGCCTTCTTGACATCGTTAATGCAACCCTTGAGCTCCGCCTTCGTTCCTGGGTAGTTGCATCCTATCAGCACCGCCTTCTTTGCCATGATTTGATCGAAAACACAAATGACTTTTTCTTCTTCCTTTTGTTTTTGATGGCCTTTAACGACAAAGCACAAACTGATCACACGGTGGCAGGCGAATACTCTCTCTTATTTATCCCTTCGCTGAGGTGCACCGATCAGTTTTTTAGTTATTTATTTATTATTTTTTTAAAAAAAATAAGAGTTTTTGATATTGGGTCTCAAGCAATGATTATTGATTCACGTTACCACGTTAACAAAATAAAATAAAAGGAAGAAAAATGATAAAAATACTTTGGAATTTAAGGCCTCGGGATCCAACTGCTATTCAAACCATTTTATGAAATTATGATGGATTGGGTTTGAGATATCGCTTTACTTTTTCGGTGAGTGGTGGTGGGGTGCAAAGTAATTTGTCATTGCCTCCCCTCCCTACGTGTCGGCAAAAGGAGTTTTTTTGTTTTTATTGGAGAAAAAAGCGTACTTTATTTTTTGTGTTTTTTTTTTTTTTTTTTTTTAATAAAATAAAATCGCCTACAAAAAGAACCTAATATTAAACATCTACCCAACCAAGTAATTTAAACGATAGTAATAATACTTTCTTTTTTTCTTTTTCTTTTTCTTTTTTTAACAAAGATTGATGTGCAGTGTCACGTTAGCTTAGTATAATATGATTAAGAATTAAGATAGGGTGTAGTATGTATAATTTCAAATGAGTAATGCTATACTAATATTCCACTACTATCCTACTATCTTCACTTGGCATTCGATTCATCATTTGAATTCTTTTTTCTTTTGATAAGGATTGATTTAACGGTGAATTATGAAAAAAAAAAAAAAAAAATCAAATGAAAAATAAAGACAATAATGGAAATAAAATAAACAAGATGACTTTCTTTTTTGTTTTCTTTTTCCCTTTTTTTTAAAAAAATTAATAAAATATGGCCTACAAAATACATTTTTAAAATGACCTTACTATATCGTGGGTAAACATCTACCCAATCAAGTAATTTGATGGAAGCAATAATACATACTACATTCTCTTTGTTAATGCTAGAGCATCTATTAATTTTTGAAATTTTTTTTAACAAGGATTTGCTTAGTAGAATGATTACGATAGAGTGTAGTATATATATAGAATTTCGAATGACTAATGCTACACTAATATTCGGCTACTATCCCACTGTGTTCACTTGGCCTTCAATTCACCATTAGGAAAAAAAAAAAAGAAAAAAAGAAAAAGAAAAAAAAAGACAATAAAGACAATAATGGTGTTAGAACAGTTTTCAACACGGTGGATGCGCTTTCTTCGAGATCTTCGATACGTCGTCGTGCACTCCAAATCACTACAAAAAAGGCAATATTGTCAAGGGGGTCCCCGAGGAACCGGGGACACTCCGATGCCAAAGTCAGAAAATTCTTAAGAGAAATATTGTGCTTCGGCGCACAATAATTCAATACGCTCAATAATATGTGTGATTATATTTCAGGATTCAAGATGCTTTAGTACCTTGTGTAGGGGCCTATTTATAGGCTTGGGCTGTAGAAGTAGACTTGGACTGGATCTTCTTCTTTGAATTAGTTTGAGAGTCCAGAGTTGAGATAGAACTCAACAGCTATCATGTAAAGATAAACCTTCAACAAATGTAGAGATAATCTTGAGTAGTCATCTTGTAGAGATAAGTAGGACGTCTTTATTCCAATATTATCCTAATTGGAATATAAGACTATTAATTAATTAAATAGTCTTTGCTATTTAATTAATATCTTCATGGGCCTATCTTTGGCTATTGGGCCCAGAATTTGGTGGGCTTGTAGTGTGAATTTATTCCCAACAAATATTTAAAACAAAATGAATTTTACGTGGTTTGCTAATATAACCTACGTTCATATGATAAAGCCGTAAGGGTTACATTTTTCTTTTATTTACTTGAAATGGCCTATATATATATAGTTGAATAAGACAATGAATACAATAATTACACAATTAATATATAACATATGAGAATTATGAGAGTAATATATGAGAGTTACATAATCGATATATAACATATAAAAATTATGAGAATAATGTATGAAAGTTACATAATCAAAATGTAACGTATGAGAATTATGAGAGTAAATAATATATTAACAAATTAGAGGTGCCTGTCATAGTGGGATAATGGTGGAGTATATAATAGTACTCAATTTGAATTATATTTTCTGATGCTACATACAACTTTTTTTTTTTTTTTTTTTTTCACAATTATTTCACAATGCTCGAGTACCAATCAATTGTTTTATATATATATATAATTTTTAACAAATACTAATCTAAAAGTCGGTTAGACTATCACTTCAACATTATAAAATAGTTGAAGTTTCTAGCATTACTCTAGGTGGTTTTTAAGTGTAAATGTTAGGGGTGGAAATGCGGTTATGGTTAGTAGTTATTGGCTAAAACCGTTGACTGTAACCGCCTAGGAGGTTAGTAAATTCACTAACCTTTTCCGTGAAAAAAAAAAAAAAAAAAAAAAAACAATGTCATTTTTATGGTAATATGATAGTATCATACGATATCATTTCTATATTTTTATCCATATTTAAAATTTTAAACACAAAAACACATCGTTTCATGTATTTTTATATATTTGTATATATACTATATAATATATTTTTATATTATATAATATATATAGGCAGTTAGCAATTTTTTCCAATCGTCTTCAAAAGCGGTTAGCAGTTAGTGCGGTTAACAATTTAATCGCCCACCTTTTCACCCTAGTAAATGTAACATCAAACTCCTCACCAGACTTTGGAACTTCGTGGTCAATTGGCTATCAGCCGATCAAGCTTGTTCAAGCACAGCTCATTAGTGTTTAGTTTAACTTGGGGTTACTGGGTGGATAAAGACAAGGTTCAGAATATCCAAATGAAATAGCAACATGACACGAACATCACAAATATGCCATAATTGTATTTAATCTTTATTCCTCTCCAGAATAGAAGAAGCTTAGAAAGTGACTTATTCATAAAAATCATCACAAATAAATAAAGTTTAATGAAGATCTCACCATTTTCTAAGGTGTAGTAAACATATGGGTTTCAATATTATTGGTAGTTAACAATTTTGGCAGGCTCTATTAGCTAATCTGAAAAAGAAAAATATATCAATTTATAATAGGAGGTCTCACATGATTAAGCTGATTCGTCCTACCACTACAGAAAGGTCTTTTCTTAACATTAAATTAATGCTAGAAAGTATGATTAAATGCCATGAAGTATAATTTGTTGATGGCTACCTGACACTGTTTTAGTTGCATAAAGGAGTACCGTTATGTAAATACGGAGTATACCCTTACCAACCCAAGCGGGATGTTGGCTCATCACCGTTTCGTGGTTTCACGCATGCATGTGGAGTTTCCTTTGATACATTGGTGTGCCTTCTTTCTTTTGAAGATGGAGAGAGAGACAGTGAGACCGTTGAGTGGTCCGCCAGGAGTTATTCTAGGGATAGCATCCCTGGGTTAGCAGGGACTCCCCAATGTTTAAGTTAGTATGCTTTGAACAAAGTGTGGAGCCGAAAACATCATACATGATTGATGGCTAATAGGTCCATATGGTTACCGTATTGAGGGCAACTATGTGAGGTGCACAATTCAATGGAGCAACAAAAAAGAGATTGTAGCTCTTTCAACAATAGGAAGCAGGGGCACACATATAAAAATAATAAATCGGAGAAAAACAAGAGGCTAAATATATATACAGAAAAGAGGGAGAAGCATTCAACATATCTTTTAGATTGATCAAACATGAGTGTAGATCTGCTGTTGCTGGAGCAAGAATCCGATGAAAGGGTAGAGACCATGAAGTCTTTGTTTGAATCACGAGCTCATGGGGCTATTGCGTATTAGATCATTATTTTATTGGTGAGGAACAACCCTTCAGGTTCGTTGGTGAGGAACGACCCTTCAGGTCCGTCGGTGAGGGACAACCCTTCAGGTCTGTCGGTGAGGAATAGACCTTGAGGTCCGTCAATGAGGTATGACCCTTCAGGTCCATCGGTGAGGGAAGACCCTCAGGTCCGTCGGGTTCATCATGATGATTTTTTGCGTTTGACGAATTCTTTTACTTGTGTTGATTCCTGAAGCTCCGTTGCAACATGAGCTCGATTGGTTCCGACGTCCCTTGTTGTCTGTTGGTTGGCAGGTGTCCGTTGGACTTAGTAGTTGTTCGACGACCTTAGCGGTCTGCTAGACTTACTAGTTGTCCGACGATCTTCCCTGATAAGAACTAAGCTAGTGGTTGCGGCTGAAGACGCTAGATAGACAGATAGTGGCTCGCCTGGTTTTGCTCTACAAAGGAGCGAGGTATGCAACGAAACAATTTTCTACTCTGCAGGTCCGTACATCCCTCCCGGATTGTCGGCAGTCCTTCCTTCTTTCAAGAGACTTCTCTGTTCGGGCTTGTTCTGCAAATGCCTTTATGGTTTCTTTGACGTTGATAAATTTTTCGGCTTTCGCCATGAGCCATTCTAGATTTCTTGGTGGATCGCTTACCATGTCGGCCATAAATGGACTATGAGACCATATTCCTCCCACTAGGGCGGGGAGGACCATTCTTTCATCTTGGTCGTCGATCATGAGTTTCTCTCAGTTGAATCGAGCCATGTAGCTTTGCAATGACTCATTGTACTCCTGCTTTACTGTTAGCAAATATGTCATCGGCCTGCGGCTCCAGCGATTCCAATGAAATGGGAAAGAAAGTTCTTACCAAGTTCAGCGAAATTTCCTATGGATCGCAATTGCAGATTGCTAAACTAGCGATTGGCTGCTCCCTTGAGGATAAGGGGGAATGCTCGGCAAAGGATCGTGTCAGACGAGGCTTGCAACGCCATGTGAGCTCTGTATGTTTCAAGATGGTTCGCTAGGTCTCCGCTTCCTTCGTAGCGATCCATGTGTGGCAATTTGAACTTGTCAGGCAAATTAGCGTCCGCTACCTTCTTGGTGAATGGCAGGTCCGTCTCCAAGAAATCGCTATCGCCCACAGTGTGGGAGCCATTTAGTTGATAGACCAGGTTGTCCAGCGTGTCTTGGAACTGTGCCTGGAAAGCGTCCATAGGAGTATCAGTGGAGTCGTCCTTTATTGTTGCGGGTGGCCTCTTAGGTCCATTGGCTGTTTCAGGCTGTGGTTCGACAACTGATGAGTCATTCTCTTGGTGCCAGTGCTTGTAACTCCTTTGTAGCAGTAACTCTAGGGTTTCCAATATATGCCTCATTTTGGAACTCCAACGTTTCTAGGCGCCTGCTGGTTGGCAAGTGCGGCCCAAAGACGGGAGGTGCCATGTAACGACTCAGGGAAAAGTGCTAGCCACATCTGCGCTATTACCCCAAAAAGACTAGTCAATTTGGAGCTTCCGTAAAATTTATTATAAAGCCCAATTTCACATAGTAACTAGGCAATGTGAGATTTAGCACCCATGATTATCTTTATAAACCACCCACTCTATGTGGGCTTCTTCTCATCTTCCCAATATGGGACCGAGGTGTTACAAACTCCCCCTCTTAAATTACTGACGTCCTCGTCAGGGCCACGTCATGCAGTGCTACAGTACCACATGACCTGACGTTACTAGGTGGCTCCGATACTATTTGTAATGATACAGGGAAAAGTGCTAGCCACATCTGCGCTATTACTCCAAAAGGACTAGTCAATTTGGAGCTTCACTACAATTCATTATAAAGCCTAGTTTCACATAGTGACTAGGCAATGTAGGACTTAGCATACATGACTCTCTTTATAAACCACCCATTCTATGTGGACTTCTTCTCATCTTCCCAATATGGGATCGGGGTGTTACACGCCGTTGGAGTTTCTTCAGTTTTGAGATTGCCGATATCATGTTGATTGATGTTTTTCGGCTTGGAAGGGAGAACCTCTTTAATGTTGGGATCTTCGGTTTGGCCTTGAGATCTCGTGGCTACCATTCGTGACTTTTGTCCTGTTTGAACTTTGAATCGTCTAGATGATCCTCGTTTCCCACAGACGGTGCCAACTGTTAAGACAATTATCAACTCTGATAGCAACTGGATTCAAAGCCTGCTAAGAGCAAAAATGGATCAGTAGTGGAAGGCCATGAAGTGGAGGGTGTGGTGGCCATTCCACCTCTGATGCCTAAGTTAGAATGTGAGTAAAAATGAGAGTAGATAATAATAGAGGGATAATGAATTGAGAGTAGTTGAGTATAGAATTCACCGTGTTTGTATTATTTGTTGACTCCTACTTTTATAGAAGTTGTGAGTGAGTGAGTCCTTGTAGGACTCTTACTCGACTCCATTGATTTGTGGGAGTGGTTTTAACTGAAGATTATCCTTCAAGATAATCTTGGAGATTGCAGGGAGAGTATATCATGTATCTGGATTCCTTTTGGGAGAGATCTAATTTGTTATACTCTAATTTGAGTTGTTGAGTGATAGATAGGCTCCCTTGATCATTGGGCTAGCATAATATGGTGCAAAGCTACACGATTTGGAGCAGACTAGGCGATGACTAGGCGATCGTGCCAAGATTGTAAGGGCTTGGGCTTAATGACTTAGTGACTTACTGAGCTGTGGGCCTTTTATTTGGAGTAGGCACCTTATTTGGGCCTTGGAAAATATTTTGTATCAACAATATATATGCACCATCAATTGAAAGCCACGTTCGCCCACCAACTGACTATTGGATTTTACTGCTTTTATTCAACGAAACCATTGGCTTTGGGGGTGCATTAACTCCATTTTAGAAGACAAATAAGTCTAATTAATTTGTGCACATGTAGAAGGCAGAAGTGCAACCAATGACAGGCTGACAGCCTAGCTAGAAGGAATTTCTATTTCTATTTTTGTAATAAAATAATTCAATAAAATTCAGATCAAAATTAAAATAAAATGCAAACAATATTGAAGTTACAAGTTATTTGAACTATTTTTTATTACCTTGTATTTATTATTTAAGCCCAACGTAGCAATCCTCTTTTTATCCCTTTTCTAAAATGGAGTTATGACACTACATGATCCCTAGAACCATATATACTTTGATCTCTTTCAATGTCATTCCCTTCCCACAATAATTAAATATTTTCAAAAATTTATCCTTGTGACAAATAAGGATTTGGATTTTTAATTTTGCCAATTAAGTCATTCCGTCGTATTTTCCATCCAACTTTTAACTGAAGACTTATCATCTGTCATTTGTACTTAGATCTATATATGTATGCTACATACACAATTATGCCCGAATTATTAGAAAAAGGAAAAAATATAAAAAAGTTTCCCAAACTACTAGCCGTTTTTTATTTAGCCCTCTAATGTTTCAAAAATGATAAAGTAGCCTCCCAAACTACCAAACTATTGCATTTTAGCCACTCCGTTAGTCAAAACCATAAGTTTGGACGAAAACTGCAAAACGACGTCGTTTTGTTATGGGTAAGTTACTACAATGCCCTTTTATGAAGAAATTTTTTTTTGGAAAAAATATAAAAAAACCTCTCAAATTACCAGCCGTTTTCATTTTAACCCCCTAATGTTCAGAAAGTGATAAAGTAGCCCCCAACAAAACGACATCGTTTTTCAGTTTCCGTCTAAACTGACGGTTTTGACTAACGGAGTGACCAAAATGCAATAGTTTGGTAGTTTGGGAGGCTACTTTATCACTTTTGAAACATTAGGAGACTAAATCAAAAACGGCTAGTAGTTTGAGGAATTTTTTATATTTTTCCCTTAAAAAAATGGGAAAAAAAGGCCGGTGAAGATGGAGCGGAGATGGGTAGATCCACCCTACCCCTCTACCTTCTACACCCTCCACCCCTGCAAAGAAAGGTGGTGGAGACGGAGCTCCACCATGGCAGCTCCGGGACAGTAGGGGTGACGACATGCGAGTGGAGCCACCCCCGGCATGGATCTTCACCCCTACAAAGGTGTTGGGGTAGAGATCTAGACTTCTAGTCTCTACTATCCTCTGTACGAGAGTGAAGGGTGCAGAGGGTCCACTCTCATTGCCCATCTCCACCTTTTTCAGTTATAATTGTTGTGTAAATATTTCGAACAATTCATCTTCCGTTAGTTTAGTACTTTTTTAAAATATTATGTGTTCTTTTTGTTTTGTTTTGTTTTATGTAGATTAATAAGTTATTTATATAATTAATATCAAAAAATTAAAACAGTAATTGGCACTTCTTTTTATTATTATTATTTTTTTTATCATTAGTTGCTAATTAATATGTTGGGAAAAGTATAACAAAAATTCCAAACTACCAGCTGTTTACAATATATCCCTTCAAAGTAGCCCACAAACTATCAAAATGTATAAAAAATGCCACATATTTTTTTTTTTATATTCCTATAATACTCCTATTCTTTTAACAAATAAAATGATTATAAAAAAAAATCCAAAAAATTAGTGAAAAATACAAAAAAGCCAATGGGTGAATAAATACCAAAAAAAAAAATAAAAATGAAATAAATAAATAATTAGTCATTGTAGTTGGCTTACATTATAAATTGCTTCATGTCGTATTAAAGTAAAATCAATGGGCGAATAAAAATAATTTTTTAACAGAATTTGACTCCAGAGACTAAATTGTTGTTTTTTTGAAATATCTCAAGAACCGTACATTTGATTTTACTTTAATATGACATGAATAGTCACTTTAGTTGGCCTAAATTATTTATTTATTCCAAAAAACTTTTTTTTTTTAAAAAAAAAAATTGTTTGGTTTTTTTTTTTTTTTTTATTATTTTATTTGTTAAAAGAATAGGGGTATTATAAGAATATAAAAAATAAGTGACATTTTTTTATACATTTTGATAGTTTGAGGAGTTACTTTAGTACATTTTGAACATTGGGATGCTATATTGTAAACAAAGGGTAATTTAGGAGACTTTTTTATATTTTTTCCAAATATTTTTTATATAATTAGCGATGACATTGTCGTCTCTGATGAACAAATAATCAGTGACAACACTAGTCGTCGTTGATAACATGATATTAGCAAATAGCAATGACAAATTATCTCATGAGAGGTAATTTTTAACGCTATCTATAGCAACTACTAATATTAATTATTAATTAGTGACGACTTTTGAAAGTAATTAATAATCAGTCTTTAGCGACCTCGCTAATAGTCATTAGCGCGACAGGTGATTTTGAGTCCAAGACAGCAAATACTGCCACTTGTGCTCAGCGTACGTGTTAATGAGATAAAGTTCAAGGCAGGAGGTGCTGCCACATATGCTCAAGATGATCAACAATGTACTCAATACACTGGTACAGCAAGATTCCAGCAATCAGGCAATCAATATGTGATTGCACAGCTGCTTCGATCCATTGCCAAGAAAGGAAGGGAAAGACCACCAGTTTATAAGAAACAAAACCTTGATTGAAATACATCATGCATGGAGTCATGCATGCAATCCACGTACTCCTAATTACATTTTGGGACGCACAAGGCCAAGCGTCCAATTTTATTGAATGCCAAAATAACACAATTAAGGACCTCTATACCACTCTTCAACTAACTATTGACGAGATTGCAATTCACTCGAACTTCACCTTCATTCCCAGTAAGAACTCCGACGTTCCCAAGCTTTACCATAGCCTCCAAAAAGCGCCTCTCAAAGAAACGGGGGTGAGACGCCATTTTATCTACCAAGAGAGTCGTTCTTGGATCTGAAGAGAGTTCTTGATCTGTCGTTAACAATCCTTTCCTTGTTTGAAGATTTTTGTAGTAAACAGTGTCAAACGTCTTCGGAGTTGTTACATCGAGATTTACAAGGTCCGTTCCCTGGCTACATCTTTCCTTCAAAAGATTCATGTAAGTGGCATCGAGTGAGGGATCGGGCTTTCCGGTTCCATTGAAATCGCTGACCCTGTTTAGAAATGTACTGCAGGAAGCTCTTCCGATGGTGTGTGCCCCAGAGAGAGTGACTAAATCATGCATATCTAGACCTTTAGATTTGAAAAAATTGATCAAGGTGGTGACATTTTCATGCCTGTGAGGGACCTTTTTGGCTTCTGTGTCTATAGAAACTGTCCCATCTTTGCGCCCGAATGGGACTGGCCAAAAGGGGCCTTCGATAAAAAGGCTAGCCTCTCTCGCAGCGCCGACGAGAATGTCGGCGCAAGAGACGGTTCTGGGGCAACTCTCCTCAAGAGCTGCCTTGATTTCGTCAATCACTTGGAAACCTCTCAGAGTACTGCTGACAGATGCTGTCCTCTCGCTTGCTGTAGAGTTTAGCAAAATGGATCCGTCGCATCCCTGCAATAATGCACGACCTTTTCTTCTAAGAAATTTAAGAAGATAGACGAACATATGTTTTGATTGATTAGAGGAAATTAATATCATCTGCAAACTTGCTCCACTCTAGTTGAACTATGGAATCCTTCTCTTTTTTTTTTTTTTTTTTTTGTGTGTGTGTGTGGGGTATTTTTCATGTATAGCTCAAAAGTCAAAATTTTACACGTATAGGTTTCATTGAATGAAGATTTTCTACGTAACCCATTAAAATTACATTTGTATTACATAATTGATAATTCTAATATAGTAGTCCTAATAAACTTTTTATTTATTTTAACAATGAAATTGACATGTTAGTATTGTACGTGAGATAAAAATATAGTATATTAGTATCTAGTTTATTATGATTGGACATGATTTCTTTCAGTTCAAAAAAAATAAATAAAAAAAAAAAAAGCAAGGAAATGATTTAGTTTCACCAATGAGTTTGATTTAATTTATAGAAACTGTCTATATATATATATAAACTGTATCTAATTACCCTAACAGCACAGTCGTGGAATTGCAAACGAATGAGGCTTGCAGCCAAGGTGAAATCCTTCTCAATCCAGGCGTCCACTTAATTTTTGGCCGATGATGTCCACAACATCCGGACATGTCTCATCGTAGTATGCCTCAGAGTAATTAGCAGTCGCAGTAACAGGTTCAATAACCGATAACTCCAAATTAACAAGGAGGACGAAGAGAGCCAAATACCCAAATTTCATGTTTCTTTGAGTGCTTTCTATCACTGCTAGCAAGAGTAGTAGGAGAGATTTACTGATTAATGCAGAGAATAAATGTTCATTTATATGATCGGTTGAGCATAGAAAATAGCAGGAACTAAATCCAATGACCCACGAGTCATGGGCGGATTAAACCATCAATCTTGTTTCCTGTTCTTGTAAAGCTCAACTAAAACAGAAATCGCCAAAGTTTAGAGCTTTGTTAATATCGTTTTAGTACATGCATGGAAGAGGGCATGCTGGCTTCTTGTTAAGAACGTTTGGATATGCTTTAGATGCTAATAAAACTCACCTCTCGATAGTCACAAAAATCTATGTACAAGTAAAGGACATAAATCTTCTCTATATTAGATCGAAGGAAATTTCATTAAACCCGGTCTAATAATTGATGTGTCTCTCTAACATATATGTGAGAGGCACATTTTTTTTTTAATGCTTAATTAAAAGAGTTTCTACTGTCAATTCCTCTGTTCTTCCTCTAGGTTCCATATGAAAAACACACAAAAAAAGTCCTTGAGTCTCTGTTTTAACATTCATCTCCCTTCTTGCTTCCATAAGTGTTCTCAAAATTTGTAAGGCTATTGAGTGTTAACATATGTAATGACTCTGCAGATAAAGCCACCATGTCACAAGTGAATGCAAGCCAATCTCACAAGCGTCCAAGTCCATCTACATCTCTATCAATAGATTTGAAGTTCATTTCTCAGAGATTATCAAGAGAAGTTATAGCTCACACATCTAATAAGGACTCTCATTCTAAGTCACAAGGATTAGATAATGATTGATGCTTTCTTCGATTTAAATTCAAATGTATATTGTTACTATACTTTATCCTCGGTAACTAAATTACTTTATAAATGAAAAACTAAGCATACGGGTTTGGTTTCTTGCCAAAACCCTTCGCATCACTTAAACTTTCATGGTATCAAAGCCTGTTTAGGCATACGCCAATTTCATCCTAGTTCTTGGTTCAATGGCAATTTCTAGCAACACTTCCGCCAACATCTCACTACCCAACTTCAACCAAAATCCCACAAAACTTGAAAACAACAACTATTTGAGGTGGCAGACACAAGTCCACCCAGCATTGCGCAATAGCGAATTAATGGGCATTGTTGATGGTACTGATCCATGCCCTCCGAAATTTATCACTAATAATGAGGGAAAGGAGATTCCTAAGCCAGAATTCAGTATCTGGACCCGTAAGGACCAATATGTCCTTACGTTGGCTCACTACAACTCTGTCTGACTCGGTATTATCTGCAGTCTATGGACTACACCTCTCAACAGGTTTGGGCTATTCTTTCAAGCAGGTTTGCATCACAATCTCGCTCCAGGATCACTAACCTGAAGAAGAACCTGTAGAACTTGAAACAAGGGTCAACGTCATGCTCAGAGTACTTGCAAATTGCCAAGTCCTCAGCAGACCAACTTGCTGCCGTTGGTCAGTCTATTAAATATGATGAATGGTCTCAATCCTTCAGTCACCAACTTATATCACCTCATACTCGATTGCTACGAGGGAGAAGCAACTCAACTTTGATGACTTTCATGATGAACTCTTAAACCATGAAATGCTACTAAATCAGCAACGTACAATTGCTCTTGATTCTTCCACTTTTGCGTTGTTCTCAGAGAGACCAGGCAGTGGAAATTGCAATTTTCAGAAGAACAGAGGATACCCACAGCCACGTTTTCCATCACAGCAAAGGTTCTCTCCACAGCAAAAGTTTCCTCCTAGAAACTTTCCTCAGAACATGTTCAGTTCTCCTAGAAACTTTACTCAGAACCAGTTTAGCCCAAAACTGCATGCATCAAATACACAAGGTAACTCAGATTCCTTTTCTACCTCTAATCATGTTCCCTGTCAGGTTTGTGGCAAACTCAATCACCAAGCACTAGATTGCTACCACCGTATGGATTACTCCTTTTAAGGACGTCATCCTCGCTAGTTGCCAAGGTGTTCCAACAAAAATACTACTCAAAGGGCACGTTCCTTAGTTCTCAGCTGGGACGGAATCCATTTTACGCATGGCACATTATTTGGAATGCTAGAGCACTCCTTAATGAGGGCCTAATATGGAGAATAGGTAATGGACAATCAGTGAGCATTTGGGGTGACCGGTGGATCCCAACCCCTCTTTCCTTTGCTATCCAATCTCCAAACCAATTCTGAGCACCTGAGGCCAAGGTCTGCTCCCTTATTGACAGGAATACCAATTAGTGGAATTTTTAGCTCATACACAACATTTTTAGTAGAGAGGAGGCCACTATCATATGCAACATTCCTGTTTGCCCACAAAGGCAACTAGATAAGCTGGTTTGGGTGGGGACAAAACATGGGAAATTCTCTGTAAGAAGTGCCTACCACTTAGCAAGGGACAGAAAAGAACAAAGCCGGAAACTGTGGAAGGCAGTATGGAAGATTCAGGTGCCGGCAGTAGTAAAATTTTTCTTGTGGAAGGCGTGCAGCAACATTCTCCCAACCAAACTCAATCGATTTACGAAGGGCATTACTTCGGATGCTTTCTGCCCTATTTGTGGACTGGTTGAGGAAACAGTGGAGCACGTTCTCTAGACGTGTGAAGCCGCTAGGGATGTGTGGGATATGGGTAGTGCTAGTCTCCAAAAGTGTGCAACGATAGAGGTTGATTTTGTCACCTTATTTTTGAATTTGCTAGAAAAACTGGAGGAAGCCGAGATGCAGAAGATGGTGATCGTGGCCAGGCTACTATGGTTGAGAAGAAATAAGATAGTTTTTGGAGGGGAATTCTAGCCACTGGCTATTATCATGGAACTAGCAATGTCTCAAATCGAGCAGCATAACAAGGCCGAACAGGGGAGAAGGGGAGGAGTGTTGAAACAACCAGACACTGGGAGTTTAACCTGGAGGCCGCCTGAAGCATGAGTTATTAAACTTAACTAGGATGCTGCACTGGATGAGAGAACTCAAACTATGGGATTCGGAATTGTTGCAAGGGATCATGTAGGAAGGGTGATAGCAGCCATGAGTGGGTCTAGACCAAATATCACATACCCCTCTGTTGCGGAAGCAATGGGGGCGTGGAAGACAGTCGAATTGTGCCATACTCTGGGTTTTTCCAAGATCGTTCTCGAAGGTGATGCACTGGAGGTGATAAATGCTCTGAATAAAGATGGTCTGAGTTGGTGTACCTTTGGGATGGTGATGAAAGACACCAAGGCACTGTTATCTACTCTTACGGAATGGCATGTGTGTCATATTAAAAGAACAGGCAATGTGGTGGCTCATGAGCTTGCCAAGTTGGGGTTAGGTAGTAATGCAGACCACGTTTGGAGGGAGGCTTATCCTCATTGCATTCATGATGCTGTAATAGCTGAACTTTGTTTATTTTGATCTATAATATTGGAATATCAATTCAAAAAAGAAAAAAAATCCTACGGTTGAGAGAAAAGCAAAAAAAATTCAAAAAAAATTCAAAAAAAAGAAAAAAGAGAGAGAGTTGATTCAATTAATATCTATCTATGCAAATTAATGTCCCGAAAACTAGGTTCAATTAACCTGTCTAAATTTTCAAAAATTCTGCAAATCAACACTCCTAAATCAAACCAATATCTTGCTCTGGTCTTCTTCAACAATATCATATATGATTTAATTAATTATATGACTAACATATTATATATGTAAGTTCTTACTGTTGTGATTAACAATTTAACATAATATTAATTCTCAATTAAGAGAAAAAAAAATGAATTCAAAAAAAAAAAAAAAAAGAGAGTTGATTCAATTAATATCTATCTATGCAAATTAATGTCCTGGAAACTAGGTTCAACTAAACAGTCTAAATTTTTGAAAATCTTTGCAATTCAACACTTCCAAGTTAAATCAATATCTTACTCTCATCTTCTTGAGCAATATCATATATGATTTAGTTAATTATATGACTAACATATTATATGTGTAAGTTCCTACAGTTGTGCTTAACAATTTAACATAATATTAATTCTCACTTAAAAGAAAAGAAAAAAGAATTCAAAAAAATAAAATAAAAGAGAGCCAATTCAACTAATATCTATCTATGCAAATCAACATCCCGAAAACTAGGTTCAACTAAACCGTCTAAATTTTCGAAAATCTTTGCAAATCAACACTCCTAAATTAAATCAATATTTTGCTATAATCTTCTTCAAGAATATCATATATGATTTAATTAATTATATGACTAATATATTATATATGTAAGGTCCTACGGTTCTGATTAACAATTTAGCATAATATTAATTCTCACTTAAGAGAAAAGAAAAAAGAATTCAAAAAATAATAATAATAATAATAAAAGAGTTGATTCAATTGATATCTATCTTTGCAAATTAACGTCCCGAAAACTAGGTTCAACTAAAAAATCTAAATTTTTGAAAATCTCTGCAATGCAACACTTCTAAATCAAATCAATATCTTGCTCTGATCTTCTTCAGCAATATCATATATGATTTAATTAATTATATGGCTTAACATATTATATATGTAAATTCCTACTATAGTGATTAGCAATTTAACATAAGATTAATTCTTACTGAAGAGAAGAAAAAAGAATTTCAAAGAATAAAATAAAAGAGAGCCAATTCAATTAATATCTATCTATGCAAATCAACGTCTCGAAAACTAGGTTCAAATAAACCGTCTAAATTTTCGAAAATCTCTACAAATCAACACTCCTAAATCAAATCTATATCTTGCTTTTATCTTCTTCAACAATATCATATATGATTTAATTAATTATATGACTAACATATTATATTTGTAGGTTGTTGTGAATTGTGATTAACAATTGAACATAATATTAATTCTCACTCAAGAGAAAAGAAAAAAAATAATTCAAAAAAAAAAAGAAAAAAAAAAAGAGAAGAGATTGGATTCAACTAATATCTATCTATGCAAATCAACGGCCCGAAAACTAGGTTCAAGTAAACTGTCTAAATTTTTGAAAATCTCTATGCAAATCAACACTCATAAATCAAATCAATATCTTGCTCTGATCTTCTTCAACAATATCATATATGATTTAATTAATTATATGACTAACATATTATATATGTAGGTTTTCCTACCGTTGTGATTAACAATTGAACATAATATTAATTCTCACTTAAGAGAAAAGAAAAAAAGAATTAAAAAATAAAAAATAAAATAGAAGAGATTGGATTCAACTACCACTACAAAAAAAAAAAGAATTTTTTGCAGACATGTTTTTTCTGACGTGTTAGGTGGTCTGAAAATTTTTCTGACGTGGCGTTTTTTATGTGTCAGAAACGAAAAATTTCTGACGTGTCAAAATTGGCACGTCAGAAAAATTTTCTGACGTGTCACTTTCTGAAACGTCAGGAAATTTACTAACGTGTTGACACGTTAGTAAATTTCCTGACGTGTCAAAATTGACACGTCAGTAATTTAAAAATTATTAAAAAAATAATTTTTCTTTTTTTAAATTTTTTCTGGATTTTGTTTTTTCAATTAAAGAATTTATTAATTTAAATTATTTTTCAAGTAAAATAATTTTTTTTATTTTTAATTCTTTTCACCGCCATACGTCGTTTCTCCCCCCAGCTCTCTCCCTGATCTCTTCTTTTCTCCATTTTCTCCATTTTCTCACTCTCTCTCTGTAAAGAATTTTATATCCTCGTAATGGATTCTGTGAGATATTTGTTATGAAGTGAATGAAATATAATAGATGATGAATAATGGTTGGGAACAGAAGTGGAAGAAGAAAGGAAGTAGATTGATAATTGGGTAATTCGAGAAACCCAGGTCTCCAAAAGAGAATTACAAACAACTCAAATCTTTTCACCTCTTAAAAACTCCCAACAGATTATTTATACAATCCAAGCCCAAAACTAACTACCCAACTGCCCAGCGAGCTGGCCCAAAAATTGCGTAACAACCCAGCCTTTAAAGTGACGCACGTCTTCTGCACAACAGAAACGTGCGTCCCTTCCTACAAGCCACTGCACCACACTTCTACAAGCCATTCTTACAAGCCTTAGTTGTTTACAGCTGTACCACACAACTCCACATGCTTGGCTCACAAGTTGCCACGTAGCTCTTCTAGAAACTCCCTTTAAAGCCTCACCTAAGCTTATTAGCCTGTCGCCTCCCTTCTTCTTCTTCATGACCGTTGGTCATGAAGGATATTACAGATGATCCCCCTTTTTAAAACACCTTGCCCACAAGGTGTGGGTAGGTGTCACGAAGACAATAAAGAAACTCCCAACTACTGTCTTCCACCGGAGCGCCTCGCCACTGTACCAGAACCTCGGTGACTGCTTTCGGGCCAAGCTGCTTCATCCGCCGCTCCAAAATTGCTTCGGGTTCTGGTTTGATCTCGCCATTGCTGTCCACAGGAGGCAACGTCGGTAAAGGTAAGATCTGTTCTCCAAGTTTCTTCTTAAGACATGAGACATGGAAAACTGGATGGATTCTCGAATCCTGGGGCAAATCCAATTTATAAGCCACTGACCCAATTTTCTGTAGTATTTGATAAGGACCAAAAAATCGAGGGGAGAGTTTTAAATTCCTCCTTAAAGCCATAGATTTTTGGCGATAAGGTTGTAATCTAAGATACACCCAGTCACCCACTTGGAAAGTCCTCTCTGTCCGGAGCTTGTAAACATAAAACTTCATTCGCTGTTGTGACTTCTGTAGATTATCTTTCAATAACTGGAGAATTTGTGCTCTGCTCTTCAACTGTACATCCACTGCTGCATTGGCGGTAGTGCCTGAGACAAAGGACAAAAGGCGAGGAGGGGGATAGCCATAGAGTGCCTCAAAGGGTGAGATACCCGTGGAAGAGTGGTGATTTGTATTATACCACCACTCAGCCATAAGCAACCAAGAAACCCAAACTTTAGGTTTCATGCCCACATAGCACCGTAGATACCCTTCTAGACACTTGTTTAAAGCCTCTGTTTGTCCATCAGATTGAGGGTGGTAAGCTGAGCTAAAAGCCAAAGTAGTTCCCTGGAGCCGAAATAATTCCTTCCAAAATGAGCTGGTAAACACTGAGTCTCTGTCTGAAACTATGGTTTGAGGAAAACCATGCAACTTGAAAACTTGAGTGAAAAAAATGTTAGCCACAGTGATAGCTGTAAAAGGATGGGCGAGAGATAGGAAATGACCATACTTAGTGAAGCGGTCAACAACCACTAGAATCACACTATGACCATTTGATATAGGCAAGCCCTCAATGAAATCCATTGAGATGTCAGTCCAGCTTTGAAGAGGAATGGGTAAGGGTTGTAGTAATCCAGGAGTAGGAATATTCTCCACTTTAGAAGCTTGGCAAATAGGGCATTCCCGAATTAGCTTCCTAATATCCTTTCTCATCCCTGACCAAAAAAAATCAGCCTTAGCTCTCTGTACAGTCTTCAAATAGCCAGAGTGACCTGCTTGAGGATTAGAGTGTATGTACTGAAGTATTTTATCCTTAAAGGAGGAAGAGGGAACAATAAAAATTCTACCCTTCTTTAGGATCAATCCGTGCTGTAAAGTATACCCTTTAGGCACCTCTGTCCCAGCTTGTAGTTTCTGTAGCAATACCATGGCTTCTGGATCTATGGTGTAGCTCAGCTTGAGTTCTTCCAACTAAGTTGGAGTAGGAAAAGAGAGCATAGAACATGTAGCTTCATCAGGAAGGCCGGGATCCTCAAAAACCCTGGATAACGCATCAGCTACCTTATTCTCCTTACCTTTCTTATACTCAATAGTAAAGTCATACCCCAACAGTTTAGACATCCATCTTTGCTGAGTCACTGTACCCACCTTTTGCTCCAATAAGAATTTCAAAGACTGTTGATCAGTTCTTATCTTAAAAGATTGACCAAGAAGATAGGGTCTCCACTTTTGAACTGCAGACACTAAGGATAATAGTTCCTTCTCATAAGTAGAAAAAAACAAGGCTTTTCCTTTTAAGGCTTGACTCATGTAAGCAATTGGTTGGCCCTCCTGCATCAAAACAGCTCCAATCCCAACTCCACTAGCATCACACTCAATAGTAAAAGGTTTAGTGAAATCAGGCAACCTCAACACCGGTGGGTGTGTAACCGCATGCTTAAGAGCTTGGAAAGCTGTAGTAGCATCTTCACTCCACTTAAAAGCATTTTTTTTGAATAAGGCAGTTAAGGGGGCAGCAATAACTCCATAGCCCCTTATGAATTTCCGATAGTAGCCTGTGAGACCTAAAAAACCTCGAAGAGACTTGATAGTAGAGGGTGTTGGCCACTTAGACATAGCCTCAATCTTAGAAGGGTCAGTCCGAACCCCTTGCTCAGAAATGAAGTGTCCCAAATAATCAATCTCATTAACCCCAAAACGACATTTAGACTGTTTGGCATATAATTGATGTTTTCTGAACAATAACAACACCATTTTCAAATGATCCCCATGCTCCTCCACGGTTTTACTATACACCAAGATGTCATCAAAGAAAACCAACACAAACTTCCTTAGAAAAGGCTTAAAAATCTCATTCATAAGGCCTTGAAAAGTGGAAGGTGCATTAGTAAGCCCAAAAGGCATTACTAAGAACTCATAATGCCCCTCATGAGTTCTAAAGGCTGTTTTAGGAATATCTTCTTCTTGCACTCTAATTTGATGATAGCCTGATCTAAGGTCCAATTTAGAAAAAAATTTAGCCCCAAACAACTCATCCAATAGCTCATCTATGACTGGAATTGGAAATTTGTCCTTAATAGTCTCTTGATTTAGGGCTCGGTAATCCATACACATCCGCCAACTACCATCGGCCTTCCTAACCAGCAACACAAGTGAGGAAAAAGGGCTTTGACTGGATCGAATGACCCCTGATTCTAACAACTCCCGAACAATTTTTTCAATTTCAGTTTTCTGGTAATAAGGGTATCGATAGGGTCTAACACACACAGGTTTCGATCCCTCTTTCAGCACAATTCTATGGTCATGTGACCTAATGGGAGGTAGTCCTCGTGGTTCCTCAAAAACTTCTTTAAACTCATTAAGTAGGCCTTCAAATTGGGTAGAAACTGGTACATCAGGAGGCTGGTTTTCACATTCAATCAACTGTAAAACCATTCCCTTATCAGAAGTCCTCAAAAACTTAGGACCCTCCTTCATAGTCCAATTAGTGGGTTTTAAGCCTTGTAATAAAATTACATTTCCCCTCCAAGTGAAAGCCATAGTTAACTGTAAGAAATCCCAAATGATAGGACCCAACATTCTCAACCACTGGACTCCCAAAACAATATCACATCCCCCCAAAGTAAGGACATAAAATTCAGTAGAAAAAATGTTACCTTGAATCTTCATAGCCACTGCAGGACATTTTCCCTCACTAGTAATGACTTCACCATTTGCAACCTTCACAGGAATGACCTCCTTCACCACACGGTGTAGCCGTGCCTTTTAGCAATATATGGGTCCACAAAATTGTGAGTGCTGCCCGAATCCGCCAAAATGATGACCCTTTGATGATGAATAGACCCCACCAGCCGCATAGTATTAGGACTAGGAGACCCAGAAATGGCATGCAGTGAAATTGCTGGATGGTCTGAATTTTAAGCAAGCAGGGGTGCCTCTTCCCCACCTTCTCCTTCCTCAGAATCAAAATATAGTTCTTTAGAATTTTCTGTTTTGTTAACATCAAGACCCTGCATCAAGTACAACTTTGGGGTCTTGCAAACATGGGAAGGATTCCATTTTTCATCACACGTGTAACATAAACCTTTAGATCTTCTTTCCTTCATGTGGGCAGCAGAGACCCTTTGAATGGGTAAACCACTAGGGTTCTTTTTACTCATGGACATAGAATGCTCATCATTCCCAGGCAAAGAAGAATGTTCCCTAGAAAAACCTTCCTGCCCATATGCAGCTGGTTTGCTGTAGGGAGAGAAAGAAGTTCTATCCCCACCTAGGCCAAACTACTTAGAAACTTTCCTTGAAGAAGTCACATACTCCTCTTGAATTTTTGCTAACCCAAAGGCTTGACTCAAATTAGAAGGATTGAACATGCGTATAGGAAGCCGTATTTCATCTTTTAATCCACTCAAAAAACAACTAAGTTTATACTGTTCAGATAAGCCCCTCAATCTATTAGAAAGACCCTCAAATTGAGCTTTATAGGCTGCCACAGTGGTGGTTTGCCTTAAGCGGGTCAAGGCTTCCATGGGATCATCATAGGCTGTAGGACCAAACCTAATTAAGCATGCTTTCACAAATAATTCCCAAGTATTGACTAGCCCACTATACTCAGCATCCTGAATCCAAATTAGGGCTTCTCCCTCCATATGAAAAGATGCAATAGGGATTTTATCCATACCTTGAGTCTCATGAAATGCAAAATACTGGTTGGCCTTATATATCCAATTGGCTGGATCATCCCCATCAAATCGTGGGAAATCCATCTTCATGGCCCGAGTATGAAAATTCCTTGAATGTCCAGAACTTTCTCCTACATGTATCTCCTGAATTTGTCTTCTCTCATCAGAAACTAACCCTGAATTCTTCTCCTTTAACAGGACACTGATGGAGTGCATGCTGGCCGTGAGATCCTGCAACTGCTTCTTTAAGTCTGAAATTTCTGCAATTGGGGCAAGTTGAGACTGAATTGCATCAATCTTTCTCTGCATCTGAGTCAACCGTGTTCCATCCGCCATTGTTGTAGAATCTGCAAAGTTAGGACCGTCTGGAAATTGATACCACTTGTAAAGAATTTTATATCCTCGTAATGGATTCTGTGAGGTATTTGTTATGAAGTGAATGAAATATAATAGATGATGAATAATGGTTGGGAACAGAAGTGGAAGAAGAAAGGAAGTAGATTGATAATTGGGTAATTCGCCCAGGTCTCCAAAAGAGAATTACAAACAACTCAAATCTTTTTACATAAGCCTCTAAAAAACTCCCAAGAAATTATTTATACAATCCAAGCCCAAAACTAACTGCCCAACTACCCAGCCAGCTGGCCCAAAAATTGCGTAACAACCCAGCCTTTAAAGTGACGCACGTCTTCTGCACAACAGAAACGTGCGTCCCTTCCTACAAGCCACTGCACTACACTTCTACAAGCCATTCTTACAAGCCTTAGTTGTTTACAGCTGTACCACACAACTCCACATGCTTGGCTCACAAGTTGCCACGTAGCTCTTCTAGAAACTCCCTTTAAAGCCTCACCTAAGCTTATCTGCCTGTCGCCTCCCTTCTTCTTCTTCATGACCGTTGATATTACACTCTCTCTCTTCTTTCCTCCATTTTCTGACTCTTTCCTCCATTTTCAAAAACCCAAACCCAAAAAATCTTCAAAAAATCAAAAATCCAAATCAAAAAATCAACCTAAAAAATCAAAAACTCAAACGTCAAACCCAACAAATCTTCAAAAACCCAAAAAATCTTCTTATCTTCGCTTCTCTTTGTTTTTTTTTTTTTCCTTCTTCTCTTCTCCTTTCCTTTTTCTTCTTCTTCTTCTTCTTCTTCTGCTTTTCTTCTAGCTCTGCTGCCGTGCAGAGAGATTGAGAGAGAAGAGGGAGATTGAAAGAGGGAAAGAAGATATGGTGGAAAGAATAAATAATAAAAGAGGGAAAGAAGAAGGAAAATTAAAGTTGAATGTTCTGTTATTTTTTTATTATTATTATTATTTTTTTCTGATGCGCTAGTTTAGCACGTCGGAAATTTCATTTCATGTTTCTTTGTTTTATCTGCAAAATAAATAGTGTTTTTTGCTTAAAAAAAAAATAAAAAACATATATATATATATATATATATATATATATATATATATATATATATATATATTTTTTTTTTAATTTCTATATTACTGCATGGAGAATAATAAATTAAAGAAATCCGGATCGAAAGGCTAAGAGCAGCAATAGAGTTATTTAATAAAGATCTGGAAAGATTTTGAGTCTCATTTTCATTTAAAATCCTTCCTAATATAAAACAAAAATTAGATGAAATATATATAATATAAGTAAACCTGAGATAAAAATAAAAAAAAAATAAAAAATTTATTGACGTGTCAAAATGACACGTCAATATTTCTTGACGTGTCTAATTTTAGCACGTCAATAAATATTTAAATATTAAGTTATTTAAATAAAAATTTTAAAAATTAAATTGAATTTAAATTTCCTGACGTGTTGAATGTAACACGTAAGTAATATTGATGTGGCATATTCAACACGTCAAAAAAAAATTTGTTGGCATGCCACTTTTGGCACGTTAATAATTACTGAAGCATGTTTTCTTTGGAGAAGTAATTTCAACAACTTTACACCCATGCAATGTTCAAAGAAGTGCAAGAGGAGATTAGGGAGGTGTTGTATTGTAATGGTTCGCTTCAAAAAAGTGAATGTAAAATTAGTACTTATCTAGTGACTGAACGGGTAGAAATCAATGATGCCTACACGAAAAAAGTATGCTTTACAACAAAGTTTCATGTGAAGTGAACCGCAGTTGTTGCTATTTTGAATCAAGAGGAATTTTGTGTACACATGCCATACATATATTGACCACACTTGATGTTACAGTATTGCGAGAAAAAATACATTCTCAACTGATGGAGGAAGGACTTGAAGCGAAAACATCAATTTATCAAAAGTAGTTATGATCCCTTGATTGGCAACCCTACTGCAGAACGTTATTCCGACCTATGCCTTTAATATGTTTGAGTTAGCATCAATTGGAGCGACAACTATGGACAATTACACGATAGTGAAAAATCATGTTTCGAACTGTTATAAGAAATTAAGTGGACCAAGGAAGCAAATTCCACCTTCACAATCACTCCTAGATGCATCTACTACCGGTAATGTGTCTAGTGGCATGGCAGTGGAAAGTCAAAATGTACTTAGTCTTTATGTGGTTTGTACTAAAGGGAAGCGAGCATCAAAAAGGAAAGTGTCTGAAGTTGAAAAAGTGGTGGTGAGGAAGTCCAAAGGAATAAAGAATCAACCGGGTGACACAAAGCCTAAACCAAACAAGAAGAAAAAACAGATTGCTAATTTTGATCTATTACATTTGTTAAATTATTCATATTAGCAGTTTTTTCTAACATACTTTAATTCTTTATTAATTGAAGACTTGCCAAAGATCGCTACAAGATGAATTAGACACAAATGAAACTATTGGCCCTAAGTGATTATAGATTTTTAGAAGTGAAAAAAGTTTTTTAGAAGATTTTTTTAGCATTTGAGAAGTGAAAAAAGTTTTGTAAATATTTTTACTAAATGGGCCCTAAGAGATTATAGATTTTTCAAGAATAATAATGTTATAAATATGTATTTTGGAAAATGTTTGGAGTCAATTTTTATTATAATTTCCTTACAAATTAAGGGACTAGGATCCTCTATATTAACGTGATCGTCTTTAATTAACCAGTAAAATAATTAAGAGTGTTTGACTATAATAATTAAGCATGCTCATTTTTTAAATATAAAAAGAAACACATTTGACTATATATATACATCAAGTGGGTTGTAAATCCGAAATCTAAATTTCATTACAGAGAAGTTTCATTTAAAGCTTAAAGAAAATGACAAAATTGTTCAACTACTTGCTACCTATAAATAGACAAGAACTCCTGTAGTGAAAGAAACAATGGTCTTTCACTTAGGCTTGTTTGTTTCGTTTAAAACAAGTTAACATTTACATTTGGAAAAAATACACATATCTCTCTCAAATTATTACTGCATTCTTAGTGTCCCTTTCAAACTACTAATTGTATCAATGTTCTCCCTAAACTACCCATAAATGTCAATATTTCTTTCAAGGTTAGCAAAAATGACAAAAATGACTCTAAAAAATTTCAATAAGACAAAAATATCTTATAAATTAGAACAAAAATAAAAACAAAAAGTAAAAAAAAAAAAAAAAAAAAATTGTCTTCATTACAGCCTGTTTTGTCTTCTCTTGGTTTTACCAACTCCTTTAGAAGTTGGTTAGAAATTAAAAGTATGCTAGGATTTGTAGTTATAAAATGTCCGATTACAAGAAACGATTTTTAAAATATAATTAAGCGTTTGGTAAAATTGTAATTTAGTCTTTAAAATTGTAGTTTGGCCTTTTATATCGTGCGTTTTAAAAAACACACCTGCTTACCTACGATGTGAAAATACAATTTTTTTTTTTTAAAAAAAAAATACTCCCAAACGATACACCTTTTTGTGATTTTCTTTAAAATCACACTCCTAACCTCAAATTACAAGGCCAAATGGACTATAAAACACATAAGAGTACCTTAAGATGCCCTCTGCAACATCTCACCATTGCCACCAGCTGCATGTGGAGACAACTTTTCCACTAATTCCCTCTAAAGTATGGAAATGACTGTTAGAGTAAGTGATCCAGATGCCTTATCTCCTGTTACAACAACCAGTGTTCTAGATGTTAAGACTTCTACAGCAACCAAAAGTGTTTCAAACTCCTCACCCTTATCCATGAGTTGATCTCTCCTAGTTTGACTCTGTAATTGTTATCTATGTTTTGAACCTTGTAATTGTAGATAATTAAGTTTGAATTATAGGTTGTATTTATCTAGTAGTTACAGCAAAACTCTTGTAAGCCTATTTATACCACCTAATACAATGATTCTATATTCCAGCCAATTCTTCTCTCATTTTTACATGGTATCAGAGCTTCTTAAAGGTTAACACCTATCGATCCTATGGCTGAATCAAATAACCCTTCACAAACTCTTCTTTCTCCATTCCCAACATTTCTCACCTAACTGGAGCCAAATTAGAAGGCCCCAATTATATTGTTTGGGTATATCGTTTTCTTCCCATTCTTCGTACTAATGGACTCATGAGCATTGTTGATGGCTCAGAGCCTGCACCACCTAAATACCTCCCCAAATCTGAATCTATGAGTACAGAGACGCTCAACCCAGAATTTGTTTTGTGGGAGAAGAAGGATCAATTTATCCTTAGTTGGCTTATTGCCTCTCTCTCAGAGAAGATTGTTGCTACGATTTATGGCTTAAACACTTCTCATGAGGTGTGGACAGCCCTAGCACACCGTTATGCATCTCCTTCCAAGTCACGCATCAACAATCTGAAGCGTCAGCTCCAGAACCTCAGACAAGGGACTCAAAATTGCTCTGACTTTGTTCACGGAGCAAAATCCATTGCGGATCAACTGGCTCTTGTTAAACAGCCGGTAGAAGATGAAGATCTCATCTCTTATATTGTTGGAGGTCTCTCTCCACAATACAATCCTCTCATTGCTTCATTGTGGGCTGGAAAGGATCGCACCTTGCGACTTGATGATTTTCAGTCTGAGTTGCTGAATTATGAGCAACTTTTGGAGCATCAAATGGCTTCAGTTGATACTGGGTCTTTTGCACTTTATTCTCAGAAGCCTAATGGCCCCAAGGGCAAACCCAAGTTCAACAATGGAAAGCCACAAAATGGTCTTTACAGACCATCAAATGGACGTCCCAGCTATGCTCAACAAAATGGTAAAAATAGATCATCAAGTGGACCACGTCCTAGCTACAGTCAGATGAATCCACTTCCTCGTTCAGCCACCAACTCAACGCCAGGTAAACTGGGTTCTATTTCATATGTCAATGACAACTCTGCAACAATTTCATGTCAGATATGCGGCAAAAACAATCACCAAGCCTTGGATTGTTTTCACCGCATGGACTATGCCTATCAAGGGCGGCACCCACCTAGTGAACTTTGCTGCAATGGTATCTGAATCCAATGCCTTGCGTGATGAAGATGACTGGCTAGCTGATAGTGGTGCTAACAACCACATTACTCCAGAACTTGAGAATCTCTCTCTGCAGCAGCCATACCAAGGAAAAGAGTCTGTTGCTGTAGGTAATGGTAATGGTCTTTCTATTTCTCACACCGGCTCTTCTAGTTTCCATACTCCTAAAACTACTCTCCACTTAAAAGAAATATTGCACTGTCCACAAGCCTCTGCTAATCTCCTCTCAATAAATAAATTTTGTAGAGACAATAATTGTTGGTTTAAACTTACTGACACTTATTTTCTTGTTAAGGACAACCTCACCGGGGAGATCCTCTTGCAGGGACCCAGTGAGAACGGTCTCTATCCAGTGCATTTGCAGACTTTCATCAAAAATAAAAGAGAGTGGGGCAGTGTTGCATTCCTTGGAGTCAAAACTTCTTCATCCATCTGGCATAAGAGACTTGGTCACCCAAATGACCAGATTCTAAGTCGTGTTCTGAAGTCCCAGCACCTTCCAGTTTCTCTTTCTCAACGTCAACTGTCTTTATGTTTACCATGTCAAGTAGCTAAGAGTAGGCAACTCCCTTTTCCACAATCCTCACATGTAACTACTTCCCCTCTAGAATTACTTCACAGCGACATATGGTGTTCCCCAGTGTCTTCTATTAGTGGTCGTAATTACTATGTTGTGTTTGTGGATGATTATTCAAGATATTCATGGATTTTTCCTTTAATCTATAAATCTGAAGTTCTTGATTGTTTCATTAAATTGAAATGCCTTCTTGAAAATCAATTTTCTTCCAAAATTAAGAAATTGCAAACAGATGGAGGTGGGGAATACACTTCTCATGCCTTTAAAATTTTTTTGTCCAAACATGGCATTTTTCATAGAATTAGCTGCCCACATACATCCCAACAAAATGGAATCGCAGAAAGAAAACATAGACATATTGTAGAAACAGGGCTGACACTTCTTGCTCAATCTCATCTTCCATCAAAATTTTGGGTTGAAGCATTTTATACAGCTGTCTATTTAATTAATAGACTTCCAACACCTATACTTCAACTTGATACTCCTTATCATAAAATCTTTCATTCTCATCCTAATTATAACTCTTTGAAAGTGTTTGGATGTGCTGCCTATCCATTACTTCGGCCATATACAAAACACAAGTTAGAATTTCGAAGTAAACAATGTATTTTCATTGGCTATAGTTCCAATCATAAGGGTTACCGTTGTCTTGATTCTTCCACTAATCGTGTTTACATTTCAAGGAATGTAGTTTTTGATGAAAGTTTGTTTCCTACTCTTGATAAAGGACTGGTCTCTCATCCTGCAAGTGGCTCATCTTCAAATACAGGTAACCTTTTACCCTCTCATTTTTTTATTGCAAATGGCCTTGATAATACTCCTTTTAATATTGAAAATGGTGCCATGAATACTCTCAGACCACCTACCCCACATCTTGACCATGTGACTTCTCCTGCAACTAGTACATCTCCTAGAAATACCAACACTACACCCATGCCTTTTTCTACAGCAAATAGTACATCTCCTAGAAATACCAACACTACACCCATACCTTTTTCTACAGCACCCGTGACTCCTCCTACACAAGTGGCTTCTCCTACAACTAGTACCAATCCTATTGACCACATCTCAAACCTCACACCCTCTACATTAGATGCCGTGTCTGCAGAAAAATCTGATGTTATCTCTGATTCAGCTCTGAGTTCTGCAGATTTGACATCTACTGTTTTACCCTCAAAGGAGATTGATGACACCTTACTCTCCTTACCACCTGTGCTAAGCCAATCCTCTTCATCTAGCGTTGTTACCCGGTCCAAAACTGGCAGTCTTCAACCCAAAGTGTTCCCTGATTATCATCTTTACTACTCTACTCGCCATCCCCTAAAGGCTATGACTGCCACTTCTTTCCCTAGTGAGCCCACTACCTTTGCCAAAGCATGTTCTGATTCTAATTGGATGGCTGCTATGGAGGTTGAATTTCAAGCTCTTATGGATAACAAAACTTGGTCTCTTTGTCCAAGACCCAACAATCGAAATGTTATTCATAACAAGTGGGTGTTTAAGCTAAAACAGAAACCGGATGGCTCTATAGAGCGGTTTAAAGCCAGACTTGTGGCCAAAGGTTTTGAGCAGAGAGATGGAGTAGATTATACAGAAACATTTAGTCCGGTGATTAAACCAGCTACTGTCAGATTATTACTTGCAATTGCTGTGCATTATAATTGGCCTATCAAACAACTTGATGTTTCCAACGCCTTCTTGCATGGATATCTAAGTGAAGAGGTTTTTATGGAGCAACCTAAGGGATTTGTGGATAAGTCTCAACCTGATGCAGTGTGTCACCTACACAAGGCTTTGTATGGCCTTAAACAGGCTCCAAGAGCCTGGTTTCATCGTCTCACACATGCTCTTCTTGATCTTGGGTTTGTTGGATCTTTGGTGGATACTTCTTTGTTTATTTTACATAAACCTCCAGTTCACATCTTCATTCTTATATATGTTGATGATATTATCATAACTGGAACTCATTTGTCCAACATTAATGAGCTTATTTGCAGACTGCAATCTGAATTTAAATTGAAGGATCTTGGCATTCTCTCTTATTTTTTGGGCATACATGTTCATCGGAATGATCAAGGCTTGCATTTAAATCAAGCAAAGTATATTGTGGATCTTCTTCATCGTGTGAAGATGCTAGGTTCAAAGCCTTATACTGCCCCTTGTACTTCAGGTAAAAAGTTCACTAAATTTGATGGTGACCCACTGCCCGATCCTACAGTGTACAGACATATTGTTGGAGCCCTTCAATATTGCACCCTCACAAGACCTGACATTTCTTATTCTGTAAATCAATTATGTCAATTTCTGCATTGCCCCACAAGTGTCCATCTCTCTTCTGCTAAGCGTGTTCTTCGCTACCTCAAGGGAACGGCTGATCATGGGCTTTACTTTACTCCTGGCCCATTTCTTTTGCAAGCATATTGTGATTCAGATTGGGCTGGTGACCCAATTGATAGGAGATCTACTAGTGGATATGGCGTGTTCCTAGGTAATTGTCTTATCTCATGGCAATCTAAGAAGCAGCCGGTTGTCTCTCGATCCAGTACTGAAGCGGAATATCGCTCTATGGCCTTCGCTACTGCTGAATTATATTGGCTACGCATGTTGTTCAAAGACTTGCACATCTCTCTTTCTACTATACCAGTGTTATGGTGTGACAATATGGGAGCCATTGCATTAGCTTCTAACCCCATGTATCATGCTCGGACTAAACATATTGAAGTGGATTATCACTTCATTCGAGAGAAAATATTGCACAAAGATCTTGTTGCTAAATTTATTTCCACTGTTGATCAATGTGCTGATTTGTTTACCAAAGGTCTCACATCAAATCGTTTCTTGTTCTTACGTGACAAACTTATGGTTACAGCCCCTCCCATGAGTTTGCGGGGGGCTGTTAGAGTAAGTGATCCAGATGCCTTATCTCCTGTTACAACAACCAGTGTTCCAGATGTTAAGACTTCTACAGCAACCAAAAGTGTTTCAAACTCCTCACCCTTATCCATGAGTTGATCTCTCCTAGTTTGACTCTGTAATTGTTATCTATGTTTTGAACCTTGTAATTGTAGATAATTAAGTTTGAATTATAGGTTGTATTTATCTAGTAGTTACAGCAAAACTCTTGTAAGCCTATTTATATCACCTAATACAATGATTCTATATTCCAGCCAATTCTTCTCTCATTTTTACAATGACATGCTTTGTCATGTCATGTGATTTGAAGAATACATGTCATGATTTTTTAAGATGAAAATCATGTTTATGCCCAAATTAAACAGTAAATTAACTGCTTCCTAATAACTGGACCCACGTCACCAAACAACACCCCTGGGGCAGGAGCGGTGGTTGTTGAATGGGTCTATAGAGTAATTTTCCTCCCAGAATTTAGGACCAATCAAACACAGATTCTTTTCTTTATTACCAAACAATAGGAGCTAAGCTACACAATACATCAGCTGCCGGAGGCAAAGAGATCTAAGAAGAAGGAAAAGTTTGGAGCCAAATTCTACATTCACACCCTTTTTCTCACGGTTACTGGTAATTACAGTGATCATTTTTATTATTGTTATTATTATATTTATATATGCTCTGATTTTCGCTCTTCATTTTCAAATTTTGCTTTCATCGTACACCATTTTAGCTTGCATGTGAGATTCATTTTATTCGTTTGTTTTACTTAGTTTTTGGTTAATGCCCGTTTGGTTTGCGAGAAAAGAAAAGGCGGGAATCCAAAAAGCGTTAAAATTTGGGTTTTTTTTTTTTTTTTTGGTTTAGAACTTGAGAAAATTGATTTTTGTTTTTACGTCATTTTCTGTGCTACCCAGACGGAGGGTCTGGCGTTTTCTTTTCACTGCTTGCGGATCTGGAACTTAATATGAGGGTTATGAATCATTACTGCTTTAAAAATTGAAGTTGATAGTTGTTCCACGTTTTATCTTTGTTTTCTTTATTTTTCGCTTTCATTGCTGCCAAAAGGTTCTTATTTTTAGTTTAATGATTTTTGTTTTACGTTTATTCGCTTAATTGTCGGTTTTGAATAAATGGGTATTTGTGTTTTTGTTGAATTAGTGTTTTTAGTTTTGTGTGCGATGGTTTGTGGCTGTTTTGGTATAGGAGCATTTGGGTAAAGATTGTTTCTTATTTGAATATTCTTATTTTCTGATCTGATGGAAACAGATAATTTGGTGGAAAGGTTGGTGAGTTCACAGACGGCACCATTTAGTGCTCAGTGTAGGCAACATAGCTCTCCGTTCCTTCCTGCATTTTCCCATCGATTTACAAGAAAATTGAATATCAGTCACATTGGGATGAACAAGTCTCCTAAATCATTGAAATCAATTGCTGCTTCACTTCAACCATTGGAATCCTCAAAATTGGGCCACTTAAACAACACTCTGCCATCCAAAGGTTATGCTCAAGCAATGTCTTAGCATCTGTAATTTTTCAAGGGTTTAATTCTAAATCAGTGTGCTATTTTATTTAGTTGAGTTGAGTTTTGATTTATGTACAAAGATTGGAGTTGGCTTACCTAGATATCAATTTAAGAGCTTATGATACGAATTACTGAACTGTTTAAACATACACCATGTACTTTTTCCATGCAAATTTTGACTATTTTAGAATTTTGTTTCTGTGCTTGATGACTGCTATTTGAAATTTATAGACGTTCTTGAGTTATGGAGATATGCCAATGCGGTGTGCTTTGATGTGGATAGGACGGTGTGCCTGGATGAGGGCACCGATGAGCTTGCAGAATTTTGTGGAGCTGGAAAGGCTGTTGCAGAATGGACTTCTAGGTTGGATGTCCCACATTCGTTGGAACTACTTCAATTGGTTTGGTGTTAGTGTCTGTGCCTGATTTGGTTTCTGTTTTTGCTAGAGCCATGAGTGGTTCTGTTCCTTTTGAGGAGGCCTTGGCTGCCAGGCCATCTTTGTTCAATCCTTCCTTTTCGCAAGTCCAGGACTTTCTTGAAAAGTGGCCCCCAAGGTATGAGGGATTTTTTAATTATCTGGAGCATTTTTTGACTTGTCTGCTTAATAAGGGTGAGCTGGATAGCTTGATTAGAAAAAGAATTGTATTCTGCATTGAGTTTTTTGTAGCATATGAAGACATAATTCAGCAGTGGTCTATGGAAACATTACCATCTTGTGGAAGGAGGAATAATATATGTTGTCCTTTATACAAAAATATATCTAAAGTTGATCTTAATTCTAAAAGGCGGGCCAAATCGGATGTTGTCAAGACACTTTGTGCTTGCACCAGATCATATAAAACATGGAGAAGCATCCAATTTTCATTGAGATTTCTGAACACTTCTTTTAGTGCATTATCCCTTGAATAGAGTTCACTTTTATGTCAGGGTTTATGACTTTATGTATCATGTTTTATCCTCGCTTGGGCTGTTTTTTTTTTTTCCTTTATTTCTACTACGGTCAGACTCCTTGTTTTCTGTTCCATGTAGCTACATTTGAAATTGTCTGCTGCGTTAAGGGTTTCTGCGTTGCCAAATCATGAAGACATTTTACTTTAGATTTTCTAGTAGATTGTACAAAATGTTTTAGGGACTTTTCTGTCAAGGATTTGTGCTAATTGGATTCATATACTGAATTTGCTCATGGATTGTTCAGGACCAAAAAGGGAAAAACTGCAGCCTCTTAAACTTTTGTATGTATTTTCAATTCTCGACATGTAGGGCATATTTTCACTCTACTGCTAGTTTGACTGCATGGACCAAGCAAAGTTAATTCCATGTTTGCGTCCTTTATGGATTTAGTTATCAAATCATAACGGAAGAGACTCTTGCAGTTATCCTCTTAATAATTACAAGTTTTCTTGCAGCCACTATCACAAACATTAACTAAGCTCCCAAACATGTTAAATGACCTTTATGAAGCCACCTTATGCAAGTTTTGTACTTCATTCGTATAATTATTTCTGAAAATTTTCCCACCCCTTTCATGTAGTGAGTTGGTAGATTATTGTTGTTGTCGTTGTTATCATCATTATCGTTATTGTTGTTGTTATTTCTCGTTAGTATTAGTGAGTTGTGACTTTCACCAAATATAAATGATACATTTTAGAGAAGTGTTATGAGCATGAAACATGAAATTTGAAGTGTGCTAAGGCTTGTCAAAACTATTAACGTTATGGCTGTCATTGATTTCCAATTGACTGTATGTTGTTACGATCCTACTGTTAGTATAACTAATTCAGTCATGCCACCAAACCAAAACTATTAACTGTCTATACAATGAGGGTTTTGTAAAAGGTTAGAAAACGACCAAAAGCTGAACAACAATGAGGCTTTGTAGACATAATTTCACTAAGTGCTATCCGAAACTACAACGATACATAGTGCTATATAGGATATGTCATAATTGTTGTTTTCTGTCTGTTTGTCATTTTTTTCATGGAAACTTGATGCGAGCAATGACCAATATTTTAAGTGTAATTTGAATGGAATGATAACTTCCATTTCTATTTTTTGATATATAGGCTTTCTCCTGGCATAGAAGAGTTTGTCAAGAAGCTGAAGGCTAAGAATATCACTGTTTACCTGATCTCTGGAGGCTTTCTTCAAATGATCAATGTATGCTGTCAATAATCGAATGAATACAGTCCCTTTCATTTTTGCTGGAAGCATCCATTGAAGAATAAACACACACACACACACACACACACACACACACACACGCACACTCAATTGCCTTATTTAATTGGATAGTGGTTGCAAGTAGTCTATCTTGGGAAACAGGAGCATGTGGTGGTGTTCTTACAACATTGTTTAAGTAAAGTTCTCCTACGTTATCAAAAAAAAAAAAAACATTGTTGAATCTCTGTTGCAGTGGACCCTAACATGACACATGCCCCAACTGAGTTAAGGAACATGCTGGACTCTTTAAGTGTAATTGATGATAACACTTGAGTACATACTATATTCTTGAGTAGAATTTTATGAGAAAATATCAAAAGAAAGAAGCTTGTGGTTTGTTCATGTAAAGCCCATATTCCTTCATGCCTTATGCTTCAAATGCGCCTTACACTTCAAATGCGTTGAAGGTTAATGCCATTTTGCGATACATTCTATAGTCATAGGACTCATAAGGTGTTTTTTATGTGGGCACTGGGATACAACATCTATATCTATTTTAAATTGGAGAATGAATCGAACATCAAAGTACTCTCTTTAATTTTTAATTAAACAACTTCCTTTGAAGCCTGTTGCGTCGATCCTTGGGGTTCCACCTGAAAACATTTTTGCCAATCAACTGCTATTTGGAAGTGCTGGGGAGTTTGTGGGGTTTGACACTAAGGAGCTTACTTCAAGGAGTGGAGGAAAAGCCACTGCAGTCCAACAGATAAGAAAGGTAAATCCCTTGGCTATTTGTGTAATATTTGTTTGTTAAGTGTGTTCTTTGCGAAGCTAATGAATTTGGTTTTCCAGGCTCATGAGTACAAGTCATTGGTCATGATTGGGGATGGGGAGACTGATCTTGAGGTAAGTTGTCCACACCAAAAATTGTCTACTTTTTGGCAAATTTCCATTAGAAACCTGCTGATGTCCCTGATGTTTCTGTTCCATGAGTTTGAACATATCCATGTACGAGGAAATATGTATGTATAAGGAAATTTTTTGATGCTCAGCTTGCCTTAATAGATTTTGAGATCTGCCTCAAAAGTTATGTTACCATAGACGGCTCTTGTGGTCCATATAAGAGGAAATGTGTATATCAAGTCTAACTTGCTTCATACGAACAGGCAAATTTGTACTTTTTTTTTTTTTTTTTCCTATTCCAACAAGATTATGATTTTTTATGAGGTTCCAATTTGCTTTGAGAGTCGTCCGCGGTTATCTTCTATTATTATTATTATTATTATTATTATTTATTTATTTTTTAAATCAGAATTTTCTACCAATGTAATATTTCTTTTTGTTTTGCTTTTTTGCTCTCATACATAGGCTCGTAAATCAGGAGGTGCGGACTTGTTTATTTGTTATGCAACTTATGCTAGTGTCCAACCTCGAGAGGCTGTTGCAGCAAAAGCTGATTGGGTGGTTTCAGTTTTAGAGATCTAATAAACTCCTCGAAATAGCTTGCAGTTTTCTGGGTCTAGTTATATTTTTTTAAAAAAAATTTGATAATTAATTATTTTTGGGATCACTGATCACTTGCAATATAAAGGCGTATTCATCCCGTTATTGCTAGGTTATTATTTGATGCCCACTTGTGTATCTAATTGTATTTGGTTCAACCCGTGGGACAGATGGGGATATAAAAATTTTGTTTTGTTTTGTTTTTTTTTTTTTTTTTGGGTTGAATGTTACAATGTGAGAGCAAACAAAAGAGAGAGAGAGAGAGAGAGAGAGAATTGGTAATGCTTCTTGAATATTGAATATTTATAGGCCTTAGCTGTTGGAGTCTAAGTTTTGAACCATTTCATGGTTATAATTTAAAACAAGACGAATGCGCATCATAACATACATGATGCTCCCAAACGCCGCACTAGAGTAAGGTACATAAAATTAGAGGAATTTTTTGAATGATTCTTAACAAATAAATCTTCAGCCTGATTGTCAATACATTTTTAACTCTATCTTGTCATTGACTCCATAGAATTCAAAACAGATTTAATATCCTTAAAACCCTAGGGTCCTCAAATAAAAAAAGTGTTATAAACCCTAGGGTTAACCGAAGGGAATTGGATTTCGGAGCTTTGATTATTTTATAATTTTTTTAACTGAGAAAGGAATTTGTGATGTAATTAATGTATGTACGATTGTCGGGTTCCAAAAAAAAAAAAAAACTAATAGAGGCCCAACTAACATCATGATTCAAACGGAATGCAAAATGGGCCAAAGCCCACTAATCCAACAAAGCATAGTATTTTGATTTCTCTTTCCACCGACTGACCGACATAAGCCCTTCACTCCCAATAAATTAATGCTGCTGCCGTAAATATCTACTCCCTATACATGCATAATATCTCATTCTTTTCTCTCACGCCTCCCTCAGCCTCACTCTCGTCTCACGTTGTCACGCAGCCTCCAAACTTCCAAAGCCCTAGCCGCCGCTTCTTCATTTTCCCTTCGCCGCTCCCGCTCAGCCGTGCTTAGCGTCCACCGGAGCTCCGATCACCAGGTTTATTTCTCATTCTATCTCTTTCGCTCTCTCTCTCTCTCTCTCTGTATCAGCCCCATCGAGTGTTATTTCAATTATTTCAGATCGAGTGTTGTTCTTGTTGTAACAATTATTCGTCTTAGTTTCTAACAAGTTTATTTCTATTATTTCAGATCAATTCCGAGTTCCGGCTTCCCACCGAATCAAGCTCTCTCTCTCTCTCTCTCTCTCTCTGTCTCAGCCATACACGTAAGCCTTTCCCTCACCTTCTTATTCCCACCAAATTCACGCCGCTCCCCTAACTCGAGAAACAATCCCTCTTCTTCTCTTTCCCAAATCTTATCCTTCCTTCACTATGGATGAATTCATGCCAAATAGCAGAAGAAGAAAATACTACTCCATTGATGAATTCATGCCAAATATTAGAAGAAGAGTATACTCTGGAAGCACCAAGACTTCCTTGGCCGATGCTTCTAAGACTCCGACCACACTACCGGTACAGGAGCCCTCTCCGTCACCAACCGAAATTCTATATAATCTCCCACCCAAATTTTCTTACGACATCTTTTTCAGTGCGGAACTTCTCTGCTCCACCGACGATGAAGATAGTGACGATGAAGATTGTGACGATGAAGATAGTGACGGGGAATTTGACGATTCGAACTGGTATAAGATCCATATTCATGCCGATGGTCCTGCCGAGTTATACCCAGAACCGGTCCTTGCATGTTGGGCAGGAAAACTTCCCAACGACGTTGGCTTTGCAGCCCTAGGCTCCCATATATACAGATTTGGTGGGGCGACTAATAGTCTGTCGGGAATGGGCATTCGGGACGTGTATAAATTACAGGTTTTTCCATGTGTCGCCAATGATTGGGTGCCTGTTTCTCCTATGTTATCTCCGAGAATTTGCCCTTATGTTTCGGTTTTAGGGAATAAGATTTTTGTTTGCAATTATTTTAATTATTATGATGAGGATGAACTTTCTGATTCTGACGAACTTTCTGATTCTGATAGTTTTCCTTGGGGTGAGGTTTTTGATCCCGTAAATGAAAAATGGGAAGCCATCCCTAATCCTCCGTTTCTTCCATTTTGGAGATATGGAGTCATAGCTCTCGAGAATCCAGACAGGATTCTGGTCTATCTCCTTGATAGAGGTAGCGATGATCATAGCGATGATGATAGCAATAGCAATAGCGATAGCGATGATGATAGCAATAGCAAAAGCAATAGCGATAGCAGTTGTGATAGGCTCTATTTGTATAACATGCAGCATGGAGGATCTTGGACGCATCTGACTCGGAGTTTCGGTCCCTCCCCTTTTATCTGGGAAGCAAGCGTAATTGTAGGTAATACTATATACTGGGTCGGACTCGATCTCAAAGATGAGATTCAATTGTTTGCCTACAATATTGACTTGGATATGTGTCTAGATGCACCTCTTAAAGTTGTGGGAATGGATCTGTGTCTAGAAGGATGTCTTAAAGATTTGGTGGCAATAAATGATGTTGTTGCCTTCATCCATATGGAGAATCAAAGGTTCTGCTTCTTAAAACGGGAAGTACTTGATCATTATCTTTACTGTGTTATAGCTGATGTTTCTCAGATCCCCGAGAGGAAGACTTTAAATATATCGGTGGTGTGGAAAAAAAAATATGCCATGGAATCCGCTAAATTGTCAAATTTGCTTGTACTGTAAGTGTCTTCTTTTCCCATTTGATTTGAAATATTGAAAATCTATAATAGTTTGTTGCTTCCCCTTTGGGCGAGTCTGTGTTCTTGTTTTATTTTTTGAAATAATGTGTTTATGTCTTGTGTAAGTGCTAATGGGTGTTAAACTTGCGGGCGCAATGGAGCAGATTATGGAGCAGATTATGGGCAGATTGTGGCTTAATATGTTAGGTATTCTCTATTTGTTCCATGTTCTTATGCAATCTCTATTAATATGTTTTGTTTTTTCTTCATTCTTTTGTGTTTTTTAACTGCAATTATAGTACCATCTAACTGTAGATGTGCCTCTAAGTATCATATGGATAAGTAAGAAAAAGAAGAAAGATGACATTGTGGGATACCTTGTATTCAAATCCAAACCCAAAAACCTAGAAGCTCAATTGTCAAATAGCAAATATTACATTTGTGTGTGCATTGATCTCTAACTGTTTGATGTGTATGATCAGGAGCCATAGAGATGTTGAAGCAATTCAGAGTGTGGCCATACAAGGAAGGATTGTTGCTGCTCTTTTATTTGTTTACTTAAATTGTATGCTGTTCATTGGTGACAGAATCTGTTCACCCCTCTTTGGTGTAATTACTTATTTAAGAAGAATAGACAATGATCTGTTCACCCCTCTTTGGTGTAATTCATATTTCTTTCTTAGAGCACTCTAAATAGCTTCTCTAATCCCAATTTGCCAATTTGGTTCCCTATAAATTTAGAGAAAACCCTCCAAAATTGAGATGCAATAGATTTCCTTCACATTCCGTAAACTAACATTGAGCTACAGCTCCAACGCGCGCGCGCGCACATATATATCTATAGGCCGGCACTGTAGCTCGCCTCATTCATTATTTTTATGCAAGAATTATTTCTTTTTTCCTTCGTCTTTTTTTGGTTTAAAAAAATATTTTGTTAGTTATTATTATTCACAAAATCATTCATTTGCAATCTCTTGCATTTCACACGACACCCTAATCGTTCCTCACCCGAACGAAAGGATAGCAACACACTTTTCTTTTCTTTTCCAGCCAATAAAATGAATTTGGCCTCTCTTTTTTGTTTTTTAAATAAAAAATAGGGAAAAATATAGTTTACCCCACTGAAGTTTCAGGAGTTTTTTAATTTTAACTCAAAAATTCAAAAATTGGCAATTTACCCCATTGAAGTTTCAAAAATTGACAATTTAAACCCTCTGTTTAATTTTTCCGTCAAAATGGACGAAAATCTATGAAATTACATCATTACTCTCAGGCATTTTTTAAAAAATTTTCGTCCAATTTAACGGAGAAATTAAACAGAAGGTTTAAACTGCCAATTTTTGAAACTTCAAGGAGGTAGATTGCCAATTTTTGAACTTTAGGATTAAAATTGAAAAGCTCCTGAAACTTCAGGGGGGTAAACTACATTTTTCCCTAAAAAATAAAATCTAACAATGGTGGTCGGCCAATCACCTCTTTTTTTCTATTATTAATTTTTTTTTTGTTATACATGAGGTGTCAAACGAGAGCTATGTGGCATACCGCTAATTAATTGGTTGTTAAGTTGAAAGGAGAACCTATTAGAAAATAGAAGAAAACTTAAGAACGTAATTTTCGAAATTGAATACCTAGAGATTAAATTGAAATCGCATGAAAACTTAAGCTCTAAATTTAATTTTTCCTATTAAGGTTTGTGAATAGTGATGAAGGAATGGTAAGATTTGGGAAAGAGAGAAGAGCTTTGCAAAAATTGAAGAGGCGAGCGAGTGAAGAGAGTCAGATTCTTTCAGAGTTAGAGCATGCACATTGGTTTATGTATATTTTTATGCAAAATGGTTAATCATAACCCACTTTATCTAATTTAGATAATTTCAAAACCCCTTTTTTTTATAATGCCCTTAAATAATAGTCTAATTTACATTTTCGAAATGTTTTAGTGTTTAATTTGCATAAGTTAGTTTTGTTTTAGGTTCTCTCTCTCTCTCTATCTCTGAGTAATCAAAACTTAGAGTTTTCTAGCTAGAAAATGAAAACACGTTTGAAGTTAAAGAAATCTCAGGTTTTTCGTTTGCTATATTTGACAAACCAGATCTAATAGTATACTAACTAGACGTTTATATAAACTAGCGTATTCTTTTTCTTTTATAATTTAATTTAAGAACTCTCTCATGAATATTCTATTTCGTCATGCTTTCTTTTCTTTTCTTAATCATTTGCTTAATTTTGTTGTGTGAAATTTTATCTGTTGCTTTGTTACATAAAAAAAGAGAAAAATTTGAGACCTATCAAGTTGCAAGTGGATCTTAAATTAGTGATCCTATGAGACTTGACAAAATTTTGCATATTTTGTGAATCGAAACGATAGTTTACTATTATATATTACAATCATAGTAATATTACACATTTGATAACTTACAACAGATCACACAAGAAAACATGAATTGCCATATTATTCGGAAAGGAAAAAAAAAAAAAAAAAAAACCCTCTTGAGTCTCCAATCAACTATATATATCAACTATTTATGTCAGCACTAATGATTTTATTTTTATTTTTTTTTTCTTTCTTAATAAAGTAGAACCACTACACCTGCTTCTAATTGGTATCTTATAATATTCTCATCTATCCATTAAGTTACTCAGAACCTATAACATTTCTTTGGCATTTTCAGCTTTTCAGATAGTGAGTTTCTCATGAATTATCTTGTGATATATATCAACTATTTATGTCAGCACTAATGATCTCAGGTTGTTCTTTTCTTCTACCAAATACATACTTCGTGATTGTGTCTGTTGAAGACACAAAAGACAAACATGCACCATCTCTAGAAAACAGACAAAGTGAACTCTTATAGTAAGTGCAAATTTTTGTCTCAAAAAAACAAATCAACGGGCAGAAAACTAAACAAAACAATTAAGCAAAAGCAAATTAAACATTTATTTATTTCTTATGTTTTTCACAAAATCATTCTCAAGGGCATTATAGACAGAATCAGAATCATGTTGTGGGTCTAAAACCAATACTCAAGAGCGAATCATTTGGGTACCACACAGCGGATGCTGATGAAAAAGAGACAACTGTTTTCACAATTTGCCGGAGGAATATTCCTATTCATATTTGATGCCAATTTGTGATGTGTGTATGGTTGCTTGAATCAGCGGTACACAATTTCTAGAGTCGTTTGGATGTGTAAAGATGTGTACAAGAATTTCAAGCAAAACAGAGAGATAGTTTGAGCGAGATAGAGATTGATGATGAATTTTGTTCCCACACATAGCGAGAGTTTCCTATCATTTTTTTTTTTTTTTACTATTCTAACAATTTCTTTTATGTTATATATGCGAATGATGGTTAAAAGAAACAATCTACAGAAAATAGTCTTTTCCTACTACTTTTTTTTTTTTTTTTACTTTTATAAATTTTACATGTAATAAAGAGAGAAAGAGTTTCCTATTGATGTTTTTTATAAGAGATAGAGAGAGAGAAAGGATAAGAGATATAACGATTTTTTCGTTTACAATGTTGAACATTGATAGGCTTTTTTCTGTGTTTAATGCACATTGTTTACATGTTTAATTGACCCACAACATTGCGTAGAAAAAATCAAAGCATAGAAAAAATATATATATATTGATTGACGACATTGGCTTTTAGGGTTGTATATATTATATATAGACTATGATTTTTTCCTTCAAAGCTTTTATGAGGTTATATCAAATTAATTTTTGGGTAGCCTATCAGTTAATATAAGAAATACGCCATGTGTGAGTGTGATAATGTGTTCTTTTTATAGTCAAGAATATTTACAATACTCATTTAGGAACTCATAAGATTCCTACAATTGGTTTTCTACGGTGGGTGTAGTTAAAAGGTTGTTTTGAATGACTATATTAGCCAAAAAAATATTTATAGTTCCTTCCGTTTTATACATCTATGAGAACAAATATTTAAGAGAAATGATAAAAATTATTATCTCAATCATCTTTCAATTATCTCCGTATAGTGAATGGGTGAATCTACCATTGAATTTTTGTGAAACCCACATGAGTCTACAAATCCAATGGTGGATCCACTAAATTTACAAAAAGAGAAGGTTAAAAGACGGTTGGAAAAATGATGTATTTATAAGGATTAAACTTTATAAATTTTTAAATTTAATTCATATAGATGATATGCAGGTTTTTGCTATTTAGTAAAGAAATATGTTCAAAATGATTTTATGAACATTTCAAGTGACTCACAAGAAATATTTCCATATTTCAGCCATTGGAATGTTTTTGAAATGCTTCACGTATGTATATTCCTCCTTATGTTCTCAATTTTGTACTCGCTCGCCTGAAGTCATGCCGTTCTTAGATGTCAATAAATTACTTTTATGTTCTTCTCAAGATTAATTTCATGAGAGAGTATCAACCCAAATAACAATGTAGATAGTCCCCCCGCCCCCACCCCATTCCCCAGCCTCTCCCCCACCAAAAAAGGAATCCCATAGCTTATTGAGTGCATACTGTGTAGAATCTTCTACATTAATATACACTATGTACCACCTTAAGGCACCCATTTTCTTATTCAAAAAGATCATTCTTCTCAAGTCAAGATTCAAGAAGTTCAAAGATGTTGATACTATTCAACAGCTACAATCAATTTGTTTCGAAGGGGTATCAACCCAAATAACAATGTAGATAGTCCCCCCACTTCCTACTCTCCAGCCGCCACCCTCCACCCCATCCAACAGAAAAAGGAATAGCTTATTGAGAGTATACTATGCAGAATCTTCTATAATATGTACTATATCCCACCTTAAGGCACCCATTTCCTTATTCAAAAAGTTCATTCTTCTCAAGTCAAGGTTCAAGAAGTTAAAAGATGTTGTTTTAGCCCACATGTTAGTTCAGGTAAGTTTATTGTACTAAAAAAAAAAAAAAAAAATGTAGGGGATTGTCCATCTGAAAGTTTATCCAAAGAATCGAACAAAGAAGAAAGCAAACAAAACTGTTAAGGGGTGACAAGGGCAATTTGGAAATTTCAAGTCAAAAATCTGTATATATGTGTGGATCACGTGCACAACTTTCCATCTATATCAACGGCAAAATCTAACAGATTGTGTAAATTGTAACATAATGGTAGTTTGAAGAGGCCAAGTATCAAAAATTGAAGTTTGGAGGCATCTTTGCAAAAGGGAAATCAGCTTGGGGGAACCAAGTATAGTTTCACTAAAAAAATAACCACCTAATTGATCTAATTAGGAATGGGGAAAAACAAGTATCAATTCAACCATGTGAAGAATTCTTCACAATAACATGTTGAAAAACAATATATTAATAAACAAAAATAAGAAGGACGACAATTATCCTATCAAAGGTAGGTTCTTCGATTGTGATCTTGGCCAGCAAATTTCTTACACTGGAGAATACACCATTAAAAATGTCATGAAGTAGCAAATAATATATGTATATGTAATATGTGTAAGGTAAGGTTTTAAGCTTCAGGCATTTGCAAGTTAATTTCAGCTTCTAGACTGACATTTATTCAAAATTTTAATTTTACAAGGTATGCACTTAATCTTTAATGTTTTTAACTTAGTTCCAATTAAGTGTGACCAATATATAATAAGCCAGAAAAGAGGTTGCAAACCTCTATCCAAAGGTGACTAAATCAAAAAATTCTGACCATTCAGTTTTGATGATTCCCAACTCATCTAGTAACCTTGTATGCCATTAATCTTTAAGCTTTTAACTTATAACTTAGTTCCCAATTAGGATTGAACAAATTAGGTTACTAAATCAGAAGATTCTGACTGTTCAGTTTTAATGATTTCTAACTTATAACTTAGTTAATCACCTAATTTGTGGTAATAAACTCAGGATTAATAACTATTTTCATGGAATATTAAAAACAAAAATCCTGAGTTGCAGAAAACAATTGGGAGACTGAAGCTAAATCATGTTGAGGATGAGAAAAAAAAAAAAACATGTCCCAAATAGTTCAGGTACCAGAGAACAATGTCAGAATAATCAATAGTAACCCAGGCAACTGCTATGTAAACATATCTCAATTGTTGAATGGAATTTGCAAATCTAGGATTAACTAAAAAAATCCAAGTTCCCAAGAACTTAAAAGATGTTGTATTAGCCCACATGTTAGTTCAGGCAAGCATAAAATCCTAAAGCTGTGGTACTTGAACATGTTCCATAATAAGTGCAATATGAAGAAGCCATAATAAGACCTTAGTTCCATATTTTGGAGACGGATTCGTTCAACAACTAGATCATCACCACATGCTTCAGAGTTAATATCATCTTGCTTCTTTGGATCTTTCCTTGTGTTTTCCAATTGACCTTTCTTTCTTTTCCAGCCACCAGAAAAGGGAAAAAAAAATTGTGTGAAGCAGGTTAAAATTTAAAACAATGAGAAATTAAATTCGAATTAAAATCACTTCACATAATCTTGCAAATTAAAAGCTTATGAACCATAATATTCGTTTACCGACGCAGAGTAACGCTATTTACTCCAATAGTGCTAATGATACCAAAAGGTGGGAGAACCATAAAAAAGCTATTTACTCAAGGACAGCCACAAGTAACCGGAGAAAGAAAACCATAGCATCAACAATTAACATAATGTGTTTAGAAGAAAACACAATCAAAATAAAGATGCCCACAAAAAGAAATCAATATCATGCCTACACCCAAATAATAAACATCTCCCTCAGGCTTTAAATTTACTTCTCTAGAAATTGATCCTTTAGGCTTTTGCATTTTTGGTTTACAAGGAAGAGAAAGAAAGAAAAGGAAGAAAGATGCAGACATGGGGAGAGAAAACTAAAAAAGTTAAGGGAAGAGCCAAACTGCAAAAAAGGGAAGGAAAGTCTGAAGAACAGTAATGAATAGGTGAAACAAAACCCTATAGAATTAAAATTAATTAGGTTATTACCAGGGGCGGAGCCCGGGGAGGTTCCCACACTTATGGGTATAATTTTTTTCGCCACTGTGGTTGCCCACCCTCAACCAACCATCAGGGCAATTTACATTGCCGGAAGGAGCAAGACTCACGAAGAAGATGATTTAGAATTTTAGTTTGAGTCTTTCTGAGATTTAAAATTTTAGGATGAAGAAGATGATTGAAACGGGGCGTTTAAAATCCATGAAGAAGACAATTAAAAGCTAAATGCACCGTTTTCATTAAAGCTCCTTTAAACGCAACGTTTTCACTAAAGCATGAGGATGCACTTTAACCTTCAGTGTTAGAATTTTTTATTTTTTATTTTCCTTGGCACTTGGCAGCTTGAGACATGAGAGAAACATGAGGCGCCGCGTGCATTCTCATGGTTGTTAATTAATTATTAAAAAGGGCTAATAAAGAAAAGAAAGAACACGGATTTTCTGTCTTCTCTCTCGTTTTTCTCTCTGGGATTAACTAGGGGTGAGGTATTAGTCTCCATTATTGTAAGTGGAGGGTGTAGGAGTTTGCTTCGTGTAGGGTGTATGTAGGTATGGATTCGGATCTGGAGAAATTATGGAGCAAGATTTCTTTGTCCGAGGGTGAGAAGTGTGGGATATCCGTTACGGAGGGTGAAGTGGTTACTGTTTGGAAGATTGGGAAAAGATGCTTGATTGGCAAGATAAGACCTGAAAAACCTATAAATCGTGAAGCTTTCAAATATGTTTTGTCAAGGTTATGGCACCTGACAGGATCGGTGGTGCTTAAGGAGTTGCAAGATTATATTTGACTTTTTGAGTTTGCTTCCTTCTCATAAAAAAATAAAAAAATAAAATTACTTCATGTTCACCATTTCACTAAAGCTTGAGGCGTGGCAGTGTGAGATACATGATTATGAAATAGACATATAAAAGGAAAATGCTAAAAAAAGTTGAGAAATGATAGGGTTCTCAAATTTTTCTTTATATATATATATATATATATATATATATATATATTGGTTTTCAAAAGTGTCACTACTCATCATCTCATATGATTTATTATAAATTAAGGCACGAGGAGATAGGATGTTGACACATTACTTATAAATCAATTTTAAAAAAAAAAACAAAAAAATAAAATTGAAAAACCTAACATTTCTCAAAAAAGTTTAAAGCCTAAACTGTTGTGATTTCACAATTCGCAAAGTTTGATACAAGTGCCACGACAATTTCAGTCTTTCATATTTGCGATTTGCGAATTGAGTCAGTCAAATTCTTCATCTTCAAGCCATTTAACAACTAAATTCATATACTTAATTTAATTATTGTTTTTGAGAGGTGAACAATAAAGAGACTTATTAGAAAATAGTAAAAAGTTAGTCATTTTTTTTTATATAATTTCTTTCTTGAAAAGTCGAGACAAATTCTGAATTATTACTACGTGTTACGTGCTTGAGTCCTCACTATTAGCTATGAAAAAAATTATGCAGCAATTTCAAAGTATTAAGACTTGCAATGCCTTCTAAATAATAATTAAATTTGGTTGAATTATTTATTTATTTTGTTTCTTATACTTTCTAAAATAATAATTAGGTGGTAATAAGTTATTACCATTCCTCTTTTGTGTCCTTCTTCAAAATGAGGCCTTTCCTTTGTGTACCTTAAAAATAAAAAATAAAATTTCTGGGCATGGTCTAATTAGCATGAGGGTACATGACTTCCCACTTCAACCATAAATATTTTAACACGAATACAAACAGTTGAATAGCAATTTTAGTGAGCTTTTTAAATAAAAGTTCAATTTAAAGTTTTTCTTTTTTTCTTTTTAAATTTGAAAATTCATTTCTTTTTTTTTTCTTTTTTTATAGAAAACTTTGACTTCATTTCATAATCAAATCTAGAGTACAAGACTCTAAACAAAAAGAGCAAAATGCTCTAAAGTTACAATAGAATAAATGCTATTGGGAATCTCCTCTATCCAAACTTTTTCCATTTTTTCCTGTGCTGCAAGTTTTGCCAGACCATGGGTTGCCTCATTAGCTTCCTGCTGGACAAGCAACACCTCCCATTTTTTGAATCCAGCTAAAACTCTTATGATATCCTCAATGATTTGTCCATAACTACTACACATAGAGACATTAACATTTATAGCCTTGACCACCACTTCAACATCCCCCTCAAAGATGATATTCTGCATCCCCAAATCTCTGCAAAATTCCACTGCACATAGAGCCCCCATTGATTTTGCTGTGGTTGGCTCAGGAAAACCTTCTCTAGTGAAGCTTAAAGCAGCACTTACAAGCCCCTGAGAATCCCTGATAATAACCCCTATGCCCATTCTTTTTTGTTCAACATTCAGAGCAATATCTCAATTAGCCTTAAAAAAATCACCCAAAGGACGTGTCCATCTTGCCGGAACTACAGCACACGTATTTGAGCCCAACACGTTCTCCTTCATCATTGTCCTTCGAAATTGGTTCAGCATTTCAGCATTTCAGCAGCTTGTGTAGCAAGTTGATTTGGGTGAAGAAACTCACCCCCGTGAACAGATGTGTTCCTTCTTGCCCATATACACTTTGCTGTAATGGCAAATAATTCCACCTCTTCCTTACTGCATCGGGTTAATATGTACTCAAAAATCTCAGAAAACAAAATTCTCCCACAATTGCTCTTATGAAATTTTTGTTCACTCGCCCCCCACACATCTCTAGCTGCCAGGCATAACCACAATACATGTGCCACCGTTTCCTTCTCCCCATAGCAGAATGGACACAACTCATCTTTCACTACACCTCTCTTAGCTAGGTTGCTCAGAGTGGGCAAAATATCATTGCACGCCCTCCACATAAAGACCTTCGTTGCATTAGGAACTTGAAGTTTCCACATAGCCTTCCAAATAATATCATATCCTGAAGGTTGAGATTCTTCTCCAAGGCTAGCCATAATTCTATCTATCCTTCTCCATATAATAACCACTTTTTACCGTGTACTCCCCAGTAATCGTGGCCTTCCAAATCAACTTGTCCTGGACTTGATATCTACTAAGCGGAAGACTACAAATATAGTTCGCTTCTTCTTGCCAAAAAATGTCTC